>NC_079193.1:106823641-107147808 GCF_029499605.1 Hyla sarda | reverse complement strand
TAAAACCCTCTCTTTTTCCTTCACCTTCTTCTTAACTCAACTTATATTTCTGTACACGCATCCTCGCAAAAACGCTTTAAGGGCGTCCCATACTATGTGTAAGCTGGCTGTTCCTTTATTAATTAAGCAGAATTCCGCTAATTCCTCTATTATTCCTTTGGTGACCTCTTCTATCTCTAACCTATGGGGGTGTATATAAAATTTCTTCTCCCCTCTCCTTTCTTCTAACCTGTTTTTAACCCAGCAACACATAATCGAGTGGTCCGAGATGATCCTACGCTCATGTGTTACTTTGTTGCATTTCATCAACGCTTTTTCATTTACCAGGATTAAATCGATTCTTGATGCAGAATTGTGCATTTTACTAAAGCAAGAGAATTTAATTTCCCCCAGATTCAGCTCCCTCCATACATCACACAATCCCATCTCCATACAATAATTAGCTAGGTCAGAGAATTTTCTTAAATTTTTTGACCCACTTCTATCAATGCTGCTATCCATTACACAGTTGAAGTCACCAACCACCTACAGATCCTGATAGGTCTTTCCTTTTAAGAAAAGGGCTAGATTCTGTAGTACTTCAAGTCTAAAGGGCGGGGGTATATAAATACAGGCTATCACCACTTCTATCTCCTCCCAATTTGCTTGCAGAAAAACATACCTTCCCCTCCCATCACATTCTACACAATGTATTTCAATATTCACCTTCTTATGTATCAATATTGATACCCCGGAGGAATATTCCGACATTACGAAATGGAATTCATTTTTAACCCATTTTTTCTTTATAAGATGTATCTCTAGTCAAATGTGTTTCCACTAAACATACTATAGCAGGTAGATAATTAATAATTCTATCAAAGATGGACACCCTTTTAGTTCTTTCTCTTAGCCCCCGGATATTCCAAACCAGAATCTTATCTTCCTTCTCCATAATTTTTTAACAAATAGATCTTCCTTGAATGGTGAAGTTAACAAACAAAAACACCACTATTGGTCTGACACTAACCCACATTGGATAGATCCCTCCAAGACTGTTGGAACACCAAAATTGATGGTATGGTATGGTATATGGGGTACAAAGATAGTGGGACCATTCTTCATCAATGGAAACCTCAAGGCCACTGGAAACGTGAAATTGCTACATGATGATGTGTTTCCCTCTTTATGCACTGAAGCTGGCACATTCCCTGAGTTTTTCCAGCAAGATGGTGCACCACCACATTATGGGTGTCAGGTGCGAGCATTCCTAGATGAACAGTTTCCTGGAAAGTAGATTGGTCGTCGTGGGTCAGTTGAATGGCCCCCAAGGTCTCCCGATCTTACCCCCTTAGACTTTTATCTTTGGGGTCATCTGAAGGCAATTGTCTATGCTGGGAAGATACGAGATGTGCAGCACCTGAAACTATGGATACTGGAAGCCTGTGCTAGCATTTCTCCTGCGGTGTTGCTATCAGTGTGTGAAGAGTGGGAGAAGAGGGTTGTATTGACAATCCAACACAATGGGCAGCACATTGAACACATTTTATGAAAGAATAAAGTTACGTTAAAACCAAGCACATCATTGTTTTTTCTTGTGAAATTCCCAATAAGTTGGATGTTTCACATGACCCTCTTCCTATTGAAAAAAAAAAAAGTTGGATTCAAAATGGCCGACTTCAAAATGGCCGCCATGGTCGCCACACATCTTGAAAAGTTTCCCCCTCACCACATATACTAATGTGCCACAAACAGGAAGTTAATATCACCAACCATTCCCATTGTATTAAGGTTTATCCATATAAGTGGCCCACCCTGTATACATAGCATACTAAGCTGGGTAGCTTAGTATCAAGTTAATCCTTTAACGATGCAGGACGCATATTTACGTCCTGCGCCGGCTCCCGCGATATGAAGCGGGGTCGCGCTGCGACCCCGCATCACATCGCGTCGGTCCCGGCGCTCATCAACAGCCAGGACCCGCGGCTAATACCACACATCACCAATCGCGGCGATGTGCGGTATTAACCTTTTAGAAGCGGTGGTCATAGCTGACCGCCGCTTCTAAAGCTAAAGTGAAAGTATCCAGGCTAGTCAGTCGGGCTGTCCGGGACCGCCGCGGTGAAATCGCGGCGTCCCGAACAGCTTCCAGGACACCGGGAGGGCCCTTACCTGCCTCCTCGGTCTCCGATCGACGAATGACTGCTCCGTGCCTGAGATCCAGGCAGGAGCAGTCAAGCGTCGATAACACTGATCACAGGCGTGTTAATACACGCCTGTGATCAGGATGAGAGATCAGTGTGGGCAGTGTTATAGGTCCCTATGGGACCTATAACACTGCCAAAAAAAAGTAAAAAAAAAGTGTTAATAAAGGTCATTTAACCCCTTCCCTAATAAAAGTTTGAATCACCCCCCTTTTCCCATAAAAAAAAATAAAACAGTGTAAATAAAAATAAACATATGTGGTATCGCCGCATGCGTAAATGTCCGATCTATAAAAATATATAATTGATTAAACTGCACGGTCAATGGCGTACGCGCAAAAAAATTCCAAAGTCCAAAAAAGCATATTTTGGTCACTATTTATACCATTAAAAAAATGAATAGAAGTGATCAAAAAGTCAGATCAAAACAAAAATCATACTGATAAAAACTTCAGATCACGGCGCAAAAAATTAGCCCTAATACCGCCCTGTATGTGGAAAAATAAAAAAGTTATAGGGGTCAGAAGAGGACATTTTTAAACGTATAAAGTTTCCTGCATGTAGTTATGATTTTTTCCAGAAGTACGACAAAATCAAACCTATATAAGTAGGGTATCATTTTAACTGTATGGACCTACAGAATAATGATAAGGTGTCATTTTTACCGAAATATGCACTGCTTGGAAACGGAAGCCCCCAAAAATTACAAAATGTCGTTTTTTCTTCAATTTTGTCGCACAATGATTTTTTTTTCCGTTTCGTCGTGAATTTTTGGGTAAAATGACTGATGTCACTGCAAAGTTGAATTGGTGACGCAAAAAATAAGCCACAATATGGATTTTTAGGTGGCAAATTGAAAGGGTTAGGATTTTTAAAAGGTAAGGAGGAAAAAACGAAAGTGCAAAAACGGAAAAACCCTGAGTCCTTAAGGGGTTAAAAGGGACAAAACATTAATATTTTGAAGAAGGTATCATACATCTTGCTGGATCAGCTGGTTAGCCAGATTTGGCTTACCTTGACTTTCTTTTCTGACACAGTTGGGTGGGGGTGGGGGCACATTTAAATGCAATAAGGGATTTAGCAGGTGCCAGGAGATATACCAATAAGTTACATTTTAAAGGAGTATAGTATTGTGTTGGTCTCTCCAAAGCATGTCCATGGACAGTTTAAATTGAAAGGGTGTAATCTCAAGAATACAACCAGCTCCAAAAAGGGTATGACCAGCTTCTCAACCAGCTCCAAAAAGGGTATGACCAGCAGACATGTCCACCAGATGTGAATGTATGCTCCTACTTGTAGGGCACAATGTCAGCAAAGACTCAAGGGAGACATGGAGATGGATGCACTTATGAAAAACCATATACTTGGTCATGGGAGGAATATATTAAATTCATCTTATAAAGACTAATTTGGTGGGTTGGTGGTGAGGAATTGTCAGTTAGAGATAGACCGTTTCTTGGGAGCCCTGATGGAGACAAGCCTTCTTAAATTCTGGAGGATCTCTAGAGAGTAGAGAGTATCCCTAGAGAATACCATTTGAGGAACAACTTAGAAATTGTGAGACATGTTAAAAAGTTGGAGTGAAGAGGAAAAGCAGAGTTTTCACAGTAGCAGTACCTGGAATCATTTTAGGATTTAGCAGTGCAACAAGCAATACATCTTCTATTCGCAACCACATAGGCAGGAAGGTCAGGTAATCAGGGCAATCAAGGGGATAAGTTATGAAGGAAAACAATCTTTTTAGAGTTTAAGATCTAATATTATATTATTTGAAGTAGCCATCTATTTGGAAAATACAGTTAAAAGGGATATAACACCAGATAGATCACTAACTTTAGATGCATGATGAGCAATGATGTTGGGGCTAGAGCTTCACTTTGACTCCAGCAGTTGGTTGCCAATATCTGCAGGAATATCTTCCTTTTTATTTTTAGGCAATTCCTGCCTACAAGATGAAATGACAATCAATTTAGATCTGTAAAATAATACAAGATAACCAATCTTTCTTCATAGCACTGCAGCTATCAAGTGAAGGCAGTAACAGATGAGAACATTTTCCCATTCACCTTTCAGCATGGGATAATATATGAGGCAATTCAGGATTAAATAAGTTCTCAGCCTTGTATTAGCTTTCCCCACAGGTAGTCAGCTATTAACTTTCATGCAATGGGTAGCATTTGCCGTTCCTTGGCTTTATTTTCTTGAAATATAGACCCATCAGCAGATTTCAAGGCAGAACAAACAACTTCTAATTTTCGTTTTATTTTTACAGGTAATGGCTTTGACTTTGATGAATAAAACAGAGATAGATTAAATAGCTATGTAAATATGAATGGATAACCCATGATAATTTCCAGCCTTACAGATGTATTAATAGCTCAGTCAGTAAAATAAACATTGTTCAATTGTGCATATGATTACTGCAGGCATCATTTTCCAGTAATGATTTTGCTTGTAGGATATACAATGACTGAATAGGTGATGATTGTAATGTAGGAAGGCAAGATAGCTAAAGGCACAAACTGAGATGGAGTAATTATAATAGAAGACTATTCTACATATAGTCTATACTTTAGGTTGAATGTAAGTCCAGGGCGGTACATCTAATTTAGTGTTGAGCGCGAATATTCGAAATGCAAATTTTTACGGCAAATATTTTCACTTCGCAATTTTGGGAATATTTAGAATATAGTGATATATATATTCGTAATGACGAATATTCACTTTTTTTAATGCAAATATTTATGCGAATATCGGCACTTCCAGATTGGACACTGATCCCTCCCTTCTTTTAGGTGAAAGATATAATTGTGCATGTGAACTATGCAAATTTCATTACGGATTTTGGCATGGAAAAAAAAAGAGAACGATCATAGTGAATATGCGAACTTCGCGAACATAGGACGAATGTTCATCCACATATTCGCAAAATATTGCAGATTTGAAGATGGCCTCTGCTGCTCATCACTAATGTAATTTTAGATTGTTTATTCTTTAAAATTAGACATCAGGACAACAACATTGATCCTGTAACATGTTTTAGGTGATTCACACCCTAAGTGGTACATAGAAAAGAAAATCTTCTCACAAACTTATATAAAGCTCACGTGTCCATCTCAGGTGTGAACTGAGATAGAAATGTATTAACCCTTCACATACACTATGGCAGCTATGTTAGTAGATGCCATTTTGTAACTCCTCAACAGATGTGGGCCAGCTGTGTCACTTACCGGTTTGGCTTTGGGCAAAACTTAGGAGTGGAATCAAAGTGTTCTCCTGGTTTTCACCCTTTTTACTTCTACAGGATGTGGAAGCTGGTCTTTGATGCAGGAAAACACCAGGTTGCTACCACAAGAGTGGTCAATTTAAGTGTCAGCAATGCACAATTAGCTAAATCATAAATACAATAAATGGGCAGGGAAGCAGTATGACCTCATTTGTTCTGACAAACCTTTCCTATAGGTATACTATCTCCTAACTGCCTATAATGCTTCATTGACCACCTTCTTAATACTGATGGCTAGATTGAACTGAAGGTTCAAATCTATTTCTTTTTTTTCATACAAAATTAGGATAGACTTCTGGTTACAACAGCTATTGGCTTAACACTTCATCCACAGACAGCTATTCCTCCAACTCCCTCGCACATATTCATGCTTGACTCACCCCTGATGGGACTTTTTTTCCTTTGAATCAAAGGATTTGTCACTAAAATTTGATATGCCTGACACTTCTTTCCCCTGAAATTATCTGTCAGTAATAGTTGGGAGGCCCTCATGCACTAAACATACTGAGCAGGTCCAGAAGACTTTTTACACATGTGTATGGAAGCTGTAATGTATATAACAACAAAGGTAAACTAAGATTAAAATGAAAAGAAGAGGGAATAATACAATGTCAGGGATGGATTAGGGATCAGACACCAGTCAAATGAGGAACAAGGCAGCAAAAGTTCAAACACAGATACACAATAAGATTCCAAACTGAGAATATTAGAACTTTAGTGACTAAGTGCATATTATATTCCAGCATATAACAATGGAAGTTTTTTGCAGACCTTAAAAATAAAAAAATAAAAAATAATGTCTTCCCTGGACACAGTGGCGTACCAAAGAGGGGGGGGGGGGGGGTGACACTCACAAGGGGGAGTCACCGGCCGATCCGATCGAGTGTGGGTAACTCTGCCTATACCTGTGAGGAAGAGGGGGGGTGTAACTCTACCTATACCTATGGAAAGAGGGGGGTGGGTAACTCTGCCTCTACATATGGAGAAAGGGGGAAGGGGGTAACTCTGCCTAAACCTATGGGGAAGAAGGGGGTGTGTCTCTGCCTATACCTATGGGAAAGAGGGGGGTGGATAATTCTGCCTATAATAATGGGAAAAGGGGAAGGGAGGGGGGGTGACTGCCTATACCTATGGGGAAGAGGGGTGTGGGTAACTCTGCCTATACCTATGGGGAAGAGGGGGGGTAACTCTGCCTATACCTATGGGGAATAGGGGAAGTAACTCTGTCTATACCTATGAGGAAGAGGGGGGTTATGGTAACTCTGCCTATGCCTATGGGAAAAATGGGGTTTAACTCTGTCTGTACCTATGGGGAATGGGGGGGTTTACTTTGTCTATACCTATGGGGAAGGGGGGTTAAGTTTGCTGCCTATACCTATGGGAAGGGTGGTGGGCTAACTTTGCTTCCTATACCTTTGGGGAAGGGGGGTTAACTCTGTTACCTATACCTGCAGGGAATGGGGGTTAACTCTACACCTATGGGGAAGGGCAGCTACCTAACTTTATACCTGTATGCCTAACTACTTACCTACATATCATGCTATCTAACTACCTACATACCCAGCTACCTAACTATCTACATACCTGGCCTTCATACATGGCTACCTAACTACCTAGCTAGCCCTCTACCTACATGGCTTGTCACCTACCTACATATCTGGCTACCTGATCTAATTACCTAGTTACCTATTTACCTGGCTACCTACCTACCTCCCCTTTTACTGTGCAGGACACCAAGGAGGGCATTATTATAGTTTGTGGGCCTATATGTAATTAGGGGGAGGGAGGGGGTGTAATAAGAGGTGGGGGAAGGGAGGGGGTGTAATTAAGGGGGGTGCAGAATTTGTTCATTTTATTAATGGGGATTTGGATTTTTTTCTATTTGGTGCAGATGGAAAGTGTTTTTTTGAGGGGGTGCAGGTTTTTTTTTTATTAAGGGGGGTTAAGGGGTTTTATTAAGGGGGGTTATGGGGTTTTATTAAGGGGTGTGCATTGGGTTTTATTTTATTGAGGGGGTGCAGGCTTTAATTTTATTAAGGGGGTGCAGGGTTTATTTTATTAAAGAAGTGTGCTGGGTTTTACTTTATTTAGGGGGTGTGCAATGTTTTAATTTATTAAGGGGGTGTTCAGGGGTTTATTTTATTAAGGTGGGTGCAGAGGACTCCAATTAATGAGGGTATTCAGGTGTTATATTTTATTAAGGGGGTGTGCAGTTTTTTATATATAGGGGGGTGTATAAACTTTGTGTGATGGCGGTGCAGGGTTTTTATATGAAGGGGGAGGGGGTATGGATTTGATGTGTAGGGTCAGTGCAGGATTTTTATGTGTCAGGGGTGCCGGAGCTGAGTTTTATGGAATATGGGTCTTTGTATAAGGGGGAAAGAAAGGGCTAGAGTTTTCTAGAAGTTTTTTACCAGTCCCATTCTACAAAACCCCTCTCATGGCCCCCTTCTGCAAAACCCCTGTACTGGCCCCCTTCTGCAAAACTCCTGCATTTGTGCAATAAATATTATTGAAAACACTGAAAAAAGTTTGTGCATGTTTTCTTACTTTCTTGGGTGGGGGTTGCCAAACAAAGGGTCTGCCCTGGGTGCCAAATGCTTTAGGTACGCCCCTGCCTGGACAAGAACACCAATCAACACCAATCCCTTGTCATAAGAAACAGACCACTGGATCACTACAGTGACATTCACAAAGGTCAGGGTACCGTAAACCTTTGTCACCTTCGGCCAGACACTATAATATTGAGGGGCTGATGAAAAATCCTGTAATCCCAGTTTTATAGGAAACATATTTGTTACATTACCAAGGAATGGTCAGCATAATGGATCACCAACAAGTGCTGAACACTGCATGTCTTGATCTTTAGAAAATACGGGCAATGTTGCTATTGCAGCACCAGACATTTGCTACTATTGCTACAATTGCTATAGGCTGATAAACACACAAAAAGGGATGTAGGGTCCTATTGCTACATGAGGATACATAAATTAGACAATACATGGCCACCACTGGCTTCCTAACCATGTTTCACCTTGTTTGTATAATGAAATTTAAAACTCAACTCAGCAGAATCTTAAGTGATTATTTCTCTGAAACTCCAGGTCTGATTAATCAAGTTATTACCGAGTACTTTCATAATATGTGATATTCCCTTATACAGTATCTACTTATCTAAACAGTGTGCATTCATATGCTTCTCTTCAATGTGTCACAAAATGAGCAAACAAAATAAAAAAAGGCAGAATCAGCACCGTGTTACTCACTAGACATTCTTTTTATTGTATAACAAAATGCTAGACTTGTTTGGTTTAGTACTGAATGACACAGGAAATTGGTATGCAAAACCAATATCCCGAGGACGGTTTACTTAATCTCACCCATTGGAGAAAAGCTTACTGTGCACCGTAAACATCCATAATTATAAGCATCCTTGCAATATCAACCTAATATATGCAAAGTATTAAGATGACCCACTCCCTTAAAATATAAAGTTTATTTTCTATGCAGTAAAAAGAGATGATTTCTAAGAGGCAATTTAGATTTAAATGAACTTCTGCTCACTGAATATAAATGATGGTGTGTGTTATTCTGGAGAACTTTATGGGCTTTATAATTATTTACAGTTAGGACTTGCTTTTATAAATGTGTTTTTCTATAGTCCAGGAGATGAGATGTTGGCTTCACTGAGAGAATCATTTTTATGTTTTCTGACATAACTGATGATAGAGATATTTTTACATTAAATATATTACAGCTGCATTGAATTACATGGAAATTATACCTAAAGCTGAAAGTTGTATTAGATGTAACTTGCTGTTCTCTCCAACCATTAAAAGTTTACCTCTCTTGGCACACAATGCCCCTAGTAAGAGCCATAAAGGCCCCTATCACAGTAATGCATTATGCTATCCACAATACCCATATGCATTACACAATATCCCGATCACAGTCACCCTGCCCCCCCCCCCCCAAATCAGTCACACTTGAACTTATGGTCTCTTCTCCCCTGCTATTTTTCAATAATATCTTTGGTGCAAAACAAAGCAGCATAAACCAATAGGGAGACTTTGGGAACCCAGAAAAGATTTGTGTACATGATGACCCTAGTGCCTTGGTGCCTGAGCCCTTGTAATGCTGGTTGGGCATTACATAACAAGGCAGCCAGATGTTCTCTATAACCACAAAACTTTGAATAGGGGACACGATGCCTAGCAGCGGAGTACCCTTTTAAGCCAAAATGGTGATCCCTCAGCAAGGAGCCTGATCCTAATAATAACATCCACATAGGGGATCCACAGCAAAAAAGTGATCCATCCCAGCCTCTGAGTGTGGACTCATCATAGGGAGACTTCCTGTGCATTCCTACACACGCCTCATTGCTGACTACAAAGCCCAGAAAGCCTTTGTCATAGAAAAAAAAGACAAGAACAAGTACTAACAGAGCTGTCTGCTAACATCACCTAAACAAAGTGCCCTTAATGCATCATAGCGCATTCACCCACATAGCGGACTAAAAAACATGGGCAATTAAAATGCTTCAGCCCCATAAAGTATTTAATAGTACGGTATCTGATTAACTAGTGGTACCATGTACCGCTCACCGTTCCTTGTGTGTTCACCATCCACCACTGTTTGTGAAAGCTCCGTTAATTAAATTTTTCCATATGTTAATTTTCGCACAACGCGAATATTCGCATATGCGAAAATACAATGAGAATATTACAAATATGCGAATATGCGAATATTCGCGAATATGACGAATATTCGTCCATATATTCGCGAATATTCGCAAATTCGAATATGGCCTATGCCGCTCAACACTAGTTATATCACATGGGCCCTGTGAGAGATTTCATTTATATGATTTAATAATTTTATTTATAATAACATTTTTTTTTTCCAACTATCCATTGTACAACCTTTTTGGCTGAGGTACTTGAGGACTGGGAAATCTATTATTCCATTTCCTATTCACCTGAGGGCATTGCCGTTTGAAGGAATTTGGGGGCCCCAAGCAAAATAGACATGGAGGCCCCCCTCTACCCCCTCCCCACCTTACGCATGCAAAGCCTACAGGAACCACAGCATAGCCATACAGTTTAACCCCCCCATTAGGCAGGTAGTACCCCCAGATAAACTCCCTCCCCCAGTAGGCAGGTATTACCCCCAGATTAACCCCCTCCCCCCAGTAGGCATGTAGTACCCCCAATTAACCCCCTCCCCCCAGTATGCAGGTAGTACCCCAGATTAATCCCCTCCCCCAATAGGCAGGTAGTACCCCCAGATTAACCCCTTCGCCCCAGTAGGCAGGTAGTATCCCCAGATTAGACCACCCCAGTAGACAGGTAGTACCCCCAGATTAACCCCCTCCCCCCATTAGGCATGTAGTACCCCCAGATTTACCCCCTCCCCCAGGAGGCAGGTATTACCCCGAGATTAACCCCATCACCCCCAGTAGATATGTTATGTAGTACCTCCAGATTAATCCCCTCCCCCCAGTTGGCAAGTAGTACCCCAAGATTAACCCCCTCCCCCCAGTAGGCAAGTAGTACCCCCAGATTAACCTCCACCCCCAGTAGGCAGGTAGTACCCCTAGATTAGAGCGCCCCCGGCTGATACCTCTGCTACTGCAGTTGCCGGGAATTCAGGGCAGAACCTTTCCCAGTCCCCAGATAGGGGCTTGCACAGCTACGTATAATGCGTGGTAATGATGTTCGCGCATGTCAAGCTCTCTGAATACCTAGGGCTGGCGTCAGGACGTAGTAACGCCAGCCCTTGAATTCTGGGAGCGTGAAGTGAGCGACCGTCTATACTAGGCTGACGCACGTAGCTGTTACGCCTAGCGCTCCGGGTCCCCGCTCCTCCCCGGAGCGCTCACGGCGTCTCTCTCCCCGCAGCGCCCCGGTCGGTCCCGCTGACCGGGAGCGCTGCACTGTCATGGCCGTCGGGGATGCGATTCGCACAGCGGGACGCGCCCGCTCGCGAATCGCATCCCAGGTCACTTACCTGTCCCGGTCCCCTGCTGTCATGTGCTGGCGCGCGCGGCTCCGCTCTCTAGGGCGCGCGCGCGCCAGCTCTCTGAGACTTAAAGGGCCAGTGCACCAATGATTGGTGCCTGGCCCAATTAGCTTAATTGGCTCCCACCTGCTCCCAGACTATATCTGATCACTGCCCCTGCACTCCCCTGCCGGATCTTGTTGCCTTGTGCCAGTGAAAGCGTTTAGTGTGTCCAAAGCCTGTGTTACCTGAACCCTTGCTATCCATCTTGACTACGAACCTTGCCGCCTGCCCCCGACCTTCTGCTACGTCTGACCTTGCCTCTGCCTAGTCCTTCTGTCCCACGCCTTCTCAGCAGTCAGCGAGGTAGAGCCGTTGCTAGTGGATACGACCTGGTTGCTACTGCCGCAGCAAGACCATCCCGCTTTGCGGCGGGCTCTGGTGAACACCAGTAGCCTCTTAGAACCGGTCCACTAGCACGGTCCACGCCAATCCCTCGCTGACACAGAGGATCCACTACCTGGAAGCCGAATCGTGACAGTAGATCCGGCCATGGATCCCGCTGAGGTGCCGCTGCCAAGTCTCGCTGACCTTACCACGGTGGTCGCTCAGCAATCGCAGCAAATTGCCCAACAAGGACAGCAGCTGTCGCAGTTGACCGCCACGTTACAGCAACTTCTGCCTCTGCTACAGCAGCAACCATCTCCTCCGCCAGCTCCTGCACCTCCTCCGCAGCGAGTGGCCGCTCCTAGCCTCCGCTTGTCCCTGCCGGACAAATTTGATGGGGACTCTAAACTCTGCCGTGGATTTTTGTCTCAGTGTTCCCTGCATATGGAGATGTTGTCGGACTTGTTTCCTACAGAACGGTCTAAGGTGGCGTTCGTAGTAAGCCTTCTTTCAGGAAAGGCATTATCTTGGGCCACACCGCTCTGGGACCTCAATGATCCTGCCACAGCCACAGTCCAGTCCTTCTTCGCTGAAGTCCGGAGTGTCTTCGAGGAGCCAGCCCGAGCTTCTTCTGCCGAGACTGCCCTGTTGAACCTGGTCCAGGGTAATTCTTCAGTGGGCGAGTACGCCATCCAATTTCGTACTCTTGCTTCCGAGTTATCATGGAATAACGAGGCTCTCTGCGCGACCTTTAAAAAAGGCCTATCCAGTCGCATCAAGGATGTGCTGGCCGCACGAGAGATTCCTGCCAACCTGCAAGAACTCATCCATTTGGCTACCCGCATTGACATGCGTTTTTCTGAGCGACACCAAGAGCTCCGCCAGGAAAAAGACTTAGATCTCTGGGCACCTCTCCCACAGTATCCATTGCAATCTACGCCTGGGCCTCCCGCCGAGGAGGCCATGCAAGTGGATCGGTCTCGCCTGACCCAGGAAGAGAGGAATCGCCGTAGGGAAGAAAATCTCTGTCTTTACTGTGCCAGTACCGAGCATTTCTTGGTGGATTGCCCTATCCGTCCTCCACGTCTGGGAAACGCACGCACGCACCCAGCTCACGTGGGTGTGGCGTCTCTTGGTTCTAAGTCTGCTTCTCCACGTCTCACGGTGCCCGTGCGGATTTCTCCTTCAGCCAACTCCTCCCTCTCAGCCGTGGCCTGCTTGGACTCTGGTGCCTCTGGGAATTTTATTTTGGAGTCGTTTGTGAATAAATTCAGCATCCCGGTGACCCGTCTCGTCAAGCCGCTCTACATTTCCGCGGTCAACGGAGTCAGATTGGATTGCACCGTGCGTTACCGCACAGAACCCCTCCTGATGTCTATTGGACCCCACCACGAAAGGATTGAGTTATTCGTCCTTCCCAACTGTACCTCTGAGGTCCTCCTCTGTCTGCCATGGCTCCGGCTTCATTCTCCCACCCTTGATTGGACCACCGGGGAGATCAAGAACTGGGACTCTGCCTGCCATAGGAAGTGCCTCTCCCCCCCTCCCAGTCCCGTCAGGCAAGCCTCAGTGCCTCCTCATGGCCCCCGTCCTGGTGTCACACTGCCCCATGCCAGGCTTCGCCCTCTGCCCTCCCTCCCCATTCCCACTCCTGCTGTGCTGCCTGCCGTTGAGGAAACCCTCCATTCTTTCCCGGTGTCCTCATCCCAGGGGAGGCAGTTACCGGACAAAGAAAAGGGGAGACCTAAGGGGGGGGGGTACTGTTACGCCTAGCGCTCCGGGTCCCCGCTCCTCCCCGGAGCGCTCACGGCGTCTCTCTCCCCGCAGCGCCCCGGTCGGTCCCGCTGACCGGGAGCGCTGCACTGTCATGGCCGTCGGGGATGCGATTCGCACAGCGGGACGCGCCCGCTCGCGAATCGCATCCCAGGTCACTTACCCGTCCCGGTCCCCTGCTGTCATGTGCTGGCGCGCGCGGCTCCGCTCTCTAGGGCGCGCGCGCGCCAGCTCTCTGAGACTTAAAGGGCCAGTGCACCAATGATTGGTGCCTGGCCCAATTAGCTTAATTGGCTCCCACCTGCTCTCAGACTATATCTGATCACTGCCCCTGCACTCCCCTGCCGGATCTTGTTGCCTTGTGCCAGTGAAAGCGTTTAGTGTGTCCAAAGCCTGTGTTACCTGAACCCTTGCTATCCATCTTGACTACGAACCTTGCCGCCTGCCCCCGACCTTCTGCTACGTCTGACCTTGCCTCTGCCTAGTCCTTCTGTCCCACGCCTTCTCAGCAGTCAGCGAGGTAGAGCCGTTGCTAGTGGATACGACCTGGTTGCTTCTGCCGCAGCAAGACCATCCCGCTTTGCGGCGGGCTCTGGTGAACACCAGTAGCCTCTTAGAACCGGTCCACTAGCACGGTCCACGCCAATCCCTCGCTGACACAGAGGATCCACTACCTGGAAGCCGAATCGTGACAGTAGCTCTACGGCACATAACTGGGGGCAGGGACATCTTGAGTTCACGGCAACTACAGGTGAGCCGGGCACACAAAACAGAAGCCGGAGGCCGAGTGGCTTTAGTCTATGTTTCCCGCTCAAGGCTCTTGCACTGCTGGCCTGGCCGGCGGACAGGGCAAGCTGCCAAACCGGGATAGGGGCAGGAAGACGGCCCAGCACAACAAGCACCGGCTCTGCTCGGGGGCCCCGGGCCAGCTCAGGCCCCAAGCAATTGCTTGGTTGCCTGTCCTGTAGCGACAGACCTGCCTGAGGGTACAATTTTTGTTGTGAGTTGTCCATTCTCTTTGGTGTATAGTGTTATAAATGTGTTTAGGGGCTTATTTCATTGCTGGTCCGCATTGAACCAAGCAGAATTGAACTGACAATTTTGAAAAAGTTTGTCAAAACCAGGAAGTCAAACTTTTCAATAGTTCACTCAACTCTAGTCAGCTGCATTCAGATGGCTACAGTGGTGATAATGGGAGAATATCGTTACCTACATATTGATTGGTGTCAGGGTTAGGCTAAACCTTCAAAGGGAAGAACATTTCTTAATATACAACAGGAAAATGTTATTGGCCAATTTGTGGAGAACCCAAGAAGAAGTGATGTTCTGTTAGATCTTGTAATTTCTAACAATGCAGAGCTGGTTGGGAATGTAATTGTCCATGAAAACCTCAGTAACCACAATATCATTTTTCAATATAAGCACTTTACAGGCTGGGACTGTGCAAGGTGCTATAAGCAGAAAGGAAAGTAACAGCAGCAGCAAAGCAAGAAAAGGGTAACATGAAGCACGGTTGCTGTGGACATGAGAAAGACATATTTATTTACCTGGTATGAACTTGGCAAAACAGTGGGCATTGTGTACTTTGCAGTAGTCATGGAATAAATCTTCCAGTCAAAAATGTTTTAAAAGTTATGTGTTCTTTTGTTGCTGGGGATAAAATGTTTTGGTCATTTCCTTGGGATGTAAAAGGGCTTTTTCTATTACCTAAGCTCATTAGTTAAGTATAAGATAAATGCAAACACAGACATATCCTTTAATTGTTTCTCTTACAAAATCTGTGACTTTCATATTATTCAGCCGTGGCTTCAAGGCTTTTACTAGATATTTCAATATCCCAGCTGTGCAGGAAGTAGGTTCATGTTTCCAAGGCTCTTTTCTATGATCAGGAACACTCAGCAAGAAAGGTTTTTGATGTTCACACATATTGACACTCCACTCATTGTACAGACATATGTGGTATGGGGTGTGAGATGCAGGGCAGATGGAATTACCCTAGGGGAAGATTGCATTAACCCCTTGTATTCGTGACGCCAGGGCATGGTTTATCCTCAATATCACCCGAAGGTATACCGCTGGATCCTGAGCTAGGCACCAGGGCAATAGTGACTCTGACGTCAAGTTACGGACAACGTTAGCTTTATTGAGTTACAGATGGTACAGTCTATACAGTGTAGCAAGGCCCATGGAGGTGACCAGTAACATCAAAGACCTTAAGGGCTTGCTGCGACTTGTAGTAGTAGGGACAATTTAGTGCAGACCATGCTGACTTGACAGATTACTTTGACTTAACTGACTTGTGACTGACCATGCTGTGACTGTAGCTTACTTGTAGACTTGTAGCTTGTGGCTGCAGACTTGACTTGAGGCCTCCTATGACTCCAGACGCACTCCTAGACTTGACTGCACTGGACCTCAGCTTAGCAGAAAGAGAGAGAAGAGACTCTTCCATGGGCTTTTATGGGGGAGACTCTGGTGGGATCTCATTGGTCACCCTTAAGTCACCTTGTCACAGATACCTCCTGGATAACAATCACATGATAACTCACATGACAACTGAAGATCACATGGGAACACTTCTTAAAGTTATAACACTTATTTACACACTTTACAGCATAATAAATGGAAAAACATATGTACGGGTGTAGTGTATATGCAGTGTCCCCTGGGTGTAAGGGGGCTCAGTGGACACTGCAGGGAGGCTACCTGACAGAGCAGCAAGGGTACAGGGTAACAACTCCTATACTGGACCACTACACATAGTAGATACTGATAATGTCAACTAGCCCTAGGTGATATATACATGACAGTGTGTAAAAAGTTATCAGATATCTGGTCTCTGCCGATTTTTATGTAGAAGCATTGTCATTTATACAGGATATTCAAAGGCAATATCACGTCTGCCCAGTTACTGGAAAAACAAATCCCATTAATGATAACACAATAGCATCCAGTTCAAGCATAACCCCTTATGGACCAAGTATGTATGTGTACAATAAGTCCTAGCTACCTGGTAGTTAAGGACCTAGGATGTACGCGTAGGTCCGTGGGAATTTTGGTCCCTGCCGCGTGCTGGGCGGGGACCGGACTGGGTGACTGCAAATTCACACTGGCGATTTGCGTGATTCCGGGTCATACGGGTCTCCGGTGACCCGGAAAATAAGGGGGATCGGGGTTGACATCCCTGATCCCCCTGAAGGGATAGGAGTGAGTTGGCAGGGTGCCACCCCTCCTATCCCTGCTATTGGTCGTCAAGAAGCGACGACCAATAGCAGATCGGGGGCGGGGGGTTAACTTTTAGTTTCCCTGTTCTGCCCACCCACAATAGGCTGGGCAGAAAGGGGAAACTGACGAGGAATGGTGCCGAAGTCCATCGGTGGCGGCAGCGGGTGGCGATCGGCGGCAGAGGAGAACGGCGATGTGGCTCCCTGGATCCTATGGAAGGCGGTGAGTTGCCCAGCAACATCTGGAGGGCTACAGTTTGAGACCACTGTACAGTGGTCTATAAACTGTAGCCCTCTAGATGTTGCAAAACTACAACTCCCAGCATGCCCAAACATCTATTTGCTGTCTGGGCATGCTGGGATTTGAGGTATTGCAACAGCTGGAGCGTCACAGTTTGGAGATCACTGTGCAGTGGTCTCTAAACTGTGGCCCTCTAGATCTTGCAAAACTACAACTCCTAGCATGCCTAGACAGCAGTTTGCAGTCTGGGCATGCTGGGATTTGTAGTTTTGCAACATCTGGAGGGCCACAGTTTGGAGATCACTGTGCAGTGGTCTCTAAACTGTAACCCTCCAGATGTTGCAAAACTGCAAATCCCAGCATGCCCAAACAGCTGTTTTGGTATGCTGGGAGTTATAGTTGTGTACCTCCAGCTGTTGCATAACTACATCTCCCAGCATGCCCTTCAGCGATCAGTACATGCTGGGAGTTGTAGTTTTGCAACAGCTGGAGGCACACTGGTTGGAAAATACTGAGTTAGGTAACAGAACCTAACTAAAGGTTTTCCTACCAGTGTGCCTCGAGCTGTTGCAAAAGTACAACGCCCAACATGCACGGTCTGTCAGTACATGCTGGGAGTTGTAGTTCTCAAACAGCTGGAGGTTTGCCCCCGCATGTGAATGTACAGGGTACATTCACACGGGCGGGTTTACAGTGAGTTTCCTGCTTGAAGTTTGAGCTGTGGCAAATTTTTCACCCGCAGCGCAAACTCCTAGCGGGAAACTCACTGTAAACCTCCGCCCGTGAGAATGTACCCTAAAAACACTACACTACACTAACACATAATAAAGGGTAAAACACTACATATACACCCGTTTACACTGTTCCCCCAATAAAAATGAAAAACGTATTGTACGGCAGTGTTTCAAAAACGGAGCCTCCAGCTGTTGCCAAACAACAACTCCCAGCATTTCCAGACAGCCACTGACTGTCCAGGCATGCTTGGAGTTTAGCAACAGCTGGAGGCACCCTGTTTGGGAATCACTGGCATAGAATTCCCCTGTGTCCACCCCTATGCAATCCCTAATTTAGTCCTCAAATGCGCATGGCGCTCTCTCACTATGGAGCCCTGTCGTATTTCAAGGAAACAGTTTAAGGCCACATAGGGGGTATTTCCTTACTTGGTAGATATTGCACTACAAATTATGGGGTGCATTTTCTCCTTTTCCCCCTTATGAAAAGGAAAAGTTGGGGTCTACACCAGCCTGTTAGTGTAAAAAAATAAAAAAAAAACATGCTGGTGTTGCCTTATACTATTTATTTTCACAAGCGGTCCATGGAAAAAAAGACCCCCAAAATTTGTAATGCAATTTCTCCTGAGTATGGACGTATGGGCGTAAAATGCTCTGTGGGTGCACAACAAGGGAGGGAGAGCGCACTATGTACATTGGAGGCCTAAATTGGTGATTTGCACAGGGGTGGTTGATTTTACAGCGGTTCTGACATAAACGTGAAAAAATAAATGTGACCCCATTTTGAAAACACCACCACTCAAGGAATGTAACAAGGGGTATAGTGAGTGTAAAGTGCTCAGCGGGTACACTACAATGCTCAGAAGAGAAGGAGCACCATTGGGCTTTTGGAGAGAAAATTTGTCCAGAATTGAAGGCCACGTGTGTTTACAAAGCCCCCATAGTGCCAGAACAATGGACCCCCCCACATGTGACCCCATTTTGGAAACTACACCCCACATGTAATGTAATAAGGGGTACAGTGAGCATTCCCGTCCCACAGGGGCCTGGCAGATTTTTGGATCAGTGGTCTGTGAAAATGAAAAATTTTACTTTTTATTTGCACAGCACACAGTTCCAAAGATCTGTCAAACGCCAATGGGGTTTAAATACTCACTGCAATCTTTATTAAATTCTGTGAGGGGTGTAGTTTCCAAAATGGGGTCACATGTGGGGGGGGGGTCCACTGTTCTGGCATCACAGGGGGGCTTTGTAAATGCACATGCCACTGACTTCCAATCCAAACAAATTCTCTTTCCAAAAGCTCAATGGTGCTCCTCCTCTTCTGAGCATTGTAGTGCGCCAGCAGAGCACTTGACGTCCACACATGGGGTATTTCCATACTCAGAAGAAATGGGGTTACAAATTTACAATTACATTTCTCCTATTACCCCTTGTAAAAATGTAAAATATGGGGAAAAAACAGCATTTTAGTGATTTTTTTTTTCAATTACACATCCAACTTTAACAAAACATTGTCAAACACCTGTGAGGTATTAAGGCTCCCTTTACCCCTTGTTATGTTCCTTGAGGGGTGTAGTTTCCAAAATAATATTCCATTTGTTTTTGTTTTTTTGCTGTTCTGGCACCATAGAGGCTTCCAAAATGTGACATGCCCCCCAAAAACCATTTCAGCAAAATTTGCTTTCCAAAAGCCAAATGTGACTCCTTCTCTTCTGAGCATTGTAGTTTGCACGCAGAGAATTTTACGTCCTAACATGGGGTATTTCCATACTCAAAAGAGATGGGGTTACAAATTTTGGAGTGCATTTTCTCCCAAAAATGGTAAATTTGGGGAAAAAAATGCACTTCAGTGGAATTTTTTTTTCCATTTACGCATCCGAGTTTAACGAAAAGTCGTCAAACACCTGTAGGGTGTTAAGGCTCACTGGACCCCTTCTTACGTGCTTTGAGGGGTATAGTTTCCAAAATATTATGCCATGTGGGGGGTTTTCTGCTGTTCTGGCACCATACGGGCTTCCTAAATGTGACATGCCCCCCAAAAACCATTTCAGAAAAGCTCACTCACAAAATCTCAAATTTTGAGAGGATTTTTCTCCTTTCACCCCTTTCAAAACTGGGTCTACAAGAACATGCGAGTGTAAAAAATGAAGATTTTGAATTTTCACCTTCACTTTGCTGCTATTCCTGTTAAACACCTAAAGGGTTAACACACTTACTGAATGTTGTTTTGAATACTTTGAGGGGTAGAGTTTTTATAATGGGTCAATTATGGGGTATTTCTAATGAGAAAGCCCATCAAATCCACTTCAAACCTGAACTGGTCCATGAAAAATTCCGATTTTGAAAATATTGTGAAAAATTTGAAAATTGCTGCTGAATTTTGAAGCCCTCTGATGTCTTCCAAAAGTAAAAACATGGCAAATTTATGTTGCAAACATAAAGTAGACATATCGGCCCACATTTATCATTGTCTTTAGACTGTTTTTTGTGGTCTAAAAAAGGGGCAAAAAAGGCGCAAGCAGAGTTTTTTGCGCCTTTTTTGCCCCTTTTTGTTTACACATTTCTGCTGATTTTGAGTTGCAATCCACTGATTTTGGCAATAGACGTGATATGAAAGGGATTTATCATTGCCCCTTTTTGTAAAAAGGAGCAAAAAAGGCGCAAAGCCACTGAAAAGTCTCTAAAACTACACCAGCCCAGACATGGTGTAGCTTTTAGGTGTATGTGTAGACAGAAATATCAGAAAATGTGGACCTGCACAAAATTTATCAAAGCTCCTTTACCTTTTAATAAATTTGGTGCTCCTACACATTACCAGCACACAAAAAAAAGGTCTAAAAAAATGCTTCACTTGCACTGCAATGATAAATGTGGGCCATTGTATTTGTGAATCAAAATATAATTTATCTGGAATGTCTTTTTTCCTTACAAGCAGAGAGCTTCAAAGTTAGAAAAATGCAAAATTTTCAATTTTTTCATCAAATTTTAGAATTTTTCACCAAGAAATGATGCAAATATCGACAACCATCTACCACTAACATAAAGTAGAATATCTCACGAAAAAAAAATCTCAGAATCAGAATTAAAGTTAAAAGCATCCCATAGTTATTAATGCTTAACCCCTTAAGGACGCAGGACGTAAATGTACGTCCTGGTGAGGTGGTACTTAACGCACCAGGACGTACATTTACGTCCTAAGCATAACCGCGGGCATCGTAGCGATGCCCGTGTCATGCGCGGCTGATCCCGGCTGCTGATCGCAGCCAGGGACCCGCCGGCAATGGCCGACGCCCGCGATCTCGCGGGCGTCCGCCATTAACCCCTCAGGTGCCGGGATCAATACAGATCCCGGCATCTGCGGGAGTTCGCGATTAAAATGAACGATCGGATCGCCCGCAGCGCTGCTGCGGGGATCCGATCATTCATAACGCCGCACGGAGGTTCCCTCTCCTTCCTCCGTGCGGCTCCCGGCGTCTCCTGCTCTGGTCTGTGATCGAGCAGACCAGAGCAGGAGATGACCGATAATACTGATCTGTTCTATGTCCTATACATAGAACAGATCAGTATTAGCAATCATGGTATTGCTATGAATAGTCCCATATGGGGACTATTCAAGTGTAAAAAAAAATGTAAAAAAATGTAAAAGTAAAAGTAAAAAAAAAGTGAAAAATCCCCTCCCCCAATAAAAAAGTAAAACGTCCGTTTTTTCCTATTTTACCTCCAAAAAGCGTAAAAAACATTTTTTATAGACATATTTGGTATCGCCGCGTGCGTAAATGTCCGAACTATTAAAATAAAATGTTAATGATCCCGTACGGTGAACGGCGTGAACGAAAAAAAAATTAAAAAAGTCCAAAATTCCTACTTTTTTAATACATTTTATTAAAAAAAAATTATAAAAAATGTATTAAAAGTTTTTTATATACAAATGTGGTATCAAAAAAAAGTACAGATCATGGCGCAAAAAATGAGCCCCCATACCGCCGCTTATACAGAAAAATAAAAAAGTTATAGGTCATCAAAATAAAGGGATTATAAACGTACTAATTTGGTTAAAAAGTTTGTGATTTTTTTTAAGCGCAACAATAATATAAAAGTATATAATAATGGGTATCATTTTAATCGTATTGACCCTCAGAATAAAGAACACACGTCATTTTTACCAGAAATTGTACGGCGTGAAAACAAAACCTTCCAAAATTAGCAAAATTGCGTTTTTCGTTTTAATTTCCCCACAAAAATAGTGTTTTTTGGTTGCGCCATACATTTTATGATATAATGAGTGATGTCATTACAAAGGACAACTGGTCGCGCAAAAAACAAGCCCTCATACTAGTCTGTGGATGAAAATATAAAAGAGTTATGATTTTTAGAAGGCGAGGAGGAAAAAATGAAAACGTAAAAATTAAATTGTCTGAGTCCTTAAGGCCAAAATGGGCTGAGTCCTTAAGGGGTTAAATTGACAGTGGTCAGATGTGCAAAATACACTCTGGTCCTACAGTGAAAATTGGCCTGGTTCATGATGGTTTAAAGGGGTACTCCACTGGAAAACATTTTTTTTTTTAAATAAGCTGTTGCCAGAAAATTAAACAGATTTGTAAATTACTTCTATTTAAGAATCTTAATCCTTCAAGTACTCATCAGCTGCTGTTATTATCCACAGGAATGATTTATTTTTAAATTTCCTTTCCGCCTGACCACAGTGCTTACTGCTGACACCTCTGTCCATTTTAAGAACTGTCCAGAGTAGGAGCAAATCCCCATAGAAAACCTATTCTCTTCTGGACAGTTCCTAAAATGGACAGGTGTCAGCAAAGAGCATTGTGGCCAGGCAGAAAAGAAATTTTAAGATAAAATAACTTCCTGTGGATCATTACAGCAGCTGATAAGTGCTCTGTTCGGCCCCCGCCTGTTCGGCCCCCGCCTGCAGCCACACACGGGAGCAGGCCCGGGCACATAAAAAGAAGTATTCCTATCCCGGAGAGCGCGACCCCCCCCCCCCCCCCCACTCAGATGTTGCGGCCGGCCCCCTCTGCACTGCCCACGCGTGCCTCTGCCACTGGCAGTGTTTGCAACTTGTGCCATTATCGGCACATTTTTTGTTGTTTCGGCATTTCCCCGAAACAGCTATTTTCAGCTGATATGTATCGGCCGCCGATATATCGGTGCATCCCTACTAAAAACATTTGTAGAATCGGAGGGCAGAGACTGGGAAAAGTATTTACCCCATCTGTTATTTGCTTACAGGGAGGTACCCCAAGAGCCTACAGGATTCTCGCCCTTATTATATGGTGACAAAGTGCGGGGACCCCGAGATTTAGTTAGGGAAGAATGGGAAGGGGGGCTACCTGCCTCTGAGACTTCTGTGGTGGAGTATGCTCTGAGATTCAGGGACAGGATGCAGACATTGACTGGGCTGGTACAGGACAACCTCATAGCAGCACAGTCCAGGCAGAAGTACTGGTATGATCACAATGCAAGGGACCGGGTCTATGAAGTGGGACAGAAGGGAATGGTTCTGAACCCCATCAGGCAGAATAAGTTGCAGGCTGCCTGGGAGGGTCCCTTCCCCATTCTGCACTATCAGTTCTTTATGACTCCAAGAACAGAGGACTTAATGTGGATTTAAGCTTCTTATCCCATTATCAAAATTTCCTATAACCTTTGCTAAACTCTCTACCCTCTCCCTGCTCTAACACCATCACACCCCTGCTCCCCCTCCCCTGTCTAGTCTTATCTTCAGTCTATGGCTCTATAGTAAAATTGTCTGTCCAGCGTAACAACTATTCTCACCTCTGCTCTCCAGCCCCCCCCCCCCCTCCTCATCCTTATCTGTATCTATCGTCCTATTGCTATACAATTTATGGCCCAACTTAATGTCCATTCTCCACTAATGTTGTTTTAACCCCTGCATATTTTGTGAGATAGAACCTGTGTTTTCTCCTTGTGAGCTCAGAAATGCTTATGACTTGATAAAGGGAGGAATCCCGAAAGCTTGTCTCTACAACATCTTGTTAGTCCAATAAAAAAGGTATTACAAGATACTGCAACTGCCGATGATTTTGCTTTTTGCATCACTGGACTAATACGGCTACTCCTAACTAATATATATATATATATATATATATATATATATATATATATATTGTGACGATCCGTCTTGGGGATTAGCTCTTGGATCGTCCTGGACTACGCCACAGGATGCGTTTCTTCTCAATAAACCAGCAAACAAACGCTTATAATGCAAATCTGGCACCTTGCCAGTTTTATTAGACAGGTTGCAGGGAAAGAAATAAACAAAAAAGCAGGAACAAAACAAAATCCTAGACAGTCTGGTCACTGCCTAAACAGATCAGCTTGTCCTGACTAACAACCGCTGAGCTTCCCTCAGTCGGTTAAACATATGTCCCCTGCAACCTTCTACTCACATTTCATGTCACTCTCTTTGAGCCACTCATAGCTCGGGCTGTGTACTCCTCAGCAGGCTCTGTATCTTCCCTACAGCCCGCGTGCTGTCTCCTAGGAAGAGCCCACATTAGACTGAGTCTCCATCTCATATACACCTCCCTTCCCTCCTGCCTCATTAATTAAGAAGCAGGTGAGAGCTTCTGCAGGGTGAGCCAAGGAAATACACCCTTTCCTTGCCAGACTGCCACAATATATATATATATATATATATATATATATATATATATATATATATCACTGTGATACCTTTTATCAGATTAAGTGTTTAATTAATCAGCTCCGGTCTTGGCTGGACCGATAGGGTGTGATCGTGACACCGGTGTTGCCCGGTTTTCCCTTCCTAATCCTTGTTGGGGAGGAAAATCAACAAAGGAGGAAGCTTTTGACTTCACATCCCATCCTCATATATTGTTGTCATATCCCAACCCCATATCCCATCCTCATATCTTATATCTTATAACCTCATATCACGTCCTCATATCTTGAACTCATATCCTGTCCTCCTATCCCAACCCTCTATCCCATCCTCCTATCTTGACCTCATGTCCTGTCCTCATATCCCGACCTCCTATCCCATCCTACTATCTCGACCGCATATCCCGACCTCATATCCCATCCTCATATCTCGACCTCCTATCCTGACCTCCTATCCCGTCCTCAAATTCCATCCTCATATCTCACGAAAAAGAGAGATGGTCTCAACTGGCAAGCAGGAGGTGCTCAACCCCACATGAGGTTGTGCATATATACTGGGGGAGAAAATCTATTGCTAAGGGTGATCCCTAGCATAAAAAATGCATATGGTAGGGGATGCCTGCAACAGACTACAAGTGCCACATTAACATCCTACAACAGATAAGCGTAGCGGATGTGTAACAATTAGAATAGTAGCATACAGGGATATAAGTACACTACTGTGGTAGATGTAACAATGACATTGGCTAACCCTCATCACTGATGTTAAAATTGAGACATTAGCCAGTATATCTTTATATGAAGGACATACCTGAGCCCGCACACCAATGCCAAGGTTTCTCAAGTTTCTCAAGTGTGGTTGTGCAAATATACATTGTTACATCTACCACAGTAGTGTACCTATATCCCTGTATGCTATTATTCTAATTGTTACACATCCGCACCACTTATCTGGTGTGGGATGTTAATGTGGCACTTGTAGTCTGTTGCAGGCATCTCCCACCGTATGCATTTTTATGCTGGGGATCACCCTTAGCAACAGACTACAAGGGTAGGATCTGCTCCCCCAGTATATATGCACAACCGCAAGTAGGGTTGAGCACCTCCTGCCTGCCAGTTGAGACCATCTCTCTTTTTCGTTACTTAAGTCTTATACTTGGAGATGTAAAAACTCCACATTTAATGCACCTTTATTACCATTCTAGGCTGCATTCAGGTCCACATGTGAGGCCGGAAAACATACTCAGTCAACTTGGGTGGGGCTTATAGTCTGCCTCCCTCCTCCCATTGTATGTGTTCCCAGTCCACACTGGAGGTAACTGGGAGCAGGCTTTTAGTCGGACCTAATGCTGCCATAATTGCCCACTGGCCCCTGGTTTAGCTTATCAGGCACAGGTAGGTTTGTACTAGGTCCCATGCCACTTGAGAAACCTTGGTGTTGGTGTGCGGGCTCAGGTATGTCCTTCATATAAGGATATACTGGCTAATGTCTCAATTTAAACATCAGTGTTGAGGGTTAGCCAATGTCATTGTTACATCTACCACAGTAGTGTACCTATATCCCTGTATGCTATTATCCTCATATCTCAACCTCATATCCCATCCTCATATACCGACCTATCTCGACCTGATTTCCTGTCATCATATGCGATCATCATATCTCGACCTCATATCCTGACTACCTATCCTGTCCTCATATCTCAATCTCATATCTCATCCTCCTATCCCGTCCTCATATCCAGACCTCCTATCTCGACCTCATATCCCGTCCTCATATCCCGACCTCCTATCCTGTCCTCCTATCTCAACCTCCTATCTCGACCTCCTATCCCGACCTCCTATCCTGCCCTCATATCCCGACCTGTAATATGTGTACCAGGTATTGAAATATCTCCAGCCGTACAGAAGTTATGTGGGAACACACATTTCCCATTGATTTGCATGGGAATTTAAACAAAAACTCTGACCCTCACAAATGGGGGTAGTTAAGGGTTAAATTAACTATCCTATATTTTAATTGGACATATAAGTAACATGTGACCAAGTATTATCGAAATATCTCCAACCGTTTGGAAGTTATGCAGTAACATATATTTCCCATAGACTTGTATGATATGTTGTAAAGCATGCAAAACCTATAGGTATTTCATACTGAAAAAGCCAGTCAAACAACTGCCCCCCCCCCCCTGCCTGCTTGGACATTTACTAGTCCTGCTGTGTCCATGTTTCATCACCTACGTCATGGACACACTTCCTTAATTAACAGCTGTGAGCGCAGGGCTCACAGCTGGAGGAAAAATCCTCCCAATGTCAGCTTGTGTCCCGCTACTGTCAGTGAGGACAAGCTGAGAATTGTAGCTTTGCTAAAGCTAGGGGAGATGTGAGCAGACAGCATACTGAGGGAGGGGGCGGAGACCTGCACAGTAAGGCCACGCCCCTCCCTTTGAGAGGAATTCAGACCAGTGAGATAAATTAAAAGTGTAATGAAAAAATAAATAAAGGTGCTAGACACATAAAAATTAGATGTACATGGTCAGGATTAGGTACTGAGTGATATATTTAAAAAAATGTTTTTTTGTTGGATCTGACGAGTACGCTTAAAACAAGAACCCCGACCCAGGCAAATGGGGGTGAGTAAGGGTTAAATTACCTATACTATGTTTTTTGTTGACATATAAGTAACATGTTTGCGCAAGCTGTTTTTTTGCGTCTTTTTTTGCTTAACTTTCTGGTGGAGCATTTCCTCCAGATGTGTATGTTTCGGTGTACCTTGGAGTGACATATATATAGTACGCACAAATTCATTAACTGCGTACATTTCATTTACTCACAGAAATCTTGCGTAATGACCATATTTTTTACGCAAATATAAGCCATCTTGGACTGCACGTAGCAAGATGCTCTAAATCATTCATTTCATTTTTCAAAGAATGGAGTTATGAGATTACTATATTTGTCCGCAATTTATGAAACTCATTGCGCTTGATTGATGATTTTAGTGCATCAGCGCATAATTTTGAATTTGGCAAAAGGGGTAAACTGCTTCCACCATACTCAAATAATGATACATGTCCCCCATTGAGATATATATATATATATATATATATATATATATATATATATATATAAAATCCGGCAGCACACCCAAAGTCGTTCAGTGAAAACACAAAAGTGCTTTATTGACCCATCAGACATGACGTTTCGACTGTATCAAACCGTCTTTATCAAGCATGGTGTACAAATGTCTAAAGCAGCATTTTATAAGGTGCAACATCAAGTGAACTCATTATCCAATATGTGAAAGAATTAAAAGTTGTCATAGGGATGGATCAACACTCACCCACACATGTTGTAGACGCCATATCGGCGTTCACTTCCTGGATCTCTGTGTATGGGTCATGTGGCTCACACCTGACCTGCTTCACTGTCACATGATCGGCACCGGTGCTTGAGCCTGCGTCTACAACATGTGTGGATGAGTGTTTCTCCATCCCTATGACAACTTTATTTAAAATTTTCTCTGTTTAACACATACAGGTGGCACTTGATTAGATTGTTGTACTGTGTACTGTTTAAAATGTATTTTATATGATGATCGCCATGCTCTATGTATATGATGTTACACTGTTTGCACTTTGTGATTATGGCACTTAATATTATATTTTACTATGGATGTATTGTACAATAATTTATATATTGTTTCACATGTTGGATAATAAGTTCACTTGATGTTGCACCTTATAAAATGCTGCTTTGAACATTTGTACACCATGCTTGATAAAGACGGTGTGATACCGTCGAAACATCGTTTCTGATGGGTCAATAAAGCACTTTTGTGTTTTCACTGAACGACTTTAGATTTTTTGCTTCTTGGAATTTATGTGGGCGGTCTGCATCTGGTACCACGTTTTTCCACTTGCTCCCCGTTTACTGCTGCCATTCATACTGTGGTTGTGCTGCCTACCCTTTGGCGTGTGGATCTATCTAGTCTTCAATGATTGCACCCTCCTGGCTATCAATGGCACACAATGGAGTCACCTACCGGTACTGTACCTGTAACCCATGTTTCTGTCTTCTCTGATGCTGACACCGGCCGCATCTTAGCGCATCTCAGCGCTGTCGAGGGGATATGTCCTTTCTACATGTACCAATGACCATTGATATACAGAGACAATTTAAGAATGAAACTAAGCGATTATTATCCCTAACCCTGCATTTGTCAACACTTGGAGAGTACTACAAGGCCCAGCGAGTCCCTAGAGGCATTCGCCTTCAACCTAGGGATAATGCATATATGAGAAATACGAGATTTAGACAACGCTATGAATTACTTGCCAATAGATTTTCTCTTGATTTGACATGATTGAACATGGAACTTTTGCAGAAAGATATTGAGGGACATTTATCAATGTTTGCTTATGTATTCTTTTTTTTAGTAATTTTTTCCTTACTTTTTTACTTTTGTGACTTATTTATCAACTGCTTTCAGCCTGTTGATAATTTTCTTTCACGTAAGCAATTTTTCCTCTTTTACTTTGGTAGTAGCTTTTTCTGCTCCATGTTTGAGCTGGAGTAAGTTTAGTACATTTTTAACCCTTTTTGTGCAGTTGCGACTGTCTCAGTTAATAAATACCTGACTACCCGTAGTCCATTTTAAAATTATTACTACGTAGTTAATTTTTGGAAAACTTGCTTTTCTCGCTTTCCAGTCAAAATGTCGCACGAAAAATCACGACAATTATAGTAAAGAAAACCTGACTACACCCGTTGATAAATGTCCATAATTGTGGCTGCTAAAGACAGGATTGCGACTGCAGAATCTACATTGAAGTCTCTCCTGCCGGAGGATGATTTTTGTAAATTTCAGTCTTAACATTACACTTATCTTCACAAATTGAAATCTGAAAAAGAGAGTAGAAATGAGCGAATCAAATCTGACAAACCCAAATTTGTTATTAATTTCATGAAAAATTCGATTTGCAACTAATGTGAATATCACCGTCATTCTATCACGCCAATCGTTTCATTAAACTCCATTTAGTGCGGTCCAGGCTCCACGGCATCTAAAATGGCAGATCCACATGTGAGGACATGGGGCAAGGAACTCTGGGAAGGAGGTATGCGGGATGACCCTGAATCAAATGCAGGATGCAGCCTATCAGCAGCCAGTCACCCCAGTTATGTCACAGCCCTATATAATCGGCAGCCATATTCCGGCTTGTCACTTCATCCTATCACTGCAGAGAGATAGGACAGTGCTGTGTGTTAGACAGACAAGCTTTTTTACAGCAGCGTTTTACCTCATGGTCACATCAGCATTCTGGTGGACAAATAGCAGGGCATTTTTCACAGAAAACTATTTTTACTGCAGCCATTAACCTTCCAGTCATTTTCTACAGCAGTGTATTACAGAGAGGGGCAGAGAACTGTGTGTTGCCTTATACATTTGAACAAGCTGCCTCAGCTTGAGAAACAGCAGAAAATGGAGGAATAATTTTTCAGCACAATTCTGTGTCTTTGTTCCAAAACAAATGTTCTACTGGTTAAACTAGTATGTAGATGGTATAATACCCAGAAGTCCAATGCTAATAGTCTTTGAGAGAGTGAAACTTTCGGTTTAGTACACAGCGACAGTGTGCTGCAGCAGTGTTGTGTACTGCTGGTGTTGTGCAAAAATAGGATTTTTAACCCCTTAAGGACTGAGCCCTTTTTCACCTTAAGGACCACCTTAAGGCCATTTTTTTGCAATTCTGACCACTGTCACTTTAAACATTAATAACTCTGGAATGCTTTTAGTTATCATTCTGATTCCGAGCTTGTTTTTACGTGACATATTCTACTTTAACATAGTGGTAACATTTTGTGGTAACTTGCATCCTTTCTTGGTGAAAAATCCCAAAATTTGAAGAAAAATTAGAAAATTTTGCATTTTTCTAACTTTGAAGCTCTCTGCTTGTAAGGAAAATGGATATTCAAAATATTTTTTTTTCATATATACAATATGTCCACTTTATGTTTGCATCATAAAATTGACGTGTTTTTACTTTTGGAAGACACCAGAGGGCTTCAAAGTTCAGCAGCAATTTTCCAATTTTTCACAAAATTTTGAAACTCGCGTTTTTTCAGGGACCAGTTCAGGTTTGAAGTGGATTTGAAGGGTCTTCATATTAGAAATGCCCCATAAATTACCCCATTATAAAAACTGCAACCCCAAAAGTATTCAAAATGACATTCAGTCAGCGTTTTAACCCTTTAGGTGTTTCACAGGAATAGCAGCAAAGTGAAGGAGAAAATTCACAATCTTCATTTTTTACACTGGCATGTTTTTGTAGATCCAATTTTTGAATGTTTGCAAGGAGTAAAAAGGAGAAAATTTTTACTTGTATTTGAAACCCAATTTTTCTTGAGTAAGCACATACCTCATATGTCTATGTAAATTGTTCGGCGGGCACAGTAGAGGGCTCAGAAGGGAAGGAGCGACAAATGGTTTTTGGGGGGCATGTCACCTTTAGGAAGCCCCTATGGTGCCAGAACAGCAAAAAAAACACATGGCATACCATTTTGGAAACTAGACCCCTCGGGGAACATAATAAGGGGTAAAGTAAACCTTAATACCCCACAGGTGATTCACGACTTTTCCATATGTAAAAAAAAAAAAAAAATTCCCTAAAATGCTTGGTTTCCCAAAAGTTTTACATTTTTAAAAAGGGTAATAGCAGAAAATACCCCCTAAAATTTGAAGCCCAATTTCTCCTGATTCAGAAAACACCCCATATGGGGTTGAAAAGTGCTCTGCTGGCGCACTACAGGTCTCAGAAGAGAAGGAGTCACATTTGGCTTTTTTGAAGGAAATTTTGCTCTGGGGGCATGCCGCATTTAGGAAGCCCCTATGGTGCCAGGACAGAAAAAAAAAAAAAACACATGGCATACCATTTTGGAAACTAGACCCCTTGGGGAATGTAACAAGGGGTAAAGTGAACCTTAATACCCCACAGGAGTTTCACAACTTTTGCATATGTAAAACAAAAAAAAAAATTACCTAAAATGCTTGGTCTCCCAAAAAATTTACATTTTTACAAAGGGTTAAAGCAGAAAATATCCCTCAAAATTTGAAGCCCAATTTCTCCCAATTCAGAAAACACCCCATATGGGGGTGAAAAGTGCTCTGCTGGCGCACTACAGGTCTCAGAAGAGAAGGAGTCACATTTGGCTTTTTGAAAGCAAATTTTGCTCTGGGGGCATGCCACATTTAGGAAGCCCCTAGGGTGCAGGAACAGCAAAAAAAAAAACACATGGCATACTATTTTGGAAACTAGACCCCTCGGGGAACGTAACAAGGGGTTAAGTGAACCGTAATACCCCACAGGTGTTTCACGACTTTTGCATATGTAAAAAATTTGTTTTTTTTAACCTAAAATGCCTCTTTTCCCAAAAATTTTACATTTTTAAAAAGGGTAAAAGCTGAAAATACCCCCCAAAATGTGTACCACAATTTCTCCCGAGTACGGCAATACCCCATATGTGGCCCTAAACTGTTGCCTTGAAATACGACAGGGCTCCAAAGTGAGACCTCCATGCGCATTTGAGGCCTAAATTAGGGACTTGCATAGGGGTGGATATGGGGGTATTCTACGCCAGTGATTCCCAAACAGGGTGCCTCCAGCTGTTGTAAAACTCCCAGCATGCCTGGACAGTCAGTGGCTATCTGTTAATACTGGGAGTAGTTGTTTTGCAACAGCTGGAGGCTTCGTTTTGGAAACCGTGGCGTACCAGACGTTTTTCATTTTTATTGGGGAGGGGAGGGGGGCTGTGTAGGGGTATGTGTATATGTAGTGTTTTTTACTTTTTATTTTATTTTGTGTTAGTGTAGTGTAGTGTTTTTAGGGTACAGTCACACGGGCGGGGGTTCACAGTAGTTTCTCACTGGCAGTTTGAGCTGCGTCAGAAAATTTGCCGCAGCTCAAACTTGCAGCCGGATACTTACTGTAAACTTACGCCCATGTGAGTGTACCCTGTACATTCACATTGGGGGGGGGGGCATCCAGCTGTTGCAAAACTACAACTCCCAGCATGTATGGTCTATCAGTGCATGCTGGGAGTTGTTGTTTTGCAACAGCTGGAGGCACACTGGTTGTGAAACACCGAGTTTGGTAACAAACTCAGTGTTTTGCAACCAGTGTGCCTTCAGCTGTTGCAAAAGCTACAACCCCCAGCATGTACGGACAGCGGAAGGGCATGCTGGGTCTTGTAGTTATGCAACAGCTGGAGGCATACTACTTTGGCTGGGGATGCTGGGGATTGTAGTTATGCAACAGCTGGAGACACACTGGTTTGCTACTTAACTCAGTGTGCCTTTAGCTGTTGCAAAACTACAACTCTCAGCAGTCACCGACAGCCAAACGAGCGTTCTGGGAGTTGTAGTTATGCAACCAGCAGATGCACCACTACAACTCCCAGCATGCACTTTAGCTGTTTGTGCAAGCTGGTAGTTGTAGTTACACAACAGCTGAAGGTACACTTTTCCATAGAAAAAATGTGCCTCCAGCTGTTGCAAAACTATAAGTCCCAGCATGCCCATAAGGGCATGCTGGGAGTTGTGGTGGTCTGCCTCCTGCTGTTGCATAACTACAGCTCCCAGCATGCCCTTTTTGCATGCTGGGAGCTGTTGCTAAGCAACAGCAGGAGGCTGTCACTCACCTCCAACAATCCACGCCGCGCAGGTCAGTCCCTCGTCGTTGCCGCCGCTCCTGGGGCCCCGATCCCAACATTGACGTCGGGGATTGGGGTCCCCAGCTCCCGGGGTCTTCTTCCCGCACACGCTCACGTCCTTCGGAAGAGGGGCGGAGCGGGTTGCGCGAGTGACACCCGCAGCAGGCGCACTGATTGGCCGGCCAACGAATCAGGGCGACCGTGAGGTGGCACCAGTGCCACCTCACCCCTGCTGGCTGTGGCTGTTCGGGGCCATCAGAGACAGCCCCGAACAGCCTTTAATTCCGGGTCACCGGGTCACTGGAGACCCGATTGACCTGGTATCTGCCACAGATCGCTGGACTGAATTGTCCAGCGATCTGCGGCCATCGCCGACATGGGGGGTCATCATGACCCCCCTGGGTGATATGCCCAGATGCCTGCTGAACGATTTCAGCAGGCATTGGGCACCGGCTCCCCTCCAGCTAGAGGCGGGGGGCCGGGATTTGACAGGACGTACTCAAACGTCCTGAGTCCTTAAGGACTCGGAAAAGGGGCCGTTTGAGTACGTCCTGCGTCCTTAAGGGATTAAGCATACTCTAGTGCATTTTTCTGCCCTCATTTAAGTAGTGAACTATTTTGTACCTGTTAATCTGTCAAGGGCCTAGATACTGTGAAAGGCCAGGCAAAAGTAATAACTGGCTGGTGTTTTACTGCAATACGTTTTTTAAGCGTACTGTACCAAAATTTTCTGCCCTCATAAGTGCATACCACATACATACATCTAAGTAGTGTACTATTTTGTACCTGTTAATTAGAGATGAGCGAACTTATAGTAAATTTGATTTGTCACGAACTTCTCGGCTCGGTAGTTGATGACTTTTCCTGCGTAAATTAGTTCAGCCTTCAGGTGCTCCGATGGGCTGGAAAAGGTGGATACATTCCTAGGAAAGAGTCTCCTAGGACTGTATCCACCTTTTCCAGCCCACCGGAGCACCTAAAAGCTGAACTAATTTATGCAGGAAAAGCCATCAACTGCCGAGCCGAGAAGTTCGTGACGAATCAAATTTACTGTAAGTTCACTCATCTCTACTGTTAATTAGTGTTGCTCACGAATATTCGCAATTCAAAAATGTATTCGCGAATATCGCATATTCGCAAATATTCGCGAATATAGCACTATATATTTATATATTCGAAATTACGAATATTCGCTTTTTTTTCACAGTACACATCACAGTGATCATCCCTTTCTGCTTACAGCTTGTGTGGTCTAAAGAAGACTCTAAGACTACTCTGTGAGACTGCCGGGCAAATATTCGCATATGCAAATATTCGCATATGCGAATATTGACGAATATTTGTCCATATATTCGCAAAATATTGCGAATTCGAATATGGCCTATGCCACTCAATACTGCTGTTATGCTGGGTTCACACTACGTTTTCCCCCATACGGGAGCGCATACGGCAGGGGGGAGCTAAAACCTCGCGCTCCCGTATGCCTTCGTATGCGCTCCCGTATGTCATTCATTTCAATAAGCCGGCCGGAGTGAAACGTTCAGTCCGGTCGGCTCATTTTTGCGCCGTATGCGCTTTTACAACCGGACCTAAAACTGTGGTCAACCACGGTTTTAGGTCCGGTTGTAAAAGCGCATACGGCGCAAAAATGAGCCGACCGGACCGAACGTTTCACTCCGGCCGGCTCATTGAAATGAATGACACACGGGAGCGCATACGAAGGCATACGGGAGCGCAAGGTTTTAGCTCCCCCCTGCCGTATGCGCGCCCGTATGGGAGAAAACGTAGTGTGAACCCACCCTTAATCTGTCAAGGGCCTAGATATTGTGAAAGGCCAAGCAAAAGTAACTATCGGCTGGTGTTTTACTCCAATCCTTTTGTAAACGTACTGTAGCACATTTTTCTGCCCTCTTTGTTCTACAACAAATGGTCTGCTGGTTATACTAGTCTGTAGATGGTATAACACACACCCAGAAGTCCATTCCTAATAGTCTGTGAGAGAGTGCAATTTTGGATTTAGTACACAGTGACTGTGTACTGCAGCACTGTTGTTTACTGCATGTGTTGTGCAAAAAAAAATGTTTTAAGCATACTGTAGTGCATTTTTGGGCCCACATAAGTGCATACCAAATACCTGCATCTAAGTAATGTACTATTTTGTACCTGTTAATCTGGCAAGGGCCTAGATACTGTGAAAGAACAGGCAAAAGTACTCACCGGTAGTGTTGAGCGGCATAGGCCATATTCGAATTCGCGAATATATGGACGAATATTCGTCATATTCGCGAATATTCGCATATTCGTAATATTCTCGTTTTATTTTCGCATATGCGAATATTCGCGCGTGCGAAAATGAACATATACGAAAATTTACATTAAAAAATTAGCATAAGCGAAAATTCGCATATGCAAAAATTAGCATATGCAAATTTTCGCATATGCGAAAATTCACACACCGGTCTCACACAGTAGCATTAGAGCCTTCTTTACACCACACAAGCTGGAAGCAGAGAGGGATGATCACTGTGATGTGTACTGTGAAAAAAAAAAAAAAAAACAACGAATATTCATAATTACGAATATATAGCGCTATATTCGAGAATATTCATGAATTCGCGAATATGCGATATTCGCGAATAAAATTCGAATTGCGAATATTCGCGAGCAACACTACTCACCGGCTGGTTTTGTACTCAAATACTTTTTCAAGCCTACTATAGAGCATTTTCCAGCCCTCATAAGTGCATACCACATACCTACATCTAAATAGTGTACTATTTTGTAACTGTTAATCTGTCAAGCGCCTAGATACTGTGAAAGGCCAGGCAAAAGTGATCATCGACTGGTGTTTTACTCCACTACTTCGTTAAGCGTACTAAAGCGCTTTTTATGCCCACATAAGTGCATACCCCATACCTACATCTAAGTAGTGTACTATTTTGTACCTGTTAATCTGTCAAGGGCATAGATACTGTGAAAGGACAGGCAAAGGTACTCACCGGCTGGTGTTGTACACAAATACTTTTTTAAGCATACTGTAGCGCATTTTTCGGCCCTCATAAGTGCATACCACATACCAACATCTAAAGAGTGTACTGTTTTGTACCTGTTACTCTGTCAAGGGCCTAGATACTGTAAAACTGTAAAGGGAAAGAGAAAAAAAGGGGGGAGAGAGAGGACAGTGCATTGTGTATTATCCTAGGCATCAAAGTCCCAACCAGGACTGAATTGCGTAGACTCTTTAAATTTGGTGCTCACCAGATAGATGATAAAACAGGCATATCACCCCTTGGAAGTCTGTTAATAAATACAGTGCCTCTTGACATTTTTCTCTGACACATTTGTGTTTAATGTTCTGGATTGCGATCAGCGCCTTCAAAAGGTTCAGTTTTTTCCTACTGCTCTTTAGATACTTTGAAAGGCCAGGCAAAAGTAATCACCGACTGGTGTTTTACTCCAATATGCTTTTTAAGCATACTGTAGTGCATTTTTCTGCCCTCATAAGTGCATACCACATAGCTACATCTAAATAGTGTACTATTTTGTACCTGTTACTCTGTCAAGGGCCTAGATACTGTGAAAGGACAGCCAAAAGTACACAACTGCTGCTGTTCTAGACAAATACTGTTTTAGGCGTAGTGAAGCATATTGTACTCCCTTCATATGCGCACTAAGTATGTCAGGCAGAGAAGTACCAGGGCGTGCACAGAGGAGTGGCAGAGGCCTAAATTTATCAGTAAGAGGCAGCAGCAAACTAGGGGTGATTGGCAGCAGGAGTCACAGCGAGAGGCCTGAGCTTCCGGTATCAGCTAGTGATTGTGTCTCAATCTGCAACCAATCTGCCATCATCGATTGGTTAACACGGTCATCCTCTTCATCACAAATGACATCTGATACCCCCAGTCAACAGTCGGTGGGTTCCTCAGACACAAACCTCAGTTGGCATGGCCTGGGAGCAGTCCCTGTCATCCCATTGCCTCTGTCCTGTTATGTTCCCTCCCCTAAAGAAGTATCTTATGCTGTGGGTTCAGCTCCACTATTCAGTGAAGACGATCTAATAGAGAACAGTCAGCAGCTGCTGCCCAGCCAAGAAGTGGAGGAAACATATGCTGCTTCCTCCTCTAGGCAGGCAAGTAGAGATGAGGAGAGTGACGTGGGAGGTGGTGTTGCCAGAGTTCAGGGTCCTGAAGCAGACAATGTTGATGAACCTGAGGAGGACATCAGTGATGTCCAGACATTTGTTGACGATGATGAAGCCGATTGAAATTGGGAGCCGGATGCAGAAGGTGAAGCGTGGCCAGGGTCCCAATATTGGCAACACGGCCCTGCGTCAACATATGCTGCACCATCATAAAGCGACCTGGGAGAAACATGGCTCCGATGTAGTGGTCCAGTCTGCTGCATCACCCAGTGGAATGCCCCTCTCTTTTTCAGCCAGCCAAGGCTCCACCAGCTCAGCCGAAGGGAGCTGTGTGTCATTTCCTCCTTCTGTCACTCCAGATGATCCTGCTCCTCCTACTTTTATTCAGTCATTCCACCAACAATCCATTGGCGAAGCCATGTCCAAGAGACAACAATATGTGCCCACTCATCCAACAGTGCAGAAGCTGAATGTGCTCCTGTCCAAGTTGCTGCAGCTGCAGTCCCTTTTTAAGTGGTGGACTCTTCACCTTTCAGAGAACTGATGGCTTGTGCCAAGCCGAGGTGGAGAGTCCAAAGCCATCATTTCTTTGCGAAGAAGGCAGTACAAGCCCTGCACAATTTTGTGGAAGAGATGGTGGGCCAGTCCTTGAGCCTGTCGGTGTGTACCAAAGAGCTGTAACTATGGTCAGGGACAATACATGTCCTTTACGGCTCACTGGCTGAATGTGATTCCTGCACAGCAACAACACCAACTTGGGCAGGTCACGCCGCTTCCTCCTCCACGCTTTCAGGATGTTGGTCCTTTGACAGTGTGCGACTCCACCTCCTCATCTTCCATCGTATCCTCAGCCTCCACTGCCCAGACAAGTCTCAGTGCTCCTTCATCATACCATGTGTGCAGGGAACGGCGGTGTCACGCTGTTCTTCACATGGTTTGCCTTGGCGAATGGAGTCACACCGGGGAGGAACTGCTAAAAGTCATTCATGAAGAAATCAGAGCATAACTTACTCCACTGGAAATGGGAAACATGGTGACTGACAACAGGGAGAACATCTTATCTGCGCTGCAACAGGAAAGGCTGAGCCATGCGCCCTTCATAGCATATGTGTTTAATCTGGTTGTCCAGCGGTTCCTGAAGTGTTCCCCCCCATTTGCAAGACATCCTAAGAATGGGAAGGAAACTTTGTATGCACTTCAGCCACTCGTAAACCGCAAAGCACACCCTCCTTGAGCTGCAGCATCAAAAGTGTATCCCCCCAAAATAGTATGATTTGCGATGTTGCCACACATTGGAATTCCACCTTAAATATGTTGGACTGACTACACGAACAGAGAAAAGCCATCAACGATTTCTTTATGATTCAAGCGGATAGGGGTACTCCCCTGTGTAATTTCAATGTCAGCCAGAGGCAGCTCATACGGGACACCTGACATTTGCACAGGCCCTTTGAGGAAGCCACATTATTAGTAAGTCACTCGGATTACGGGATGAACGACGTCATTCCACTACTTTATTTCCTACAAGACAGAGGACCCAGACACACAGTGGCAGTATGCAGTGGAGATGGAGGCATAGTGGCAGCCAAATTTTCACCATTTGGCAGCAGATGACTTCTGGCTCTTCACCTTATTGGACCCTTGCTATTGCCACAAAATAGGGCCTTTTTTACATGCATTGAGAGGGTGGACAGCTTGACCTACTACAGAGACATCCCACGTAGTCAGTTGGCCGATGCCTAGGCTGTGCCATTCAGCCACTATATGGTCTCCTCATGCTTCAACCAACTCCAGACTGTGCCATTCAGCCACTATATGGTCTCCTCATGCTTTAACGAACTCCAGGCTGTGCCATTGAGCCACTAAATGGTCTCCTCATGTTTCAGCCACCTGCAGGCTGTGCCATTCAGCCACTATATGGTCTCTTCATTCGTCTAACAACTCCAGCCTATGCCATTTAGCCACTATATAATCTCCTCATGCTTCAACCAACTCCAGGCTGTGCCATTCAGCCACTATATGGTCTCCTCATGCTTCAGCCACCTCCAGGCTGTGCCACTCAGCCACTATATGGTCTCCTCATGCTTCAGCCACCTCCAGGCTGTGCCATTCAGCCACTGTATGTTCTCCTCATGCTTCAGCCAACTCCAGGCTGTGCCATTCAGCCACTATATGGTCCCCTCATGCTTCAGCCACCTCCGGTCTGTGCCATTCAGCCACTATATGGTCTACTCATGCTTCAGCAAACTCCAGGCTGTGTCATTCAGCCACTATATGGTTTATTGATGATCCTGGGCCTGGAACATTACCTAAACATTTTCATAGTAGCATTATTTACCATAAATCTTCAATTTCAATTTTAAAATTCATCTTTTAATCTTAGGGATTTTGAGGCCCTACGGTCTCCTCATGCTGCCAAAAGCTGTAGGCTGTGTCATTCAGCCACTATATGGTTTAATGATGCTGCTGGGCCTGTGCCATTAACTACAAATTGTTATGGTAGCACTAGTTACCATAAGTCTTCAATTTGAAGGACATCTGCAGTGCTGGGCAAAAAAACTTTTTTTTACCTCATTTAATAGGTCTTTGAAAGACCTTTCCAACGATGTCTCCCCCATCAAAATTGGCCCAGTCTTTCTCCCGTTATCAGCACATGAATTACGGAGGAGAAGTGAAAATAAAACTACATCTCCCATAATGCCTTGTGCTTACTTCCTGTAAGCTGCTGCCCTCCCCCTGTTCTATCCCCCCGAGCAAATTATTATATTGTAACGCCCACATCTCCCTTCCCTATGCATACACCCTCCCCTTCTGCTCATCTCCCCCTCCCCATGCTGGCTCCTGTCCAGTGATGAAGCAGCTGCCTCCGTGCTCACTGTAGTGTGGGCACTGGAGAGTGGATAGTGAAAGGAAAAATGGTAAAAAAAAAAACATAATTGTTTGTCTTTAAAACTGTCCTGATAGGGGTCCCTCCATCTTTTTCACAACTACAACTCCAAGCATGCCCAGTTATTTTATATGCTGTTCGGGCATGCTGGGAATTCCAGTGGTGCCTCCAGCTGTTGCAAGACTACAAATCCCAGCATGCCCTGTCAGTTTTCTGCTGTATGTGCATGCTTGGAGTTGCAGAGGTGACTCCAGCTGTTGTAAGACTATACATCCAAGCATGCCGTGACAGCTTTCTGCTGTATGAGTGTATAAAGGAGTTGTAGTTCACCAACACCTCTATTGTATCTCTGTAGTCTCCTGGGAGTTGTAGTTCACCAACACCTCTATTGTACCTCTGTAGTCTCCTGGGTGTTGTAGTTCATCAACACCTCTATTGTATCAGGAGTCTCCTGGAGTTGTAGTTCACCAACACCTCTATTGTATCTCTGTAGTCTCCTGGGTGTTGTAGTTCACCAACACCTCTATTGTATCTCTGTAGTCTCCTGGGAGTTGTAGTTCATCAACACCTATATTGTATCTCTGTAGTCTCCTGGGAGTTGTAGTTCACCAACACCTATATTGTATCTCTGTAGTCTCCTGGGAGTTGTAGTTCACCAACACCTCTATTGTATCTCTGAAGTCTCCTGGGTGTTGTAGTTCACCAACACCTATATTGTATCTCTGTAGTCACCTGGGAGTTGTAGTTCATCAACACCTATATTGTATCTCTGTAGTCTCCTGGGAGTTGTAGTTCACCAACACCTATATTGTATCTCTGTAGTCTCCTGGGAGTTGTAGTTCACCAACACCTCTATTGTATCTCTGTAGTCTCCTGGGAGTTGTAGTTCACCAACACCTCTATTGTATCTCTGTAGTCTCCTGGGGGTTGTAGTTCATCAACACCTCTATTGTATCTCTGTTGTCTCCTGGGAGTTGTAGTTCACCAACACCTATATTGTATCTCTGTAGTCTCCTGGGGGTTGTAGTTCATCAACACCTCTATTGTATCTCTGTAGTCTCCTGGGGGTTGTAGTTCACCAACACCTATATTGTATCTCTGTAGTCTCCTGGGAGTTGTAGTTCACCAACACCTATATTGTATCTCTGTAGTCTCCTGGCTGGGAGTTGTAGTTCACCAACACCTGTATTGTATCTCTGTAGTCTCCTGGGAGTTGTAGTTCACAAACACCTCTATTGTATCTCTGTAGTCTCCTGGGAGTTGTAGTTCACCAACACCTATATTGTATCTCTGTAGTCTCCTGGCTGGGAGTTGTAGTTCACCAACACCTGTATTGTATCTCTGTAGTCTCCTGGGAGTTGTATGTCACCAACACCTCTATTGTATCTCTGTAGTTTCCTGGGAGTTGTAGTTCACCAACACCTCTATTGTATCTCTGTAATCTCCTGGGAGTTGTAGTTCATACACCAATGTTTCCCAACCAGGGTGCCTCCAGATGTTGCAAAACTACTACTCCCAGCATTCCCTGGTTGGGAAACACTGGCATACACACACACATAACAGGGACTACAACTCCCAGCATGTGTCATTCAGTAGTCCCCCCCCCCCCCATCTCACACACAGAATCATCTCCAGTATGATATTTATTCCTTGTAGTCTATACACCACCAGCCCGTGCAGTGTAATATGTCTCCTTCACACACACGTCCTCCCCTCCCCCCTCCCTGCTATGTGGTTTGCTCTGTGTTTCCCCCATGAAAACTTGAAACCTCCCCGTGATAAGTGAGGTCCTATGTAGACAGAGCAGGGGAGGGGGGAGGAGCTGTGGACGTCCTCATTCTCCCCCTGCTTCAATCTTACAGATAGGGGCGTTTCTGAGGATGAGCCTATGGCTGCCTCAGAAAGCACCTGCTCATGCATATGCATAAGCAGGGAGGACCTGACGGAGGCTAGGGGGAGCACAAACACTGCTGGGAGGAAGAGATCTCCGTCCCCAAGATGGCGGCTGCAATGTAATGAATAGGGGACGGACGCAGGACTACTGGGCTATGCTGGCAACTCTAATATCTCAGAAACGGCTGCATATAGGTAAATAGAACTAATTGACTGAATTGTATAACTTTTGTTTGGGGAACATTTGGGCAGGGATTTTTGACCACTACAGTTGTCCTTTAAATTTTAAAATTCATCTTTTAATTTTAGGGATTGTGAGGCCCTATGGTCTCCTCATGCTGCTGCGAGCTGCAGGCTGTGTCATTCAGCCACTATATGTTTTACTGCTATGGTCACCTCATGCTTCAGCCACCTCCAGGCTTTGCCATTCAGCCACTATATGGTCTCATCATGCTTCAGCCACCTCCAGGCTGTGCCATTCAGCCACTATATGGTCTCCTCATGCTTCAGCCACCTCCAGGCTGTGCCATTCAGCCACTATATGGTCTCTGCAGCCTTCAGCCACCTCCAGGCTGTGCCATTCAGCCACTATATGGTCTCCTCAGGCTTCAGCCAACTCCAGGCTGTCCCATTCAGCCACTAAATGGTCTCCTCATGCTTCAGCCACCTCCAGGCTGTGCCATTCAACCACTTTATGGTCACCTCATGCTTCAGCCACCTCCAGGCTTTGCCATTTAGCCACTATATAGTCTCCTCATGCTTCAGCCAACTCCAGGCTGTGCCATTCAGCCACTATATGGTCTCCTCATGCTTCAGCCAACTCCAGTCTGTGCCATTCAGCCACTATGTGGTCTCCTCATGCTTCAGCAAACTCCAGGCTGTGCCATTCAGCCACTATATGGTTTACTCTTGAACATTACCTATACATTTTCATAGTAGCATTATCTACCATAAATCTTCAATTTCAATTTTAAAATACATCTTTTAACGGATTTTGAGGCCCTATGGTCTCCTCATGCTGCCACAACCTGTAGGCTGTGTCATTCAGCCACTATATGGTTTACTGATGCTGCTGGGCCTCAGCCATTAACTACAAATTGTTATGGTAGCACTAGTTACCATAAGTATTCAATTTTAATTTTAAAATTCATCTTTTAATTTTAGGGATTGTGAGGCCCTATGGTCTCCTCATGCTGCTGCGAGCTGCAGGCTGTGTCATTCAGCCACTATATGGTTTACTGATGCTGCGGGGCCTGGGACATTACCTACAAATTTTCATTGTAGCACTAGCATCTCTTCTATTTTATTGACTGCTTCCCAAACAAATTTTTTAGTTATGGGTTTTAATTTCTGCCCAACGTACCATCCTTATTGGTTCCAGTTAGAACTTGATTGTAACCAGTTCTTTAGGAAACTAAAATTAATAATGATGGTTGCTAATAAATCTACCACCTTGTCTACATCTGATCCCACTGGTGACAGTGAGGTGGGTTTTAGGGATGCTGACTTAGGGCTTAAAGCTCCCAGCAACTTTAACCCACACACTAGTTCCAGTGTAATCGATACTTTTTGCACATTAGATAAACTAGACCTTGAGGGAATACGTTCAGAGGTGAACATGTCTATACATCCTAATCTATCAAAAGAACAACATTTAGCAGTGAACCAACTAGTCCATGACCACAACCTGATCATAAAACCCACTGACAAAGGCAGGCGGTTGTGGTCATGGACTAATTGAAATATTTGAAGGAAGTTTACAGACAATTGTCTGACCCTACAACATATAAACAGTTGAAGTTTGATCCAAAATGTGACATAGAAAAAAAGATACAAGGTTGTCTAATATCTGCTTTACAAGGGGGATTGATTGATAAAGCTCTGTTTAATTACTCAACTGTACTATATAATACTACTCCATTTTTGTATGTTCTGCTGAAAATCCACAAATCACTTGTGGACCCTCCCGGTAGACCTATTGTCTCTGGAAGGGGATCTATCACTAGTCAGATCTCAATTTTTCTCGATAAAATTCTAAGGTCTTTCTTCAGAGATACGGCAGATTTCCTTAAACAAATTGAATTGACCAATGTCCTAGAAAAAAAACATCTTGCCTCTGTAGATGTCACATCCCTGTACACATCCATTGCCCATGAGGTGGGGTTGGAGACGGTACAGAGGGCTATCGAACCTGACTTTTCTTCTGAAAAATGCCAATTCCTTCTATTTCTAACCTTATTGGAAACTTTACTGAAACATAATTATTTAATGTTTAATGACAAGTATTATTTACAGTTATCCGGGGGCCCAATGGGCACAAACGTGGTGCCCAAATATGCCAATGTGTTCATGGTGGCCCTGGAAGAGACATTTGTCAATGGAAGCCACCACTTCAGCCTTGTGCTGGGATGGTGGCATTACATAGACAATGTCTTTTTGATTTGGACAGGTACAGAAACACAACGTTTTGATTTTCAGCAATTTTTTAATCAGAGTAATGACCATATTAAATTAACTTTTACTTTTTCTTTGACTTCTGTTCAGTTTCTAGACACAATGGTGTATATAGACGAGAATTGTCTTACTACTGATCTATATATTAAACCGACAGACAGCAATTCCATCTTAAGGTTCGACATCCATCATCCCATGGTTCGGTCCCTCCCATCTAGCCAGATGATGAGGGTTGGCAGTGTAGTGGGAATTGATGAGAAAGTGGAACTGGCACTTGAAAACATGATTAAAAACTTTACTTGTAGGGGCTATTGTGATAGTAAAAAGCATTGACTATGGATCGTAAGGATCTGATACACGAACAGAAAAAGGTAACCATTTCCTCTAGAATGTTTCAATGTGTGTGGACCATGGCATGGAACACACAAAAATGAGGACTTGATCCAGGGCGCTTCCCCTCTTGATTTAAATGGCACGTCCAGGCAAAAGGGCTATTAAGATGAAAGAGGTTAATTTTGCAACAATTAGTTTCGAGTCCTGTGCCACACTCTTCTTCAGGCATATGAGAACCCTTAAAAACACACATGGTTAAAAAGACCCAGGAATGAAATGGATCCGGGTGAAAGGTCATGAAATTACAATCCATTATAAAACAATAAAAATTGTAAAAACAAATAAAAATGACATACTTATCCTAATAAAACATAATGCATAACTAACATAAAGTCTGCACTGTGATTCTATGCATGGTTCAAATTTCGGCAGCGCTGGAGGCTCATAAATCCGCTGCATCCATTGAAGGATCACAGCGGAGCCGACATTTCTAGGGCGCATGCGCTACTGTGTAGCAGCCCACACACACAGAGAGTGTGTATAGATCGCTACTGAGCAGCGGTGCGCTACTGTGTAACTGCCCACACACACAGAAGGTGAATGGGAAGTGAGTATAGATCGCTGGTATGCAGCGAATAAAGACTAAAGATTACTCATCAGCAGACACGGCCGAAGGTACCTTCGGCGCATGCGCTGTTACGATGTGTAAACATGAAAGGGAGGTTGGTCTTCTGCACACGTACTGTTAGTAAACAAAGTAGCGTAGTGACGTGTGCCTGATTAATTTAGCTCATGAATTGAACCAAAGGACGAGTCAGGGATGGGATAATAGAGGGTAACAGAGACTTGAAATGGTAAAAAAAGCTGACTGTATCAAGATGAATCCTCGTATCATAATCTTCATATTGTTCCTATTAGAATATTAGGTAGAAACGCTTAGTTTTGTTCAGATACACTGATTTTGATCCTGTGCTGTGGTGAGTGTTTGATGTAGCATGGTTTATTCGTAATATATTACTATTAGTGCACATCTGTCACAAAAAAATGAAAAAATGAAAAATATGAAAAATATTTTAAAAATGTAGAGGTGGACATTAGGATCAGGAAAAAAGAGGGGGGGAGGGGGGAGGGGGAAGGGAGAAAAAAGTCAGGGTTCATAACACTGTTTAGACCATTTCATTGAGACCCTTCGTTGTCACTGTAGACAATTTATACATCCAGTATATTTCTTTTTTCTTTAGTGTATCAAACCGGTTGGAGGATTCCACTGGAATATGATCAATTGGGGTAACTGTATAAATATCCTGTTCATCTGGGTGGACCACCGCACAATGTCTTGATACCCCATGAAGTAGGAACTTGTTCTTCACATTTTGCCTGTGTTTGTTTAAACAGTTTCGGAGGGGTTGTATAGTCCGACCCACATATTGCATTTTATATTGGCACTCTAAAAGGTATAAGGGCATAAGGTAAAAGGACATAAGAGGAACTACATGTTAATCATTGCTTGATTGTAAATTTTTCACCAGTGGTGTTAGATATAAATTCAGTCTGTTTGTTCCGAATTTCTTTACAACACAAACATCGCTTGATGTTACACCTGTATGATCCCATTGGTAGATGGGGTTTTTTGGACACAGATTTATGCTGCTTGAGAATGCTGGGTGCCAGAATTATTTTTTAAAGTGGGTGCCCTCCGATACGTTATTGGTGGTTTGTTGGGCAGAGTGTTATTCAATATGGAATCATTCTGCAGAATATGCCAATGTTTATTTAAGGTTTCTTGATGTCTCTGGCGAAGTTACAGAATGTGGTGACAAAATTAATTTTTTTTAAACTTGTTTAAGTTTGGTATAGTGTTTTGTGTTGTAGTGTTGATCATTATACATGTTATTAGTTTTCATGTGTTTCTTTTGTCTCTGAGTGTCGGCACTTGTTTTATGCATGGTCTGAGTGTCAGAATTTGTTTCATTCGTGGTCTGGATGTTTGATTTATCCTCATGGTTTGTAGAGTTTTGTTTATTCCATGACCATGGATTACCATGGGCATAGGCCAACCTGTCCCTATGGAGTTTGTTTGCTTGCTTAACTCCAATGATTGGGGAATCAAGTTCACCATTGACTACAGTGAATACAATATAAATTTTCTAGACCTGAACATTTCACATAACTGTTCTAGTTACATAACGTCCACATATCTTAAAACAGTGGACGTAAACAGTTATCTGGATTATGACAGCACCCACTACAAACAATGGTTGAAAAATTTCCCATATGGGCAATATAAGAGTATCAGGAAAAACTGTACGGATAATGATACCTTTGTTGCACAAGCCAAAATCCTATCTAACAGGTTTAAGGAAAATAAATATCCCAGATCCATTGTCCGTGATGCCTACAATAAAGTGAAAGACCAGACTCAAAAATATTGTCTTAAGCCTAAAGAGAAGACCAACACAGGTGAGGTGCAAAAACTTAATTTTGTCACCACATTCTGTAACTTCGCCAGTGACATCAAGAAAACCTTAAATAAACATTGGCATATTCTGCAGAATGATTCCATATTGAATAACATTCTGCCCAACAAACCACCAATAACGTTTCGGAGGGCACCCACTTTAAAAAATATTCTGGCACCCAGCATTCTCAAGCAGCATAAATCTGTGTCCAAAAAAACCCATCTACCAATGGGATCATACAGGTGTAACATCAAGCGATGTTTGTGTGGTAAAGAAATTCGGAACAAACAGACTGAATTTATATCTAACACCACTAGTGAAAAATGTACAAGCACCGATTAACATGTAGTTCCTTTTATGTCATATTCCTTTTAGAGTGCCAATGTAAAATGCAATATGTGGGTCGGACTATACAACCCCTCCGAAACCGTTTAAACAAACACAGGCAAAATGTGAAGAACAAGTTCCTACTTCATGGGGTATCAAGACATTGTGCGGTGGTCCACCCAGATGAACAGGATATCTATACAGTTACCCCAATTGATCATATTCCAGTCGAATCCTCCAACCGGTTTGATACACTAAAGAAAAAATAAATATACCGGATGTATAAATTGTCAACAGTGACAACGAAGGGTCTCAATGAAATGGTCGAAAGTGTTATGAACCCTGACTTTTTTCTCCCTTCCCCCTCCCCCCCCCCCTCTTTTTTTCCTGATCCTAATGTTCACCTCTACATTTTTTGTTTATATTTTTCATATTTTTCTTTTTTTCATTTTTTTTGTGACAGATGTGCACTAATAGTAATATATTATGAATAAACCATGCTACATCAAACAATCACCACAGCACAGGATCAAAATCAGCGTATCTGAACAAAACTAAGCATTTCTACCTAATATTATAATAGGAACAATATGAAGATTATGATACGAGGATTCATCTTGATACAGTCAGCTTTATTTACCATTTCAAGTCACTGTAATCCCATCCCCGTCTCGTCCTTTGGTTTCATTCATGAGCTAAATTAATCAGGCACACGTCACTACACTACTTTGTTTACTAACAGTACGTGTGCACAAGACCAACCTCCCTTTCATGTTTATACATCGTAACAGCGCATGCGCCGAATCTACCTTCGGCCGTGTCTGCTGAGGAGTAATCTTTAGTCTTTATTCGCTGCATACCAGCGATCTATACCCACTTCCCAGTCACCTTCTGTGTGTGTGTGGGCAGTTACACAATAGCGCACCGCTGCTCAGTAGCGATCTATACACACTTTCTGTGTGTGTGGGCTGCTACACAGTAGCGCATGCGCCCTAGAAATGTCAGCTCCGCTGTGATCCTTCAATGGATGCAATGGATTTATGAGCCTCCAGCGCTGCCGAAATTTGAACCATGCATGGAATCACAGCGCAGACTTTATGTTAGTTATGTATTATGTTTTATTAGGATAAGTATGTCATTTTTATTTGTTTTTACAATTTTTATTGTTTTATAATGGATTGTAATTTCATGACCTTTCACCCGGATCCATTTCATTCCCAAGTCTTTTTAACCATGTATGTTTGTAAGGATTCTCATATGCCTGAAGAAGAGTCTGGCACAGGACTCTAAACTAATTGTTGCGAAATAAACCTCTTTCATCTTAATAACCCTTTTGCCTGGACGTGCCATTTATATCAAGAGGGGAAGCGCCCTGGATCAAGTCCTCATTTTTGTCTGTTCCATGCCATGGTCCACACACATTGAAACGTACTACAAGCACTGAGTGACCATATCACCCAGAGAGGACCCCGGAGCTGCTGACCTCACGTCTACCAAGCGAGACTACATGTCTGTATAGGTGTTGTGCCCTCAGCACAACTACTTCTGGTAAGCTCATAGATTTTTTCCTTGGGGGCTTACATGTATAAACAATCCACACTAGGAGCGCACCTCTTTTTTCTTTTCTCTTACATATATTTACTCTAGAATAGCCTTTGTATCTTTTTTTAACAGTAAATCTGAAAAGATTGCAAAGACAATGCGCAAACATTGGTTGGTCCTCAGGAATTGCCACCCAGAGATTCCGGAGTTCCAGCACCCACCCCTCATGTCTTACAGAAAATCACCAAGTTTGAGGGACAAATTGGTCAAAACTGATGTGTCCCCAAACTTGGGGGATAGACAGAAATTTTTGACGGTTACCTGCAAGGGATCATTCCCATGTGGTTCCTGTGTGAACTGCCTGTGAATTAATAAAGGAACAGTGTTCATTCACCTCATAAGACAAATTGAAATACTTTGACATGTACCTCAGATTTTGTTATATATGCACTTTCCTGTCCGTGCCAATATCTGTACATTGGAGAAACCACGCTAGACTTCCGTACCCTCCTCAACCAACACTGGTACTCCATAAGAAAAGCTAGATTGGACCTATCGGTGTCCAAACATTTTGTTGAGGTGGGTCAAATGGAACATGAATTACGTTTTACTTTTATAGACCATGTACCTATATCAAGACGGGACGGGGACCGGGTGAGTCGCTTAACCCCTTAAAGACCAGGCCATTTTACACCTTAGGACCAGAGCATTTTTTGCACATCTGACCACTGTCACTTTAAACATTAATAACTCTGGGATGCTTTTAGTTATCATTCTGATTCCGAGATTGTTTTTTCATGACATATTCTACTTTAACATAGTGGTAACATTTTGTGGTAACTTGCATCCTTTCTTGGTGAAAAATCCCAAAATTTGATGAAAAATTAAAAAATGTGGCATTTTTCTAACTTTGAAGCTCTCTGCTTGTAAGGAAAATGGATATTCAAAAGAATTTTTTTTTGCTTCACATATACAATATGTCTACTTTATGTTTTAATCATAAAATTGTCATGTTTTTACTTTTGGAAGACATCAGAGGGCTTCAAAGTTTTCAGGGACCAGTTCAGGTTTGAAGTGGATTTGAAGGGTCTTCATATTAGAAATACCCAGCAAATGACCCCATTATAAAAACTGCACCCCCCAAAGTATTCAAAATGACATTTGGTAAGTGTTTTAACCCTTTAGGTGTTTCACAGGAATAGCAGCAAAGTGAAGGAGAAAATTCACAATCTTCATTTTTTACACTCGCATGTTCTTGTAAACCCAATTTTTGAATTGTTATAAGGGGTAAAAGGAGAAAATGTATACTTATGTTTGTAGCCCAATTTCTCTTGAGTAAGGACATACAAGATATGTCTATGTAAATTGTTTGGCGGGCGCAGTAGAGGGCTCAGAAGCGAAGGAGCGACAAGGGGATTTTGGAGAGTACGTTTTTCAGAAATGTTTTTTTGGGGGGCATGTTGCATTTAGGAAGCCCCTATGGTGCCAGAACAGCAAAAAAAAAAAAAAAAAACACATGGCATACCATTTTGGAAACTAGACCCCTTGGGGAACGTAACAAGGAATAAAGTGAGCCTTAATACCCCACAGGGGTTTCACGACTTTCGCATATGTAAAAAAGAAAAAATGGTTTCACTAAAATGTGTGTTTCCCCCCAAATTTCACATTTTTGCAAGGGTTAATAGCAGAAAATACCCCCCAAAATTTTCAACCCCATCTCTTCTGAGTATGGAGGTACCCCATAAGTTGGCCTGAAGTACACTACGGGTGAACTACAATGCTCAGAAGAGAAGGAGTGATATTTGGCTTTTTGAGAGCAAATTTTGCTCGGGGGGCATGTCGCATTTAGGAAGCCCCTATGGTGCCAGAACAGCAATAAAAAACCACATGGCATATCATTTTGGAAACTAGACCCCTTGAGGAACGTAACAAGGAATAAAGTGAGCCTTAATACCCCACAGGGGTTTCACGACTTTTGCATATGTAAAAAAAGAAAAAATGTTTTCACTAAAATGTGTGTTTCCCCCCAAATTTCACATTTTTGCAAGGGTTAATAGCAGAAAATACCCCCAAAATTTGTAACCCCATCTCTTCTGAGTATGGAGGTACCCCATAAGTTGACCTGAAGTGCACAATGGGCAAACTACAATGCTCAGAAGAGGAGGAGCACCATTGAGCTTTTGAAAAGAGAATTTGTTTGGAATGGTAGTCAGGGGCCATGTGCATTTACAAAGCCCCCCCGTGGTGCCAGAACAGTGGACCCCCCCCCCACATGTGCCCTATTTTGGAAACTACACCCCTCACAGAATTTAATAAGTGGTGCAGTGAGCATTTACACCCCACTGGCGTTTGACAGATCTTTGGAACAGTGGGCTGTGCAAATGGAAAATGTAATTTTTCATTTTCACGGATCACTGTTCCAAAAATTAGTCAGACACCTGTGGGGCGTAAATGCTCACTGTACCCCTTATTACATTACATGAGGGGTGTAGTTTCCAAAATGGGGTCACATGTGGGGGGGGGGGGGGTCCATTGTTCTGGTACCATGGGGGCTTTGAAAACACAAGTGGCCTTTAATTCTGGACAAATTTTCTCTTCAAAATCCCTATTGCGCTCCTTCTCTTCTGAGCATTGTAGTGCACCTATAGAGCACTTTACATCCACATATGGGGTATGTTCTTACTCAGAAGAAATGGGGTTACAATTTTTTTTTTTTCCCTTGTGAAAATGAAAAATTTAGGGTGACACCAGCATTTTAGTGAAATTATTATTTTTTTTTTCATTTTCTCATCCAACTTTAATGAAAATTTGTCAAACACCTGTGGGGTGTTCAGGCTCACTCTACCCCTTGTTACGTTCCGTGAGGGGTGTCGTTTCCAAAATGGGGTCACATGTGGGTATTTATTTTTTTGGGTTTATGTCAGAACCGCTGTAAAATCAGCTACCCCTGTGCAAATCACCAATTTAGGCCTCAAATGTACATGGTGCGCTCTCACTCCTGAGCCTTGTTGTGCGTCCGCAGAACATTTTACGCCCACATATGGGGTATTTCCGTACTCAGTAGAAATTGCGTTACAAATTTTGGGGGTCTTTTTTCCTTTTACCTCTCGTGAAAATAAAAAGTAAAGGACAACACCAGCATGTTAGTGTAAAAAAAAAAAAAAATTTACACTAACAGGCTGGTGTAGACCCCAAATTTTCTTTTTCATAAGGGGTAAAAGGAAAAAAAGCCCACAAAATTAGTAGTGCAATTTCTCCCGAGTACGGAGATACCCCATATGTGGCACTAAACTGTTTCCTTGAAATACGACAGGGCTCTGAAGTGAGAGAGCACCATGCGCATTTGAGGACTAAATTAGGGATTGCACAGGGGTGGACATAGGGGTATTCTACGCCAGTGATTCTCAAACAGGGTGCCCCCAGCTGTTGCTAAACTCCCAGCATGCCTGTACAGTCAGTGGCTGTCCGGAAATGCTGTGAGTTGTTGTTTTGCAACAGCTGGAGGCTCTGTTTTGGAAACACTGCCACGTTTTTTTTTTTTTATTGGGGGGACAGTGTAAGGGGGTGTAAATGTAGTATTTACCCTTTATTATGTGTTAGTGTAGTGTAGTGTTTTTAGGGTACGTTCACACTGGCAGAGGTTTACAGTGAATTTGGCGCTAGGAGTTTGCTCTGCGGCGAAAAATTAGCTGCAGCTCATACTTGAAGTAGTACACTTACTGTAAACCCGCCAGTGTGAATGTACCCTGCACGTTCACATGGGGGGGGGGCAAACCTCCAGCTGTTTCAAAACTACAACTCCCAGCATGTACTGACAGACCGTGCATGCTGGGAGTTGTACATTTGCAACAGCTGGAGGCACACTGGTTGGAAAACCTTCAGTTAGGTTCTGTTACCTAACTCAGTATTTTCCAACCAGTGTGCCTCCAGCTGTTGCAAAACTTCAACTCCCAGCATGTACTGATCGCCGAAAGGCATGCTGGGAGATGTAGTTATGCAACAGCTGGAGGTACACAACTACAACTTCCAGCATGCAGAGACAGCTGTTTGCTGTTTAGGCATGCTGGGAGTTGCAGTTTTGCAACAGCTGGAGGTCTACAGTTTGAGACCACTGCACAGTGGTCTCCAAACTGTGGACCTCCAGATGTTGCAAAACTACAACTCCCAGCATGCCCATACAGCAAACTGCAAATCCTTTGGATAGGGGATAAGATGTCTAGGGGCAGAGTACCCCTTTAAGGTGTGTCCATATAAATGGCCCACCCTGTATTAGAATTTTCCTTTTCCTGGTTATTTTTCAAATTTTCCAACACTTTTTTTCACATTACCATTGCTCTATATATGTAGATACACACATAGATTTTTGATATGTGTGTGCATATGTCTATATAATATACTATTTCACTTGGACACCATTTTTTGTGACATATTCTGCATTATTATACTTTATTATTTTTTTATGTATCACTAGTAATGTAGGAAGCCCCCATTTTTTTGCACTACACATTTACTGTATTTATTATTTTTTATACTATCACTTTGAACACTATTCACACTTCTATGGTGGACTTTAGATAGAGATGAGCGAATTTGATTCATAAAATTCGATTTGGCTTATTCGAATTTTCCCAAATGGGGGTGTAGAACACTTTGCCTTGCTGTAACACGCATAGGGTGTGTGCTGGGATAGTGAAATAATGCTGTTATTTAGTATGACATGCAGATCAGAGGCGTCGCTATTAGAATCACTGTCGCAGAGTAGCAGAATGATAGAGCCTGGAGGTGGCATCAGTATAAGGAGACCATATAGTGGCCGAATGACATAGTGTGGAGGTGGCGGCAGCATGAGAAGAACATATAGTGGCTGAATGACACAGCCTGGAGTTGGCGGCAGCATGAAGGAGACCATATAGTGGCTGAAGGACACAGCCTGGAGGTGGTGGAAGCATGAGGAGACCATATAGTGGCTGAATGACACAGCGTGGAAGTGGCAGAAGCATAAGGAGAACATATAGTGGCTGAATGACACAGCCTAGAGTTGGTGGCAGCATGAGGAGATCATATAGTGGCTTACTGACACAGCCTGGAGTTGGCAGCAGCATGAGGAGACCATATTGTGGCTGAATGACACAGCCTGGAGTTGACGGCAGCATGAGGAGACCATATTGTGGCTTAATGATACAGCCTGGAGTTGGCGGCAGCATAAGGAGACCATATAGAGGCTGAATGACACAGCCTGGAGTTGGCAGCAGCATGAGGAGGCCCTACAGTGGCTGAATGACACAGCCTGGAGGTGGCAGCAGCATGAGGAGAATATATCGTGGCTGAATGACACAGCCTGGAGTTGGCGGCAGCATGAAGGAGACCATATAGTGGCTGAAGGACACAGCCTGGAGGTGGTGGAAGCATGAGGAGACCATATAGTGGCTGAATGACACAGGGTGGAAGTGGCAGAAGCATAAGGAGAACATATAGTGGCTGAATGACACAGCCTAGAGTTGGTGGCAGCATGAGGAGATCATATAGTGGCTTACTGACACAGCCTGGAGTTGGCAGCAGCATGAGGAGACCATATTGTGGCTGAATGACACAGCCTGGAGTTGGCGGCAGCATGAGGAGACCATATTGTGGCTTAATGACACAGCCTGGAGTTGGCGGCAGCATAAGGAGACCATATAGAGGCTGAATGACACAGCCTGGAGTTGGCGGCAGCATGAGGAGGCCCTACAGTGGCTGAATGACACAGCCTGGAGGTGGCAGCAGCATGAGGAGAATATATCGTGGCAGAATGAGACAGTCTGGAGGTGGCAGCAGCATCAGGAGTCCTGAAAGTGACACGGTGACAGAGTGGTGCTGTGGGTGGCAATACCAGTACCCGGTGACGAAGATGGGTAAAAAATGGAGAGCTTGCCATCAGATGTGTGGCATGGGGTGGGTGTCAGGATCAGAATATTAGCTGAGGCAGGTAGGCAGAAGAAAACGGTCTCTTTCGTGAAAGTGTTAGTGTGCACAAGTAAGTATTGAGGATGTGCATTACGTAAAACTTAACTTTTAATAGTATGCTTAGGATAAAATATATGGACCAGAATTTTTTTTTGAATCAAACAAAAGGAAAGGTGTGCAAAAAACACCATGTGCCACCTACACCGCCACGTATTGATATGATGCAAAGACCTCTAAAAGGTGGAACAGAACAACGTATGGTCCATTGTAATCTGTGGGAGTAAAAACTTCCTCTGTAAGGCCCTACTCCCGCATTATTAATTCCCTTCTTGGTTATTCAGTATGACGTGCAGATAAGAGGCGTCACTATTGGAATCACTGTCGCAGAGTGGCATAATGACAGAGCCTGGAAGTGGCAACAGTATGAGGAGACCACATAGTGGCTGAATGACACCGCGTGGAAGTGGCTTCAGCATGCAGAGAACATATAGTGGCTGAATTACACAGCGTGGAGGTGGCAGCAGCATGAGGAGAACATATAGTGGCTGAATGACATAGCCTATAGGTGGACGAAGCATGAGGAGACCATATAGTGGCTGAATGGCACAGCGGGGAGGTGGCAGCAGTATGAGGAGAACATATAGTGGCTGAATGACACAGCCTGGAGTTGGTGGCAGCATGAGGAGACCATATAGTGGCATAATGACACAGCCTGGAGTTGGCGGAAGCATGAGGAGACCATATAATGGCTTAATGAAACAGCCTGCAGTTGGCAACAGCATGAGGAGAACATATAGTGGCTTAATGACATAGCCTATAGGTGGACGAAGCATGAGGAGACCATATAGAGGCTGAATGGCACATCGTGGAGGTTGCGGCAGATTGAGGAGACCATATAGTGGCTTAATGACACAGCCTGGAGTTGGCGACAGCATGAGAAGAACATATGGTGGCAGTAGGAGACAGCTTGGAGTTAGCATCAGCATGAGGAGAACATATGGTGACAGAATGAGACAGTCTGGAGGTTGCAGCAGCAGCATCAGGAGTCCTGAAAGTGACCTGGTGACAGAGTGGTGGGGTGGGTGGCAATACCAGTACTCGGTGACGAAGGTGGGTAAAAAAAATGAGAACTTGGCATCAGATGTTTGGCATCATGCGTGGCATCATGTGGATGGCAGGATCAGAATAGTAGCTGAGACAGGTAGGCAGAAGAAAACGGTCTCTATGGTAAAAGTGTTAGTGTGAACAAGTAAGTCTTGAGGATATGCATTACGTGAAATGTAACTTTTAATAGTATGCTTAGGATAAAATTTATGGACCCGATTTTTTAAATCAAACAAAAGGAAAGGTGTGCCAAAAACAGGATGTGTCACTTAAACCACCACATATTTATGTGATGCAAAGACCTGTAAAAGGTGGAAGGGAACAACGTATGGTCCATTGTAACCGGTGGTGGTAAAAGCTTCCCCTGTAAGGCCCTACTCTCACATTAATAATTCCCTTATGGGCAAGTGTTGCTTGCCCTAAAAAAAGGGCGGCCCCACACAGGAACCTCTCCCTATTTCCACCTACAAACACTGCCATTCCCACGGTTTTTAGGTGCAAATAGGAATTGGTTCCGGTGTGGGACCGCACTTTTTAGGAGTAAGTAACACTTTCTTACTAAAAAGGTGGAAGGGAACAATCCATTGTACATTGTAGAAGGTGGGGGTTAAAACTTCCCCTGTAAGGCCCTACTCTCGCCCTAGTAATTCCCTTCTTGGCAGTTGTTAGTCACCCTAAAAAGAGCGGTCCCACACAGTAAACTCTCTATTTCCACTTAAAAACACTGGGAAATTGCAGTGTTTGTAGGGGAAAATAGGGAGAGGTTCCTGTGTGGGGCCACCCTTTTTAGGGTGAGTAACACTTGCCAAGAAGGGAATTAATAATGTGAAAGTAAGGCCTTACAAGTGAAGCTTTTACCCCCACCGGTTACAATGGACCATAAGTTGTTCCCTTCCACCTTTTAGAGGTCTTTGCATCACATCAATACTTGGTGGTGTAGGTGGCACATGTTTTTTTTTGCACACCTTTCCTTCTGTCCATATATTTTATCCTAAGCATATTATTGAAAGTTACGTTTTATGTAATGCATATCCTAACTGGGGAGCAGCACCTTAAACATGTTTTGCACTATTCATATTTGTGAAGTGTTGGTGTGGCACCATGGTCAATCTACTTTGATGCATCAGGCATTGGTGGCTGGAAACCCTGGCTGATCCATGCCGGATTTATCTTCACAAAGGTCAGTCTCTCCACATTTTTGTGGACAGACAAGTTCTCTTTGGGGTTACTATGGCCCCTGCCGCACTAAACACCGGCTTTGATGGCACACTACTGGCTGGGCAGGACAGATTTTCGAGGGCAAACTCTGCTAGTTGCGGCCACAAATCAAGTTTGGCTGCCCAGAAGTCCAGTGGATCTTCAAGGTAGGTTGGCATGGTGATGTCAAGGTATGCTATAACCTATTGGTTCAGGTCCTACTCCAGGTCTACCTGCTGGTAATGAGTTAATTCACTATGCGGGCGAAGAAAGCTACTCATCAGCGACTGTAGACTCGGGCTGCTGATGATGGGGCTGGTACTGCTCCTGCCACCCCACCCCTCCCCATCAGTCATGGCAGTGGAAGGTGAGAGCAGAGGGCCCCCCCGAGTCAGACTTGCGAGTGGTTGGATGATGGCGCAGATAGGCATCAGCCGACTGACTACGTAGGATGTCTCTTTAGTAGGTCAGTTTGTCCTCCCTCTCAGTGGGTGTAAAAATGGACCCCATTTTGTGCCGGTAGTGAGGGTCCAAAAAGGTGGAGAGCCGGAAGTCATCCCGCTGCCGAATGGTGACAATTTGGTGGTAACTACGCAAGCAAATGAGCATGCATTGTGCCATTTGTGCAAGTGACTTGGAGGGACTCCCTGCCTCCATCTACACTGCATACTGCCACGGTGTGTCTGGGTCCTCTGTCTCGCCTTCCTCAGAACCCTCTAGCTCCTCAAAGGGCCTGAGCAAATGGCAGGTGTCACATATGAGCTGCCACTGGTTGACATTGAAGTTGTACAGGGGAGTCCCCCTATCTGCTTGGATCATCAAGAAATTGGCGATGGCTTTTCTCTGTTCCTCTGTTCGTATAGTCGGTCCAACATATGGAGAGTGGATTTCCAATGTGTGGAAACGTCGAAAATCAGACTATGTTGGGAGATGCCGTTCTGACGCTGCAGCTCAAGGAGGGTGTGTTTTGCAGTGTACGAGTGGCTGAAGTGCATGCAAAGTTTCCTTCCCATTGTTAGCAATCCAAAAATATGCAAAGAAGGAAGGAATGGCACTCACTGCTTACTGTAAATTCTTTATCTTTTATTCTTCATAAAGTGCAGGTGCATTAAAAGGCATTTTACAAAGCCGGGTGCGGGATACAGGTTACAATTGTTTCGCTCTGACTGAGCTTCAACAGACCCTCCCTTTCCCGTGCTCCTTCACTCCTTATAACACTCTGGATGAAGGATCCACGGGGTGGGGATTACAAGCACAATAGGTTAAAAAAGTGCAAATACAAAAAACACACAGTTAAAACCAATAAACAAGTAACTACAAAAATAATCCTAGATCGATCCTGTCATTCAAACCTCCTAATTATTGTGCACCAGTTTTTAGAATCCACTGCGCTTCAATCTCACGGAGGATTTTCTAATTATCTTTACCTTGGGTACAAATTAACCTTTTGATTCCCATAAATTTCAGAGTACTTGCATCTCCATTGTGTGCCATATTAATATGTTCTATTAATCTCAGGGAAACTTTTCTCGATTTTATTGACCAAACGTGTTCCCGGAATCGCGTATTTAACGCACGGGTAGTACTCCCTATGTAAAACAACCGCAGGTGCAAACTAATGCATACACTGCATTGTTAGGATGTCATGCAGATGGGGGGGAGCACTTCAGGAAATGCTTGACAACCAGATTGGACACGGGTGCCATGCAAAGCGCATGTCTCAGGCTTCCTTATCGCAGCACAGACAAGATGTTCTTCCCATTGTTGGTCCCCAAGGTTCCCATTTCCAGTTTTGGTGGAGTTAGCCATGCTCCAATTTCTTCATAAATGACTTTTAGCAGTTCCTCTCCTGTGTCACTCCGTGGGCAAACTATGTGAAGAACACCATGACACCGCCGTGCCCTGCACACATGGTATGCTGGAGGACCACTGAGACTTGTCCATACAGTGGAGGCTGAGGACACGGTGGAGGATGAGGAGGCGGAGTCGCACACTGTCACAGGACCAACGACCTGTTCAAGTTGGTGTTGTGGCTGTGCATTAACCACATTCACCCAGTGGGCCATAAAGGACATGTATTGTCCCTGACCATGAGTACAGCTCCAAACGTCGATGCTGCAGTGCCCTTTGGTACCCACCGACAGGCTTAAGGATTGGCCCACCTTCTGTTCCACAAAATTGTGCAGGGCTGGTACTGCCTTCTTCACAAAGAAATGACGGCTTGGGACTCTCCACCTCGGCTCGGCACAAGCCATCAGTTCTTTGAAAGGTGCAGAGTCCACCATTTGAAAAGGGAGGGACTGCAGCACCAGCATCTTGGACAAGAGCACATTCGGCTGAGCTGGTGGAGCCATTGCTGGCTGAAACAGGGAGCGGTGTGCCACTGGGTGATGCAGCAGGCTGGACTACCACATTGGAGCCACGGTTCTCCCAGGCCACTTTATGGTGGTGCTGCATGTTGACGCAGGGCCGTGGTGCCAACATTGGGACCCTGGCCATGCTTCACCTTCTGCCGACATCTCTTGCATGTGGCCATGTTAACCTCCGGATGCTTGATGAATTACTGCCACACCACCGAGTAGCTAATTTTCCCACCAACAGTCTGCACTGATTGACTGCTACTGCCGCCAACTCCAGGTACCCCGGTTTCACTACCTCCCAAGAAGGTAGGCTGCCACAAAGCACATAGTGGGATTTGAACCCAAGGCCCCAGCGCTGGAAGTCAGCAGTGCTAACCTCTGAGCCACCATGCTACCCTTACTATACATCTAATATGCACGGTTGCTAAAATGGACAGAGATGTCAGCAGAGAGTACCAGAAAAATTTGGCATGTACACACAGTTCAAAAATTTGGTATTGTTGCAGCCGCAGTTGCAGCAGCGCCCAGAAAAATTGCGAAAGCATAAAAAGTGCAGCACCAAAGGCCAGAAAAATTAGGCATGTACACATGGCTGAAAAATAAGAACAAGCGCATATCCAAGAGTCCAGAAGACTCTATAATGCAGGACGGAGAAACAGACAAAGAAATTATTTTCTAAATAAAATTTTTATCAAATAAAGAAACAGAGTTCAACCCTCTCTGTATTTTATTTTTGAAAATTTAAATTTAAAAATCACACGCAACAAGCGTTCCTTGGTGTAATGGTTAGTACTCTGGAAAATTCAAGTTTATATTGTCAGAAAGTCCAGAAGACTCTATGATGCAGGACGGTGAAAATCAAAGAAAAATCCTTTTCAAAATAAATTTTTTCATCAAATCAAGATGAAAGCAGTGGCCAGAAAAATTGCAGCAGCAGAAAAAGTACAGCACCAGAGGCCAGACAAATTAGGCATGTACACATGGCTGAAATATAAGAACAAGTGCATACCCAAGAGTCCAAGCGCATATCCAAGAGTCCAGAAGACTCTATAATGCCGGACTGAGAAACAGACAAAGAAATTATTTTCTAAATAAAAATTTTCATCAAATAAAGAAACAGAGTTCTTCCCTCTCTCTGTATTTTACTTTTGAAAATTTAAGTTAAAAAATCACACGTAAGGGCGGTGTCAGGCATGATGGGAGGAGGCTGAACGCTCCTCCCCCCTTCCTTCTGGTCTCCTATGGATCTCCACGATTTCCCCGGGTCCATTACCGCTCACAGCTGAGATCCCAGACTGAATCCTACGCGTGTGCACGGGTTATACAGAAACTTACCCCCGGCTTCGGAGGTGGACTTTTGATGTGTGCCGCCGTTCCTGTTTGAGGGAAGGTCCGGGGATTTGCGTCGGAGTCCCGTTCCGGCTTGCGAGGGGCATCAGGCGGTGAGGACGGAGGCGTTGGAGGAGAGAGGAAGCCTGGTGCAGCGGTGAGGCGTGTGCCCGGCGCAGAGAGGAGGATGCAGCGACACACTGTCACATGATCCTGTGAGACGCCGGGACATGTGATCTTACTGTAGCCGCTGTCGGTCTCGGACCTAGATGCGGAGGAAGGAGCCTGTCTACTCGGGAGCATCTAACAGTGGAGGGAAAAGCAGTGGAGAGCTGCCGCTCAAAAGGACTGGGTGAGATTGTTCCCTTTTCTACCTTATATTCTGAGCAATTTGAAACAGACACTGGATGCTGTTGTGGGTCCTGGTGGTTGAGCTTGTATTTACCTTGCACCATACTGGACTACTGAGTGCTCTGCGCCAGATTCCTGCTGAGGACTGACAGTGCTAGTACTGCCTTGTACTGCCTGGCAGGACCTTGGGGAATGTGGAGGGGTTGGGGGGAGGGGGGATTATGTTGGGTATGTATTTGTCTTTGAGGTGTGCTCCCCCTTTCCCCTTCTTTTTTTTCCCTCTCTCCATCTTTTTCTCCTGCTTGGTGTCCCCCGTTTTTTGCCCCTAGGCAGACAGAAGTATAGACGGAGATAGAATATGAATAAAATAAAATTGATAGCCTGGAATGTCCGGGGACTGGGGGAGAACATTAAAAGGTTGCAGTAATGAGGGTGGTTAAGAATTACCTTCCATGTGTCCTCGGTTTACTGGAAACACATTTAACAAATGATACTGTTCAGTTATTAAAAAGAAGTTGGTGGGGGAGTAGCTTCCATTCCTTTTTTTACATCTTGCTCACGGGGGTATCTGTTTTGTTCCACAGAAATATAAAGTAGGAACTATTGGGACAAAAGGTAGATCAATACGGGAGATTTGTTTTTCTGCATGGAAAACTAGAGGGATTGATCTGCGTTTTGGCCTTCGTCTACATTCCCCCCCCCCCCCTTTCTCGCCAGAGGTCCCGATTAAACTCTTTGAATTTTGTGCCAATAGGGATGATTGCCCATTGTTTATACAGGGGGACTGAACGGTGTGTTTTCAGAGGAACTGAATAGGTATCGCACACAGGGTAATGTGAGGGGTGGTGGGGTTTCCCCGCTGGCTAAAATCTGTGCGGATTTCGGCTGGAGAGATATATGAAGGATGCGGAACCCGGAGGTTAAGAAATACTCCTGCTGGAGCAGATCTGGCCGAACTCTGTCCAGAATAGACACCTGTGTGGAAAATGCTCTTAGTTGGGACAAGGTTAGTTGTGTACGTTATCTCACGAGCTGTCTGTCAGATCATGCAGCGATTGAGGTAACTATAGATACTGGAGGAGTAACTAGGGCAGGGATACCTAAAATTTATTCTCATTGGCTGTGCCTCATTGAAAATGAAAGAATACTTAGTAATCTTGAGGAATATTTTGAAAACAACTAGGGCACGGCAGATGACCATACGTTATGGGAAGCAGGGAAAGCATTCCTTAGGGGTGAAATAATAAGAGCCATTAAAAAAGAAGAAAATTGAGACTTCTGGAAACTGGGCAACCCAGCAGGTTTCTAATGTCCTTAGTTCGAAACCAGAAAGGAACCCCGGGGATAACAAGGATAAAAGGGATGGATGGGAAAGCACATGAAGGGACTAAGGAGGTAGTAAGGGAATTTCAGAAATACTATAACAAATTATATGAATCTGAGTGGAAGGGAGATAGGGAGAAATTGTTGAAGTACCTGGATGGGATTGAGTTCCCCCAAGGTGAAAGGATCCACTAGGGAAGAGATGGAGGGGTTAGTAACAACAGGAGAAATAACTTTGGCTCTGAATAAAATTAGGGGCAACACTAACCCTGGAAGTGATGGCCTCCCATTTGAGGTGTATAGGCGGTAGGGAAGCTGTTTGCTGTCCGTTTTGGCTAGGGTCATATCCACTAGCTTGAAGAGAATGCAGCTACCGGCTTCTATGAGAGAATCGATAATAATTCTTCTTCCTAAGGAAGGAAGGATGCGGAAGAGATGGGCTCCTATAGGCCCATCTCTTTACTCAATACCGATAGTAAGATCTATTCTAAGGTCCTGGCGCTTAGAATACAGAGGGTGATAGGAGACCTAATAAATAGAGACCAATGTGGTTTCACACCGGGTACAATGGGTTGTCATAACATCTTTAGAGTAATGGCCAACATAAAGCTGGGGGCCTCGGGGGTGAGCGCTCCCACTCCATCCTGTCTTTGGACGCATCTAAAGCGTATGACAGGGGGGAGTGGGAGTTCTTATGGCAGACTCTGGGGCATTTTGGGTTTGGTGGTAAGATGGTGGAGATTATCCGCCTTTTGTACTCGGGGCCAGTGGCGAGGATCTTGGAAGAGGGTAGTTTATCTGAACAATTTTGTTTGGCGAGGGGGACAAGGCAGGGGTGTCCTCTCTCTCCCTTGCTCTTCGCCCTAAGTATAGAACCGTTAGAAATTAAAATAAGATTGGAGGAAAGTATAGAGGGGTTCGGGGCGAGGGGGAGAGAGGACAAACTGTCATTATATGCCGATGACATTTTGGTATTTTTGAGAAGGGAGAGGGACCTGATGGGTACAATGGATATAATCAAAAACGTCGGGGTATTTTTGGGACTGGAAATTAACTGGGGAAAATCTACCCTCCTACCCCAGGGAGAAGAAGGAAGTTGGTCATGTACGGAATTGAAGGTGTTAGGAAGAGAGGGCCACTTCTCTTATTTAGGAATTAAGATTTCGGGAAAACTAGAGGAACATCACACATTGAATCTGACCCCCGTAGTTAAAAGTATTGAAAAAAAGACACAGGAATGGAGTGGGTTTAATATATCAAAAGTAGATAGAATAGCATTGAGAAAAGCTGTTCTTTTGCCGAAGCTTTTATACATATTCACATCATCCCCCATTTGGTGTGATGAACTATCCTTTAAAAAAAATAATGTCTGCCTTTAATTCCCTGATATGAGGCCGACGGAGACCCCGATAAAAATTGAGTTTCTTTGCCAACCAAAAGAACGGGGGGGGGGGGGGGTTGCCTTCCCGACATAAGAAGGTACTTTCTTGCGTCACAGATATATTTTATAAACATCTGGGATAGATTGGATTTTGTCCAACTGGTGACAAAAGCAAGTGAGGGGATGTTGGGGATATTTACCGGTTAGAATCAGGGTGTAGTGTGGGATATTTGGAACACACAACATTAGTTAAAAATATGAGGAAATCTTGGAAAGTATTTAAAAGGAAATTAAAGATAAGAGATATGTTGGATATAGCACCTATATGGGATAATAAGAATATTAGTGAGAAACTGAGTCGGAATGATTTCACAACAATAAGACAATCGGGTATTAACACAGTGAAAGAAATTTGGAAAGATGGGAAATTCATAACATGGGAGGCACTGAGGGAGGGAATAGATAAAGTTACAGCAATTGGTCAAGTGGAAGTACGAGGGCGAGCAATCTTCTCTTTTTAACTCTCTTGGTTTGCAATATTGTATGGTTTGTAAAGCCAATAAAGCATTTAAAAAAAAAATAAGAATCACATGCAACAAGCGTTCCTTTGTGTAATGGTTAGTACTCTTGAAAATTCAAGTTTAAATTATCATAAAGTCCAGAAGACTCTATAATGCAGGATGGTGGTGCGGTGTGACTCTCCGCTTTGAGGCAAGTCAACCCCAAGATGCACCTGGGGAGCTGGGGGGGTGCCGGTGATGTGGAGCAAGACGCAGCAGTGGAAGAGGACTCGGCCGAGGAGGTTATGGAAGAGGATGGAGTAGGAGGAGTAGAGGAGGTGGCAGCAGGCCTGCTTGCAAGTCGTGGCGGTGTCACCAACTCCTCTGCAGAGCCACGCATTCCATGCTTTGCAGCCGTCGCCAGGTTTACCCAATGCGCAGTGTAGGTGATATACCTGCCCTGACCATGCTTTGCAGACCAGGTATCAGTGGTCAGATGGACCCTTGCCCCTACACTGTGTGCCAGACATGCCATAATTTCCTTTTGCACAATGGAGTAAAGGTTAGGGATTGCCTTTTGTGCAAAAAAAATTCATCCGGGTACCTTTCACTGCGGTGTCCCAATGGCTACAAATTTTTTAAAGGCCTTAGACTCCACCAGCTTGTATTGTAAAAGCTGGCGGGCTAGCAGTTCCGACAAGCCAGCTGTCAGATGCCGGGCTAGAGATATTGTCTGTCATCTCCTTGACAGACACCTGACTGTGGGCAGATGAGCAGGAACAGCTCAAGGCGAGAGGCGGAGAGGCGGATGGTTGAGAGGGGGCAAGGAGGGCAGCAGTGGTTGACCTGGCTGAAGATGCTGGACCAGGAGGAGGATGGCGGCTTTGACTTTGTGTGCTGCTTGTACTGACGTGTTGATCCCATAGGCATTTGTGATGTGACATCATGTGCCTTCGCAAAGCAGTTGTGCCTAGGTGGGTGTTGGACTTCCCACGACTCAGTTTCTTCTGGCACAGGTTGCAAATGGCCTCGCTGTTGTCAGAGGCAGACACACAAAAAAATGTCACACTGCTGAGCTCTGCGATGACGGCATTCTGGTGGTGGCAACAGCATGCGTTGATTGGCGTCCCGTCTGGCTGACCCCGGGTGCCGATGCATGCTGTCTGACTGTGCCACTAGCTCCTTGCGACGACCTCCCCCTGCTTCCAACTCATCTCCTCCTCCTCTCTGTCTCCCCATCTGAACTTTCCCCCTCTTCTTCTCTTCTAGCGGGCACCCACGTGGCAGTGGCATCCACGAACACATCATCATCATCAACACCTTCACCACTATCTGACACCTCAAGAAAGGAAAAAGCAGCGGGTACAACATCATCATCACACCGTACATCCATGTGTGTAATGCTGCCTGACTGAGACATATCCCTGTTAACTACATCCTCTGGCAATAATGGTTGAGCATCACTCATGTCTTCAAACTGATGTGTAAATAACTCCTCTGTCGGATCAAGTAAAGCTGCTGTGGTGCTAGTGTTGGTGGTGGTGGCAGGCGGGCAAGTGGTAGCATGAGAGGTGCCCGAAGCTAAGTTAGAGGAGGAGAAGGACGGTGTGTCAAAGTTCTGAGCGGAAGCTGTAGTAGATTGGTTGTCTTGTGATAGCCAGTCAACTAAGTCCTCAGAACTTTGGGGATTCAGGGTACGTGGCCTCTGAACACTGGCCATTCTAGGGCCAATGGGAATCCCAGCACCACGATGGCCCCTGTGGGGTGGCCTTCCTCTGCCTGTCATTTTTTTGGTTAAATTTGCACAAGTGTCAGACCAAATGTGATTTGCACTAGGGTGACACAATTTGCCCTTCAGGCAAAAAAACTGCCAACTGTGACGTGAACTGACAGTGACAACTTGTTTTATTTAACAGCCAAAAAAGTTTTTTTATTTTTTTTTTTATTTGCACAACTATCACACCTAATGTGATTTGCACTAGGGTGACACAATTTGCCCTGCAGGCAAAAAAAAAATGGCAACTGTGACGTGAACTGACAGTGCCGACTGATTTTATTTAACAGCCAAAAAAGGTATTTTTTTTAATTTGCACAACTGTCACACCAAATATGATTTGCACTAGTGTGACAATGAGCAAAAAAGCTTGCCAGCGGAGTTCCCCTTTTAAGCAGTGGTCCCCAACCAGGGTGCCTCCAGCTGTTGCAAAACATACGGACTGATATATTTCAGCCCTTTGAATACTGTAGTAGTTAGTTGCTTTAAAGAAAAAAAGCTTGTCAGCGGAGTTCCCCTTTTATGCAATGGTCCCCAACCAGGGTGCCTGCAGCTGTTGCAAAACACACAGACTGAAATATTTCAGCCCTTTGAATACTGTAGTAGTTAGTTGCTTGAAGGAACTTAAGTTTGATTCTGGAGTACCCCTTTTAACCAGCGGTTCCCTCCCAACCAGGGTGCATCCAGCTGTTGCAAGACACATGGACTGATATCTTTCAGCCCTTTGAATACTGTAGTAGTTAGTTGCTTGAAGGAACTTAAGTTTGATTCTGGAGTATCCCTTTTAACCAGCGGTTCCCTCCCAACCAGGACTGATATCTTTCAGCCCTAAAACGGGCTTTTTTGGGTGCTGTCCTTAAAGCAGATGTTACACTAGTGCTTTAGAAGGAAACTGGACCCTGAATACACCACCTAGCAGCAACCTAGCTATCGCTTTCCCTATACAGCAGGAGCAGCTTCTCTGACCCTCCACTTCCTAAGCCTGCAGCATGCTGAATGAGGGTAAAATGGTGTCCGTGATCGAGGTAGGAGGGTCTGGAAGGGAGGGACTGCTGCTGATTGGCTGTAATGTGTCTGCTGACACTGACTCAAAGGGTCAAAGTTTACTGCAATGTTAAAGTATAGGGGGAAGATCGAACTTCACATATGTTTGCCCGGCGATGTAAACGCGAACATGCTAAATTCACCGGGAACTGTTCGCCTGGGAACAATTTGCGACATCTCTACTGCCAACCCTGCTATCTCCTTGCTGGCTCAGCTGCTGCCTCACGGGCAACCTGCAACTCTCTTCTCCTGATGATGACGAAGCCCCTTCTGCACCCGGCTCCCAATTTCAATCGGCTTCGTAATCATCATCAAGTTGTGTCTGCACATCACTAATGTCCTTCTCAGGTTCCTCAACAGTGTCTGCTTCAGGAGCCAGAACACTCGAAACACCACCTGAACGCTCGCAACACCACCGCCACTCTTCTCATCACTACTTGCCCGCCTAGCAGAGGAAGCAGCGGATGTCTCGTCCACTTCTTGACTGGGCAGTAGCTGCTGACTGTCCTCTAGATTGTCCTCACTAAATAGTGGAGCTGAACCCACAACATAAGATACTTCTCTGGGGGAGGGAACAGCATAGGACAGAGGCAATGGGTTTACAGGGACTTCTTTCAGGCCATGCCAACTGAGGGTTGTGTCTGAGGAACCCACCGACTGTTGACTGGGGGTGTCAGATGTCACTTGTGATGAAGTGGATAACCGTGTTAACCAATCGATGAAGGCAGATGGGTTGCTGGTGTAGACACGACCCCTAGCTGATACCGGGAGCTCAGGCCTCTCGCTGTGACTCCTGCTGCCACTCATCCCTAGTCTTCTGTGTCCTCTGCCTGGTGAATTTAGGCCTCTGTTATTCCTCTGTGCACGCCCTGGAACTTCTCTGCTTGACATACTTAGTCCGTATATGAGGGGAGTACACACCAGTCGGTGTGTACTTTTGGCTGGCCTTCCACAGAATCTAGGCCCTTAAGACTTTAACATGAACAAAATGGTACACCACTCAGATGTACGTATGTGGTATGCACTTATGAGGGGAGGACAATGCACTCCAGTTTGCTTAAAAAAGTGAATTCAAGTAGAGAAAGCAGACATGGTCGCACATCCACAATTTTAAAGTACAAGCCCACTCGCCACATCAAGGCCACCTATTTAGAGTGGGTCCCTAACGTCCCTAGCATAAAATGGCATAGCACTGGGCGATGACCACCACTGCCGCAACACTAGTGCCCACTGGCAGAGCAGCTGCAATGCCACTCACACCAGTCCCAGGGCTGTGCCTACCCACAGACATGGTACCATAGCAGCAATGGACGCCGCTCAGCACCACACCAGTGTGAACAAGGTGTAAAGGCCCACTTACCATGCCCAAGTCAGACTGGGAGGCTACCAGATTAGTAAGGGCCCTGAGCAGCTTCCTGCACATTTATATAGGGGGTTGGGCTGAGGGGGTGGGGCAGAGTGCAGACCAAGTAAAAACAACAAAAAAAGAAGGGAATAGAAGACACAATGTGTATTCAAGCAGAGAAAGCAGACATGGTCGCACATCCACAATTTGTATTTTGATCTACTTGCTTCTCAGCATAAATTCAAAAACTAACAGGTTGTAAGTATACATTTTGATCAAAAAGTACAAGCCCACTTGGCCTTTCTTTTTTTGTTGTTTTTACTTGGTCTGCACTCTGCCCCACCCCCTCAGCCCAACCCTATATAAATGAGCAGGAAGCTGCTCAGGGCCCTTTCTTTTCTAGTAGCCTCACATTCTGACTGGGAGCACATGATAGGTGAGCTTTTAAACCTTGTTCACACTGGTGTGGTGCTTTGCGGCATCCATTGCTGCCGTGGCACCATGTCTGTGGGGAGGCGCAGCCCTGGGACTGGTGTGAGTGGCATTGAGGCTGCTCTGCCAGTGGGTCGTTCCCCCTGTAGGCACTGGTGTTGCGGCGGTGGTTGTCGCCGCCCAGTGCTACGCCATTTTATGCTAGGGACATGAGGGACCCACTCTAAATAGGTGGCCTTCACGTGGCGAGTGGGCTTGTACTTTTTGATCAAAATGTATACTAAAAACCTGTTCGTTTTTGAATTCCTGCTGAGAAGAAAGTAGATCAAAGTACAAATTGTGGATGTACATCCATGTCTGTTTTCTCTACTTGAATGCTTAAAAGAGTATTTGTCTACAAAACCAGCAGGTGTGTGCTTTTGGCTGGCTTTTCACAGTATCTAGGCCCTTAAGACTTTAACAGGAACAAAATGGTACACCACTTAGATGTACGTATGTGGTATGCACTTATGAGGGGAGGACAATGTGCTCCAGTACACTTAAACCAGTATTTGTCTACAACACCAGCAGGTACGTACTTTTGGCTGGCCTTTCACAGTTTCCATGCCTTTAAGACTTTATCAGGAACAAAATGGTACACCATTTAGAGGTATGCACATGTTACACTTAATAGAGGACAATACACTTTTAGTGCTCTGCTCACCCTAACTGGTTGGCTACTATTAACTTTTCAGTTGTTGTACACACCAGTGCTGCAGCACACAGTTGCTGTGTACCACACCCAAAATTGCATTAGTTCTTCTAGGCTGGATTTGGGCTTGCGATGAATTGCTGCTGTAAAAGAGCTTTTCTGTGCACCACACTGCTCTCTGTCCCTCTCTCTCTGCAATAGAATGCTGATGTGACTGGGAGGTGAATCACTGCTGTAAAAAAAAGCTTTTCTGTGCAACACACACTGCTGTCTGTCCCTCTCTCTCTGTAATAGAACGCTGATGTGACTGGACGAAAGATGGCTGCCGATTATATAGGGCTGTTACACCACAGAGGTGGCTGGCTGTTGATAGGCTGCCTACTGCATGTAATTTAGGGCCATCCTGCCGACCCTTGTTCCCGCCTTCCCAGGATTCCTTGCCCCATGTCCTCATATATGGATCCGTTAGATGCCAAGCCCCTGAAGCCTGGACCGCACTAAATGGAGTTTAATGAAGCAATTTGTTACAAATAAAATTTTTCCTCAAACTCGTAGCGAATTTGGATTTGTTAGATTCGATTCACTCATCCCTAGTGGTCAACATGAGATGACCAATTTCGAGAGAAAATCAGAATATCATCTAGATAAACTATTAGGAATTTACCCAAAAATTCACGAAAAATGTTGTTGATCAAATTCTGAAAACTGCTAAGGCATTACCAGATACTCAAAATGACCCACAGGGATATTAAAAGCAGTTTTCCATTCATCACCCTCTTTTATTCTGATTAAGTTATAAGCCCCTCGAAGGTCCAGTTTATAGAACCAACATGCCCCCTGTATTTGTTTAAACAAATCTGGAATTAGAGGCAATGGATATTGATTTTTGACTGTAATCTTGTTCTGACCCAGATAATCAATACAAGTTCTTAACCCTCTGTCCTTCTTTGCCACAAAAACACGAGTATGACCCTTTTGCAAACTTGACTGAATATAATCCTTCATATCTTCTTTTTCAGGACAAGACAAGTTATAAATTTGCCACTTAGGATACTTGGTATCAGGTACAAGTTAAATAGCACAGTCATAATCTCAGTGTGGGGGCAAAGCAGAGGAGGCCTCCTCAGAAAAAACATCACAAAAATCAGAAATAAATTTGGGTAGATTACTTTGGGCCACACCGAGAGTTGCAATGCATGTAAGAATGAATTTATTCATACACTCGGACCCCCACTTGATGAACTCCCCAGAGGACCAATCAAAGACAGGATTATGTTTTTTTAACCAAGGTAATCCCAAAATCACATTTACCGACAAATTTTCCAGAACAAAAATGTGTTGTTTTTTTTCAAAATGCAGATAACCCACCAATAATCCCACCTCTGGAGCGGAAGAACAGGCACAACCCCCTGATAAGGGTGTTAATCCACTCCAGCAATGGGGATGAGACTTTCCAACAATTTCAAGGGTAAAGTCAAAGACTTAATAAAATTCAGATCAACAAAATTAGCAGCAGAACCAAAATCAACAAATACTTTACCAAATACTTTTTTTTACAAGAAAAAATATTTGAACTTTCAACAAAAGTTTAGAAGACAATTTCGGAGATACCTGTGCACCCAAATGACCTCCTTTATTGCCACTTAGATGCTAGCGTTTCCCAGCTGCTGGCGCTTGGGGCAATTCTGGATGTGATGTCCCTTCTCTCCGCAAAAGTAACATAAGTTGTTTTTCCTCCGAATGTATCTTCTCTCCTGGGAGGACAATCTCCCTATCTCATGGGTTCCTCATAAGAGGCATGAGAGATAGGAAAAGAGAAAAACATGAAGGAAGTAGAGTTTGAGACAGAAGAAACGGACCGTTCACGACTTCTCTCTCTCAAACTTCTGTCAAGTCGTACTGCGTAAGGGCCTATTCTAATGAATCAGGTGATGGATAGCTCACCAGGACATCTTTAATAGCATCAGATAATCCTAGTCTGAACTGACACCTAAGGGCTGGATCATTCCAACCAGACGCAGTACACCATTTCCGAAAATCAGCACAGTGCTCCTCAGCCGTTCTTCGCCCCTGCTTTAAATTAACATAGCTCATCAAAAAGAAGGAAAAGCAGAAAATAAAGCATCTCACAGAACTTAATTCAGGAGCTGAGGAAGGTAAAGAGCATGCTCAATCCTGGGGATCCCCTTGTAGCAATGAAATTACAAGTCCTACTCTCTGAACCTCTGTGTTAGTAGACTGTGGTCTTAGGTGAAAATACAGCTTTCAACTCTCCCTGAACACAACAAATCTCTTTCGGTCACCAGAAAAGCGGTCAGGAAGATTAATTTTTGGTTCACTCGAAACAGCTGGAAGTCTGACCACTGGTTGAGCATTAGCTGTTTTCTGAGCCTGAACCCTTTCAGCAAGGGACTGTACTAAATGTGTTAATCCCTGCATTTGCTCTACTAAAGCCGTCATTGCTTCCATCTTAGCAAATGCAGGTATGTGGGCCTGTGAAAATGTCACGTGTGGGCAGGGAAGGAGTGCACACTATTCTCACCCACTCCCCTATCCCTACCTAATTACGTACCCTCCCTAGGTGACGAGTCCATAACCACGGTGACAGCCTCTCCTTGGAGAGGGGTGTAACTGTCAAAATAATAAAATACGATAATACAGACACAGGTCAAGGTACAGTAGGGAGCAAACAGACTAACAGAAGCAAAACTATCACACACAATAAGTCAATGTCCACTATCTGTGTAAAAAAACAGGAGTTGTCAAAGTACAAAATTCCTAATACCAGAGAGAAGTCGAGAAAATAAGCCAAAAGTCACAGATGGCGAGTAAACAAGAATAAACAGGGTAAATCGCTAGCTTCTGGAGTTGGACTCTTTCACAGGCATTGAATCAGAGCAAACTGCCAGGTTAAATAGACAACCCCGCCGGTGCTCTCATCAAAAGTTCAGCTGACCAGCTGAACAGCTAAGTGCAACCCGGCAACAAAAATAAACAAAGAACCTGTCAGAAACTTTTAACCCTATAGGTTCTGACAGCACTGTTACTTAAAACAAAGCACTACCCAAAGACCTACATTATCTCCATACAATACCATATAGTGACAGGTGATGTCTTCTCTGATCGGACTCATCCGCATCTATTGTCTTTGCCTCTGTTTTGTCTCTGTTCACAGCTCATGTCTGCAGAATCGGTCAGAGAAACATTTAGGCTCTTCACTTTTAAAACTTTCTCACCCCCCACCCCCGAGGAGCACAGAGATTGCAGAGGCTGTATTATTGCATTTTTAGAACCTAATCTGTTATGAGGATACAACTTCTTTATTGCAACATCATGTTACAAACATGTCAACACACATTTTTAATATAAAACTCGCACCTATGTGCCTCAAATTGTGAAGGTTATTAATCAATAAATCATGTACCATATTTAAAGTGAACCTGTCAGTAGCTAAACAGGGATAAAAAATTAACCCAGTAGTAAATAAGTCTTCTTACCAGGATTCAAAGCCTACCCCCCCCCCCTTTTGTTTTATATCTCCATTAGCCCTTTCAACAAATAGACCTTCTTGTTAATATGTAATTGTGGTTTAAGTGCCATGGGAGCATTTCCCATTACAGAGCCTAATGTAAGCCAGCCCATTTACCTTTTATTCACCACCTCTGTGTCCACTTGCAGCCTACTGGCTTTCAATCAAAGGAGGTAGGCCTGTGCAAGCAGGCACAGAGGCAGTGAACAAGAAGAGATTGGCTATTGGCTACCCCCTGGGTACTTAAATCTCAATTAACAAAAAGGCTTACATATCAACGCTAGAATGAACTATAGAGATAAACATGCTATGCCTGGAATCCTGCTGAAAAGCCCTATCTAGCCATGGGCTTATTATTACACCTGTGAAGCTAATGACAGATCTGCTTTAACCTTCATTCATATTCATTGGTTTTATTGTATGAATTGAAATCAATATTTTAATAAAATGTTTGATTGAACAAATTGTTATTATTTTTCAGAGATAGAGAATGCTTGGATTCTGTGTACTTGTATTGCTCAAGGCCTGACTTTTCCATCTGTGCTTTGAATCTGAATTGAAGACTCTCCGGACTTCTCGCCTGTATGATGATAAGATGATCTTCGATACCTATGTCTGTTTCCAGTCTGTAAGGACTAAGTCTGTAAACAATTTGCAAACTAGTTCCAGTAGCAACAAGCCGAAATCTTAACACAGCTCTGAGCTATGATTCATGACTCAGCAAAGATATGTAAAGCAGTGCACATGAAAAATTTATACCAGAGGAAGTTGAGCACAAACAGGCTGTGAAAGATAGCATTTAGCTTCCTTCCATTGGAGGAGAGATGCCTGCTTTGATATTGACATATAGCAGCTCTATTTTACCACCTGAGTCTGGATTCTTGTAAGTCAGTTACTAAAACATCACCAAAAATTCATAATGTTATAGAAAGAAAGAGTAAAACACAAGATGCAGGCTAAAGGCAGATAAATAGACATGATTCATAATTAAGTAATAATTGTTACAATAAGTAGAAGCAAGAGTAAGCTAAATTGAAATGCATTTTATTACACATCTATTCCAGCTCATGTGATCCTTAGTAGGACCAAATGAGCTTGGATATATGTAATATAATGTAAGAAACAGCTAGATAACAATTATTTATATCATAGACATAATCCGAAGTGTCTTCAATTATTATCCTGTATGCAGGGATAGAATTGAACAGTTAAATTAAATTCATGTACAGTAAATGCTATGAATTGTATGATTGGAAGTAAAATACTTCTAATCTGAAAGCAGTCAGTGCTGGATTATGTTGTATTTATTGGATACTGAAGGAAAGGAAAAGTCCTAATCTGGATGCAGAATAAAGCTTTAAAGCTTTCTTTTCATTATTGTTCAGTTTAGTCTTTTCATGGGGTTCTAATGTGGAGCAAAAAACATCAATATATGGACCTTGTGTAAAGGGGAAAAAAAATGATGGATGTTTAACAAATTGATATTTAATCCCATTGGGCAATATACTGTAGGTGTTACTAATGGTAGTTTCTGGATTTTTATGTTGCTCAATAGAAAAGAACCTTTGAAAAGGGGAATTTTCTGATGAATTTTAGGAAATCCAAAAATAATAAGAAGGAAGGGGAGCCTTTACTGGGAGTTGGATTTTTCTTTTTTTGACCCCCTCTTGTGTCTCTTTTTCTCCTTCTTTTTATAGTTTTATACTTATGGGGGGGAAATAAATTGGCTATCTCCTGGGGTCTGACCGGTCTTTCCCCTAAAAAAATACACCTCAGGAGGATGCCAGGGCTGGTGTAGCATGCATAATGGCTGCTAAAATTGTTATTTCATTACAAGTACTGGGTATTTGATCCCTGTTACTATTAGGCTTTTCATGTCTCACATCATCTGGTGTAAATTCAAGGTTATAGCCAGAGGCATCATTAGTTGGGGGCTTAATGGGGCTGTAGCCCGGGTGTGGCGCCAATTGCCCCGGGTCTCGGGCTGCTGCTGTCTCAAAGCAGCGGTGGCCTTAGTGAAAAATGTATACTACCGCTGCTTTAAGAGACCAGACATGCCACGCGTAGGCACGCCAGAAGACGCCGGCCCACCCACAGTCAGGGGCGGACTGACTGGCCGGTCCGATAGGACATGATCCGAGGGCCCGCTGTTGCTGCCGCTACTTAGGTTCCAGAATACTTGTTCCGGATCCCAAGGCAGACAGCACTGCCTTCTGCTGGATGTGCTCTGCTGCCTACACCTACTGGGGGAGAGGGGACTCTGCTTCTTGCACCTACTGGGAAGGGGCTGGGAGGGGGCAAAACTCTGCTGCCTACACCTACTGGAGGTGGACTCTGCTGTCTACACTTACTGTGGGTGGACCCTCCTGCCTACACTGACTGTGGGGGACCCTGCTGCCTACACCTTCTGTGGGGGGATCCTGCTGCCTACACCTACTGTGGAGGGACCCTGCTGCCTACACCTACTTTGGGGGGGGACCTTGCTGCCCACACCTAATGTGGGGGGGACTCTTCTGCCTACACATAATGGGGGAACTCTGCTGCCTACACCTACTGTAGGGAAACTCTGCTGCCTACACCCACAGTGAGGGAACTCTGCTGCCTACACCCACTGGCTACTTACTTGACTACCTGGCTACCTAAATTTATAACTGGATGCCTAACTACTTACCTACATACCTGGCTATCTAACTAAAAATAAATAGGAGGAAAACAGCACATGCAGTCCAAGTAAGGTAATTCAGTGGTGCACGCAGAGTCCAGACCTTGGTCAGGGGTCCATATGAAAACAGAAGAAATATCCGCAGCACACACGTATTGGTGAAAGAATCAAACAGTGGTTTATTCCATCAGAAAAAACATGAGTGTAGGGAACAACATTTCAACCAGCTCTCCTGGTCTTTTTCAAGCTCAGACTATCTAATTACCTACATACCTGGCTGCCTAACTATGTACTGTACCTACCTGACCTTCATACATGGCTGCCTAACTACCTAGCTATCAACCTACCTGTCTAGTCACCTACTTACCTAGTTGCCTATTTACCTGGCTACCTACCTACCTTCCCCTTTACTGTGCAGAACACCAAGAAGGGAATTATGACAGTTTGGGGACCCATAGATGGCGAGATTGTATAAATGTCGGCAGGGCACTGGAAAAATGTGGAGTCTAACATGTTTATCAAGCAAATGCTGAAGAAATAAGTTTTCCTTGGAAGAAGTTGTCATGGCGGTCTACTCTGGACAGAGAAGAAAAGGAATGAGGAAGCCGCTGATCAGAAAAGACATCACCTGGAGGTAACGGTAATCAAGGAAGTCCCTAGAGGTAACAATAATAACTGACATGGTATACAGATCCTGTGTACAGACGGAATCTATCTCTATATTGTCCTGCACATATTTACTTATATATAGCGCAGTCAAAGTGAAGCAGGAGTTCAGTAGGCAGGTGGGAGAGGAGCAAGGTCAAGTCACAAGAGCAAGAGATCTGATACACAGAAAGGCAATACTGAGGAACGCTTTCTCAAAGGCACAAGGCAACAAAGATCCGGCAGGGAACTGAGGAGGATGGAGGAATTTATAAATGAGCCACAGGTGGATTGCACTAATGAGTGTACTGGCCATTTAAATCTTAAAGCTCCGGTGCACGCGCCCTAGGGATGGGGACACGCGCGCCTGGGCAGAGAGGCAGAGGCAGAAAAAACACCCCTCGGCAGCAGAAGGTAAGGGGACCCTGCGCTCACAGCCAGCATGTGTGGCCGGAGCTCATAACGTAACAGTGGTGGTCATGGTATGGCAGTATTTTTTGTACTTTACTGGTAACACACAGCTAGCATTGTGCACCTGTGCAAGAATTTCATTATGTTTGGGGAGAATATTCCACCTTGTTATTATTGGTAATATTGGTCTTTGTATACAGGATTTGGTAAGTTATAGTATAATGGTCATAGGAGTCTGATTGCTGAAACAACACTGTACAGTTGGCCGCTGGTAGTAGTGAGTTTATTGGAGGAGGCGACTGGATGCAATTGGGTGTGGATGAAGGTCTGGTTAGGGGCCTTACTGAGGGGGTGGTTAGGGGAGTAACTGAGGGTGTGGTTAGGGGCATGGCCTGGACTATGGGCTCTAGCCCACAGTCTTCTGGAGACCTAACAACTCCCCTTGGTATAGCCATTGCACTACTATACTTTGTATGTCTCTGCATAAAAAAAAAAAGAACTGATGTTGTATTTGCAGACTTATCTATAATACTTACTGTATATTCAAAGATCACACTATCCTCAGTTTCTGACAAGTTAAGAGTACCCAATGTCTCTGGTACTGTTAGATCCATAATATCAATTAGGTAAAATATAGGATAGGCTTCTGATAGAATGATGTTCTAATCCAACTCAGACACGTGGGGTTGGGGATGATGAAGGCTGAGGTGGTATCATTGCTTGGTTTTTGGTCATACATCCTGAATGGATATTGCTATGGCTGGTTCTGGTTGCTTTGTTGGTGTAATGTTATGATCATGATTATTGCTTTATTATTGTTATTGTTGTATTGTTGTAGTGTGTTAGTTAAATCATTGGTCCTTGATAAATTGTCACTTGGACGTGCCTCTCTGATGGACTCCTCAGGATTTGAGGATAATTGTTTTTCTTTCTTCACATATTCCAAAACAACGGATCATTGGTGTTCTGCCCTATCACAAGTGACCTAATAAGCAGGGCTCAAGTCCTGCAGGAACGCATGGGAATGGAGTTCCTGCACTTTTTTCGCAGGAGTCTTGCAGGACCAGTCCTTGAGTGAAAATCTTGGGTGAGTTCCCTCACTTTATTTCCCAGGACTTGACCTCTGCTTATAAGCCTTTTTTCGAGTTTCGAGTTCAGTTTCGAGTTTTACTAGTCTGCTAGAGATACTTTAATTAATTTTGTCATAATCAGAATGTGTGTACCTGTGGTTAAAAAATACTCTCTGGTTCCATCACATTGCATGCTGATGTCATTGCACCCTGGTCATCATTAATATCTCCATTATTTCCATGTTTGTATTAGTATCCAAGCCTGAGTATATATTTTATCTCTTTCAACCTATGTTAGTTGTTATGTGAACTGAGATTGTTTCTCTTTTAGAGTCATTTGGTTTTTGGTAAAAAAACGCAATAAGGTAGATACAGTACAGACCTTCCATTTTATATGGTCATAGTACTTAGTGAATTACAAGCATGCATACTGTACACATTCTGTCAGTTTGTCAGTAATATAGAAATCAAGTATTTGACGCTAAAAAACTATCATCAGTATCAGTCCATAGTAACAAAGTCCTTATAATAACAGATGAATAGAAATGAACTTGCACTCACCGATTATCATGCAACTGTGAAGATTTATATTGTGTCCCAGACATGAAAAACAACATTGAATAGGTACAAACAAACCTGGGCAGTAGCAGGCGGGGATGGTGTTCAAGGGCAACAGACCGTGTGGCTCACCTGAGCTTCACAGGCCCCTAATGCTTCCAGGTCAAAGGTGTGTTTATAAAAGACATCAAGGTATGTGAACAGTACAAGGAGAAAGGGAAATCATGGAGTGAAGGAGAGAGAAAAGAAAAAAGTGGAAAAACTAAAGTGCTGAAAATTAACAGAAAAAAGTAAACCTAGAAAAGTAAGAGTTTTTCTCAACAACCGGAGTATGAGGAACACTACAAAAAGCTGAATCTCCATTAATACATCATAAAAACATATGTATAACCAAGTGGTTTAAAAACGACCTTGACACTATACAAGCAAATCAAATTTTTTTAAGTACACTACTCTTACAAAAAGGCACATAGCTCATTCCGGTCGTTTAAACCTAATGGACCGGTCGCATCTAGTTGACGTATCCAATAGGACTCTATTCTTCACAGCTCCTCATTTCTATCTGCTCTTCTGCCCGGAGACAGTATTCTCTCTAGTGCGGAAAATTTGTATACTCCGGTTGTTGAGAAAAACTATTACTTTTATAGCTTTACTTTTTTCTGTTACTTTTCAGCTCTTTAGTTTTTCCACTTTTTTCTTTTCTCTCTCCTTTGTTCCATGATTTCACTTTCTCATTTTCCTGTTCATATACCTTGATGTATGTTATAAACACACCTTTGACCTGGAAGCATTAGGGGCCTGATAAAGCTCAGGTGAGCGACACGGTCCGTTGCTCTTGAACGCTACCCCTGCCTGCTACTGCCCGGGTTCGTTTGTACCTGTCCGATGTTGTTTTTCATGTCTGGGACACAACAAAGATCTTCACAGTTGCAAGATAATCGGTGAGTGCAAGTTCATTTCTATTCATCTGTTATTATACAGTAAGGACTTTGTTACTGTGGACTGATACACACCACCGATACATACACTGTTCTTAACGGACATTGGTACTAGCTGCTTCCCCGAGACTCGCACACTAGAACACTGAGAGACAGTGGTGCACCACGTTCACACTTAATGACAAGTTGTTAAATGAAGTATTCTACTTACAGTGTGTAGCACGCACTCTCTCTTGCTATAAACATGGAAATGGAGATGAGCAATGTGGATATTACAGTTCAGGCGGGCAGAGCAGAAGCGGGGGCGTTCTCCGCTGCATGCGAATCACAGGACCACTTCCAAATGTTAAGCACTAAAGCTCTGGAGTTTAAAATTACCTCTTTAGCAGAGAAGGCGAACCAGAGGTTTTGGACCATAGAGTCTCTGCAGGTGTATACAGATCTACACAGAACCCCTAGAGGTCTTAGGGTCTAAAAGACTGTCACAGTTTATGGACGATGCTGATTTTCTAAAAGCTTGGGATAGACTCAATTTAGAACATTCGCTCAAGTTGCAAAATCTTGTACTACAGTAAAACAAAACATAGTATGAAAAAACAACAGCCGAGCTTTGCAGAGCCAAATGCGAATTAAGAAAGAGATTGTCTGAACAGAACCTAATGAATTTTAATTAAAATCTGGAGAAAGAACCTACAGTGATACAAGTGAATATAAAAGCTACTAAGAGTGATACATTCTTGCGCTATAAAATGGACTTTGAATCGCACCAAGTTTTTTACATGGAACCAAAGTCGTCCGAGAAGAAAGACTGGGAATAACCCTTGTAAAAATTAATACACAAATAAATCCTGTCAAAAGAAGAAATCCCGGTTCACAGACTACATGACCACGGAATCGGAGTCAAGTGGTTTGGACGAGGCAGTAGGCTTTAGAGCTCCAATGTCTACAGTAGATCAAAGAGAACAAGTGAAGCAGGTCCTTTAAGGAATAGGACCCGAAGAGATAGAAGGAGGAGAAGACAGACATTACAAAGAGCAATAAAGGAAAAGAAAGACGTGGTGTTTGTAAATAATCTGTTGGTGAACTCACGGACATTCCCCTGAAGATGCTAGATCGGTGCTAAGCAAAGGGTTAAATTTTGGGTTAATAGAACAGTTTAAAGTGCAACTGTCATGAAATTTGGGGCATGTTAACTAACCATAGTCTGTGTATTGTGTGTAGACAATCCAGCATTACTTTTTACCAGTTGAAATGACCACAAAAAACACTTTCCTTTGCAGTCACTGACAGTCGGATAGGCGTAGCCAGGGGTTCGCTATGCCCTCCTGCCGCCACGCCTATCCCCTATACCTCAGCGCTAGGACTGCTGTGTGATTGACACAGGTACCAGCGCATCTGCCCCCTTTGATTTTTATGTGTGCACCGACCAACACACAGCAAGCACTGGCTCCCCCGGCCAGCACTCGCTCCTGCTGTCTGACATTGCTGCCGGTACAATGCTAGAGGCAGGGAGCGAGTGAGCTCTCTGCCTCTAGTGAATGCAGGCACACACAAAGAGGAGAATGGGCACTGTTATTGCTTCCCCACCAAGCGCCCACTCCCGCTGTTTCACATCTCCGTGCGCCTGTGCAATGCTAGAGAGCTACACACAATACACAGACTATGGTTAGTTTATATGCCTCAAACCTCATGACAGTTGTGCTTTAATAGTACCACCTTTGAAATAGATTTCTTTAGAGCACTGCACAAATGAAACCTAAAAAAAAAAATTCTAACATATTAAAAGCAGTAAAAAACCAGAAGTGTCTACAGAGTATGAGAGTGAAAAAAGATGCAGAATTGGTCTGCTGGGTTTTAGACCAGTACTAGAATTTAGTGACAGGGAGAATCAGTGCCTTCTAGATTTAATGGAGTTAGCCAGAGATGACAATTAGTGATGTTGCGAACATAACATTTTCGGTTCGCGAACAGCGAAAGCGAACTTCCGCAAATGTTTGCGAACCGGCGAACCAGCCGAACTGCCATTGACTTCAATGGACAGGCGAATTTTAAAACCCACAGGGACTCTTTCTGGCCACAATAGTGATTTAAAAGTTGTTTCAAGGGGACTAATACCTGGACTGTGGCGTGCTGGAGGGGAATCCATGGCAAAACTCCCATGGAAAATTACGTAGTTGATGCAGAGTCTGGTTTTAATCCATAAAGGCCATAAATCACCTATTATTCCTAAATTCTTTAATTCTTCTGTAATAATGTGTTTTAGCCCCCTTTAGGCATCACATAGTTAGATCCCCCCCTTCAGGCAGCACATAGATTCCCCCATATTAGGCAGCACATAGATGCCCCCATATTAGGCAGCACATAGTGGGATTTGAACCCAAGGCCCCAGTGCTGCAAGTCAGCAGTGCTAACCTCTGAGCCACCATGCTACCCTTAGCATACATCTAATATGCACAGTTCCTAAAATGTACAGAGATGTCAGCAGAGAGTACCAGAAAAATTAGGCATGTACACATGGCTGAAAAATAAGAACAGGCGCATATCCAAGAGTCGGATATGGATGGAGAAGCACACAAAGAAATTATTTTCTAAATAAAATTTTTCTTCAAATAAAGAAACAGAGTTCATCCCTCTGTATTTTATTTTTGAAAATGTAAGTTTAAAAATCACATGCAACAAGCGTTCCTTGGTGTAATGGTTAGTACTCTGGAAAATTCAAGTTTAAGTTATCAGAAAGTCCAGAAGACTCTATGATGAAGGACGGTGAAAATCACAGAGAAATCCTTTTCAAAATAAAAATTTTCATCAAATCAAGATGAAAGCAGCGGCCAAAAAAATTGCAGCAGCAGAAAAAGTGCAGCACCAGAGGCCAGAAAAATTAGGCATGTACACATGGCTGAAATATAAGAACAAGCGCATATCCAAGAGTCCAAAAGACTCTATTATGCAGGACGGAGAAACAGTCAAAGAAATTATTTTCTAAATAAAAATTTTCATTAAATAAAGAAACAGAGTTCTTCCCTCTCTGTATTTTACTTTTGAAAATTTAAGTTAAAAAATCACACGCAACAAGCGTCCCTCTGTGTAATGGTTAGTACTCTTGAAAATTCAAGTTTAAATTATGATAAAGTCCAGAAGACTCTATAATGCAGGACGGTGAAAAACACAAAGAAATCCTTTTCAAAATAAAAGGGTCCCTCAACAGGCATGACAGCATGAAAGACCCCATTTGCACAAGGTTGGATGCCGAGCTACTCATGTCCCGTTCCTCATCCTCAGTGATGTCAGGGAAGGTATCATCTTCTTCCACTCAGCCATGTACAACACCATGGAAACCAGATAGGTGACAAGGAGCACTCTGGGATGCCTGTTGTGGTTGGTCTTCCTCCTCCTCTTCAAAGCCACATTCCTCCTCTGACTCCTCTTCCTCACAGTCCTCTTCCAGCATTGCCGCAGGTCCAGCAAGCGATGCTGATAAGGCTGTTTCTGGTGGTGATGGTGTCCACAACTCTTCCTCTTCATGCTCATCTACTGCCTGATCCAGCACACTTCGCAGGGCACGCTCCAGGCAGAAAACAAACGGTATGATGTCACTGAGGGTGCCTTCAGTGCGACTGACCAGGTTTGTCACCTCCTCAAAAGGACGCATGAGCCTACAGGCATTGCGCATGAGCGTCCAGTAACATGGCAAAAAAAATTCCCAGCTCCACAGATGATGTCCTAGCACCCCGGTCATACAAATATTCGTTGATTGCTTTTTCTTGTTGGAGCAGGCGGTCGAACATTAGGAGTGTTGAATTCCAACGTGTCGGGCTGTCGCAAATCAAGCGCCTCACTGGCATGTTGTTTCGCCGCCGGATATCTGACAAGTGTGCCATGGCCATGTAGGAACGCCTGAAATGGCCACACACCTTCCTGGACTGCTTCAGGACATCCTGTAAGCCTGGGTACTTGAGCACAAAGCGTTGTACAATCAGATTACACACATGTGCCATGCACGGCACATGTGTCAACTTGCCCAACCTCAATGCCGCCAACAAGTCAACCCCAAGATGGCATGACACTGCCGTATCCGGGATGTGGAATAGCACCTGGGGAGCTGGGGGGGGGGTGTCGGTGATGTGGAGCAAGACGCAGCAGTGGAAGAGAACTTGTCCGAGGAGGTTATGGAAGAGGATGGAGTAGGAGGAGTAGAGGAGGTGGCAGCAGGCCTGCCTGCAAGTCGTGGCAGTGTCACCAACTCCTCTTCAGAGCCACACATTCCATGCTTGGCAGCCGTCACCAGGTTTACCCAATGTGCAGTGTAGGTGATATACCTGCCCTGACCATGCTTTGCAGACCAGGTATCAGTGGTCAGATGGACCATTGCCCCTACACTGTGTGCCAGACATGCCATAATATCCTTTTGCTTAATGGAGTAAAGGTTAGGGATTGCCTTTTGTGCAAAAAAATTTTGTCCCGGTATCTTCCACTGCGGTGTCCCAATGGCTACAAATTTTTTAAAGGCCTCAGACTCCACCAGCTTGTATGGTAAAAGCTGGCGGGCTAGCAGTTCCGACAAGCCAGCTGTCAGACGCCGGGCTAGGGGGTGACTTTGAGACATTGGCTTCTTGTGCTCAAACATCTCCTTGACAGACACCTGACTGTGGGCAGATGAGCAGGAACTACTCAAGGCGAGAGATGGAGAGGCGGATGGTTGAGAGGGGGCAAGGAGGGCAGCAGTGGTTGACCTGGCTTAAGATGCTGGACCAGGAGGAGGATGGCGGCTTTGACTTTGTCTGATGCTTGCACTGACGTGTTGATCCGATAGGAATTTGTGATGTGACATCATGTGCCTTCGCAAAGCAGTTGTGCTGAGGTGGGTGTTGGACTTACCACGACTCAGTTTCTTCTGGCACATGATGCGGGGTCACCGTGGGACCCCGCGTTATATCATGGGAGCGGGACCAAGGACGTACTCATACGTACTTGGTCCTTAAGGGGTTAAACAGATTTGTAAATTACTTCTATTAAAAAATCGTAATCCTTCCAGTACTTATTAGCTGCTTAATAATACAGAGGATATTCTTTTCTTTTTTGGAACACAGTGCTCTCTGCTGACATCACAAGCACTGTGCTCTCTGCTGACATCACTGTCCATTTTAGGAACTGTCCAGAGCAGCATATGTTTGCTATGGGGATTTTCACCTACTCTGGACAGTGATGTCAGCAGAGAGCTCTGTGTTCCAAAAAGAAAATAATTTCCTCTGCAGTATTATGCAACTAATCAGTACTAGAAGGATTAAGATTTTTTTTAATAGAAGTAATTTACAAATCTGCGTAACTTTTTGGCACCAGTTGATTTAAAAAAAAAAAAAAAGTTTTCCACCGGAGTACCCCTTTAAGGGCAGAAAACACAATCAGAGACAAATAGGAAAAAACTGGTTATCTGAATCAAAACCTAAAGGAAATTTCCCTTGTGGTACCTGTTCTTTCAATAAGCATAATTTAGGTAAGAAATCTTTTAGATTGGGTTCAGAATGGATAAATGTCAGTTAGCTACACATCAGTTAGCTACAGATCGACTCCTACAGTGTATGCAATAACATATGTCAGCAAAACAATCCAACCACTCTTCCATCGAATCAGATCTCTCGGCGCCGGCTTCAGCATTCGGAACAGTTTGTTCCAAATGCTGAGCAGTGGAGTACCCCTTTAATGCATTTTCTAATCCAGTTACAAACTAAAATTTCCATTAAGTTTCCATTATATATTTTATATTTCCAATATATTTCCATTATATTTGCCCAATATATGTAAATATTCACTTGACCTGCAACCTTGTAACTCAGAATAGCTTTTGATCTTACTCTTTTTATAAGCATCATTATGTATTGTATTTGATTACTGATAAAGCACATGGTCCGGGCAGGAAATATGTAGCATTTTATGATGATTAAAATAAAACAAATAAATAAAATAAAATAAATAAAATAAAATGTAAATAAAACAGTCCTTGTTTTACTATTCAGTGGACTTTGTTACTTTGTTTGAAAAAGCGACAGGCCAAGGGTCTGTTTAGATTGTATCAACATATTACACTCCCTCCTTGCAATAAATACATAATGGCTAACGTATATCAATACATGGTCTTGATAACCAATCTCTTATTAAAGCTGGATATGAATTTGCCCAATCACTTACAATGCTCATTTGTTCACCATGTAAGGTCTATAGATTTTTAATACACCAGCTGAAGAGACATTGGGTAATGCAACAGTTCAGATACCAAAATCACAGAATGGTTAAAAAAAAAAAGACTTGTTTTGTAATATCCTGACTATATTAAGACTTTGTGGCATCACCTAAAGAGAACACTGCATTAAAAAAATAAATAAAAATAAAAATAAAGAAAAAATAGACTGAATCCCATTTTACAAGAAGAAATAAAGGTGAAGAATTGAATACAATTCTTCATTCATGTCAGACTCAGCAGGACAATTATCTATGACATCAAGTTAGTAGGACATTTTTGAATGATGACTATTCGGAGTTGCTTATTTGGATTTAGGAATCAATGAAACAAGTCAGTGCAAAAGGCTGGAATGCTGTAGTTGTAGAAAGTTGTAGGAGGAAAAAAAGGGTTGGAGAAAAATTGTAAGGATTGCAAAATTGTGTACATCCTACATTCAAATGGCATCATATAAATTGATCATCTGACCTCTGCTTTTATGACCTGGAAAAAAGGAGATTTTTACTATCTAACCAGCTCTTTAGAGATGTTTTATTAATTCTACAGGAAAGAGACACAAAAAATAAAGTAGATATATCAAGGTGATTATGTTTCAACACAGCAGGGAAACTTCGTAGTCATTACACTAAATTAGACCAAGTTGAGCTCTGGGGAAAAAAAAAGTATTCTATAGCTGTGCGCTGTATTAAATCTGCAAAATCAACTAATAGGCTCTAGAAAATTATTCAAAACTTAAATGTGGACTAAACTCATTTGTCTATGATTTACATAAAATATAATCTATATGTAAGCTCTGTAAACATGCAGAATTTGTTATTGTTGTGGGTAGAAATGTCCAAACTCTCAAAATATGTTATTTGTCCACCATGTTCTTATTAACTGCTGTGTACTACAGAGGAATTGAGTAGTTCTTTTCAGTCTGACGACAGTGCTCTCTGCTGACACCTCTGTCCATGTCAGGAACTATCTGGAGCAGAAGAGATTTGCTATGGGGATTTGCTCCTACTCTGGACATTTCCTGACACAAACAGAGGTGTCAGCAGAGAGCACTGTGGTCAGACAGAAAAGAACAACTCAACTTCCTCTGTAGTATACAGCCACTGATAAGTACAGGAAGGGTTAAAAATTTTAAATAGAAGTCATTTACAAATCTGTTTAACTTTCTGGAGCCAATTGATATGGAAAAAAAAAATGTTCTCCACCAGAGTACCCACTAAAGCATGCAGGTCGCAAATAGTATTACTGAAATGTGAAAATGTGCAGTTTCTAACATAAAAAACTCAAGTTTATTTTCTCAGTTTCACTCTACAAAGGATTTTTATTTGGAAAACTGTCACTTAAAGTACTGTAGATCTAACAAAAAACGAATTTCTCTGTTGGTAGAAAAATAAAAGCTATAGCCTACATAAGGTGAGGAAGAAAAAAAGAAAACACAAAAATGAAAACATTTGTGTAGTCTTTAAGACGATTTCCATGCCCATAAACAATATATTTCAAAGCCTAAGAAAACTTTTTCAGAGAAAACCCAGCTTTTCCAGAATTGTACCTACTGCAGGCTTACTGCGTCCATTTATGTACATAAATGTGTAAATATTTATATTTAGAAAAAAAATGGGCACTACTTTGATGATGTATGTGCAGATTCAGTGTTTATTATAATCCATATATTAAGTAATTCATTTTTTACTTTTACATGTTACACTACTTTTAAAGCACTGCTTGATTTAAATAACAACATCTTATCTGTCAACAGAAAGCTGTGGATGTGTTGGGTGAATCAGGAAACAGATATCATCCTGCAGGCATGGTTGAGCTGGGGGAGTTCTAGGAAATGCCATCACAAGCTGTACCTGATAAGATAAATGCTTCAAACTCAGCTATATAAACTAAACTACAGATCATTTGTTTTCAGTCTGAAAACAGTTTTTTTTATTTTATGTATTTATTTATTAATTAATTTTTTTTTACTCAAAAGTACCAATTCTGACAGGAAAATATTGTAAGAAAATCACACACAAAAAATTTAAAAAAATAAAAAACTATCAGCAGTAATTCTGTTTTTTTATTTTTTTATTTTTAAAGATTTCATTTTCTACCTTTCTCCCTTAGTTTTTAATTAATGATTCAATTCTTGTATAAGCACAGAGCTGTCTAACTAAAATCTTTTGTAAGAGAAGTTGGGAAGTTCCTTTCTTGGCAGAAATCTCAAGACCCTGTACTATTTATTAATTACATTTGTTATCAATTGTTTTGAAGGTCTTGATTCGAGTTGAGGGAACTTTTCATAAGTTTGGTTCACTGGGCTTGCAGAACTTTCCAAAAAAGGTTGGTTTGTGACATGCAATAACCCTAGAAACTTGTGTATTACACTGTCTATGGACTCCAAAGCCCTATATAACGCTGCTAGGTCATGCAGGAATGTATTTAAGTAGTTTTAAAGTGGTTCTAAGTGGCTTAAAATCAAGTAGCCAGTGGACCACGGACATTGGTGGACTAGTGAGAGTTGTAGCCAGTGGACAGAAGGCAGTGGTGGACTAGTAATAGTTGTAGCCAGCAGACAGAAGGCAGTGGTGGGCTAGTAATAGTTGTAGCCAGTGGACAGAAGGTAGTGGTGGACTAGTAATAGTTGTAGCCAGTGGACAGAAGGTAGTGGTGGACTAGTAATAGTTGTAGCCAGTGGACAGAAGGCAGTGGTGGACTAGTAATAGTTGTAGCCAGTGGACAGAAGGTAGTGGTGGACTAGTAATAGTTGTAGCCAGCAGACAGCAGGCAGTGTTAGGCTGGTGGCTCTGCCCTGTGGGAGACTTCAAGATGTCTGTGAAGTATGACTTGCATGAGGAGGATGATTGGCGACGGGTGTCAGAAGTTGAACCAAAACGGTGCAACCATGGTGGTGTCATTACTATTTCCTATCCTTGTTGTAGTGGAGCCTCATTCTTTAAGATAATGACCCAGTAGGTCATAAAAGACATGTATTGGCCCTGGCCATAGATACTACTCCAGCAAGGGCAAGGTTTTCTTCACATTGTGGGTCATCCCAACTGTTTCACATGACCTTGTGATGCTGTTCCATGTGCTTATGTAGAGAAGTGGTTCCTATGCTTGGACTCTAGCTATGGCTTACTTTCTGTTTGCAAAAACAGCAATGTGTCAGCTTTTCTGCATATGGTAAGGTAGAAAATAATTTCCACATGTTAGAATGCTGGACAGGTGCATCACTACCTTACTGTGCCACTCTTTTGAAAGTTTTTTTCTCGGGTCTGCGCATGCAACAGCCTCACTGTCACCTGATTATACCAGCAGGCCTACGTCTCATATGCTTGACAGATGTTCTGGCTCTAACTCTGTTCCTATCTTGATATCTCTTCCTAAACTGATTCCCACATCTTGTCCAATAAACATTCCCCTCATCTTCCCCCCCACTCCTCTCAGAATCAACTTCTGATACCTGATCATGTCTGATCCTTGTTCTCCCTCACCATATCCACCATAATGCCTTATAATATCACCATCCCCACCTTCACCAACTCTTCAACACTCCAAAGGCTGACTGTCCTCACACAATTCCTCTTTATGGTTAATGCTATTCTTCTGCTAAGCACTAGGTGGGAAGCAAAGACAGATAACAATACATACTGTCTGGAAAGGCAACATTCACCGGGCCATGTAACTGTAGAAGATGAGGAATCCATTGACACCTTTCTGAATGTCATGTCTTCTTCCTCGAAAGATGTCCGAGAATAAGCCAGCAATTCCACAATGGCCATATTATCCTCTGAAAGAAATGGAAACATTTTTCTTGCTGTTGCTGCTGTCGCTACTATCACCAGGCACCTGACTGCGGCTGCTACCTTTACTAGCACTTGGCCTGGGCAAATGGGTGGTGCCCACAGTGCTATATTTCTATATTTGTTTAAAACCACAAAATACACGTAACATGGCATAAAAGGCCTAGGGAACTTTTACTCTTACCTCTCAAAATATATTTTTTTTATTAAACCCAGATAGAAATGCTCTATATTTTTAAAAATGAAAATACAGGCAATGTGGCGTAACAGGCCTAGTGAACTTTTACACTCACTGCTACGGATGTTTTTTTGTTAAACCCAGGAAGAAATGCTCTATATTTGGTAACCCAGAAAATACAGTTAAAACTCAGGTTAGCCCAATGCACAAGGTTTTGCTCAAATTACTTTGTGTTGTAGTGTTACAGCTTTCTATAGGCTCTATCTGCAGTCACACTGCTGAGATTTGTTGTGCAGCAACTGGACACAGTAATGCAGGCCACTGAGGTCAGCCCACTGCATAATTCTTTGTTCAAACTGTTATGTATTGTAGTATGAAAGCTTTCTGGGCTCAGTAGTTCCACAGTTAGTTGTGCATAGGGTTTTATCAGTCTCTTAGACTCACCACTTTTCTGTCTTCTGATTGGCCTGAGATCTGTATGTAAGCAATGATTGGCTATCCTAAGGGCATGTGATCTTTCTGCTAGCTGCAAAGTATTCTGGGCCACGCTGATGTAATCTCAGTGTTCATACTTCCTCATTCTTTGCTGAAATTTCACCAAAATGCCATGTGTACCTTATCCCTTCTCCTACAATGGTACTGTTACCAGGCTTACGCTAAATTAGCCTGGAAAAGTTCTGATGTTTGCTGAACCTCATTTTATGCAAAGTTTTGAGATTGACTGGGTTCAACAGGCTAGGCTCGCTTATCTCTAGTCCTGATACTCTCATTAGTAAGTTGTCTTCTTCATTTCATGCAATTTTCTAACTATTGATGAGCAAATTTTTTAAAGCTGTTTTTGGATCCTTTTCTATCAACTTGGCCTTCAGATCTTTTAGATTTAGATATAGGAGCTAATTAAAATTTAGAAATGTTAAGAAAAGTCAGAGGTCAGAGTCAACCCAATTAAGGATACTTATGCAAAGGCATCATTAGTAATGTCAAAGTGACAGCAATATATACACACTGTGTATTATTATTTATGCTTGATAGTCATAGTGCATAAACTAGATGCGATAACCCACCAGGTCTGACTGTTATTTCTGCTACATTTGTAGCTATCCTGAAGATATGGGATAACTTGTATTTATGGCCAAACCCCCTTAGAAATTGTCCTTTCCTTCACTTGTCTTACAGCAGCACATCCCCTATAACAAGGGTGTGGCCGATGGACAAATGAAGCAATGTGCTGCATGAACGATCCAGTCATCATTAATGTGGTATTGCCCGCACGGTGGTTGAGCCTTCTAATAGGATCTTTATGCGCATTAGCATGTGTTATAGTGCCCTACAATTTCCTTTCCCTTCCCTAGTATCATAAAAAGTAAGAACTGAATAATTGTCAAAACTTTCAGAATGTAACTTGATCATATAAAAATGTTTTATAGTAAATATGAGAATAAGGACTGGGGTGTCACACATAAGATTAAGCATCTCCTTAAGACTCCAGTGGAGGATGTGCAAAGGCTATCCAGGAAACAGGACACAAGAGTATTGTGTCACATCATTAGAGAAAATACCAACTATTTATAGGAGCCAAAATGAAGCTTTGTAATTGCAAATGTAATTGTAAATCTTTCAGTTTATTGTGTGAGGGGTGTGTGTTGTTGTGTTGGGGTGTAGTGTGTAGTTGTGTAGTTGGAGCTAGGGACGTGCTTGAAGTAAAGATATGGTCACCAGTCCAACTGTGCTGTTTAATACCTCTTTTTTGTAGAGAAATATAATTTTCTAGTCAGGGCAGCATCATGTTGAGGAAATTTGTAAGAAAAAAAAAACTATAAAAGGGTCTATAAAAAGTGTTATGAACTTGCTGTGTGATTGCTGTAAAACGAATAAAAAAGAGGACAACAGATTAATATTTTGCAAACTTTTATTTGTTTTCCTTTAATTAAAACAATTGGTTTGTAGTGTAAAATATGGCGCTAAGCGTGACTGCTTGGGACACATGCTATGGTATATGTTGATAGTAGGATGGTCTTTTTAGGCCAACATAAAATGCCCCTGCAATTTGAAAAAAATTTGACTTGTCACAAAGGTGTGTCAAAAGTTTTGTTGAGTCAGGGTCTGAATGTTCAAACCCCCACCGAACATTAGAACAAGAGAGTAAAGTGTCCAGCTCTTCCCTGGCTTGCTGCTCTCTTACTGCAGGAGACAGATTCTAAAATAAGTCTATGGAGCCCACCCCCTGGAATAAAAAGGGGACAGCGCGAGCTGAGGAGATAAGCCCTCAGTTGTGCACTTCTCCATGCTCTTTCTAACCAATTGTCTGAATAGCCAGACCAACAGATCAAAACTTTTAGCATGTCTCTTTGACAAAAGCCTTTTCAACTGACTAACACTTTAACACTGGTAACCTGGTGTTCTACAACTGTGAATGTCAGTGATCAGCTATAATTTGTAAGGGTCTCACAGCTAGTGTTCCATTCTAACTCTAATTATCCTAATTCTAATTATTACTGGAGTTTTCCTGCTGTTTTTCTAATACACTATGTAGTAAATGACAAGCAATAGGGCTAACATGCATGTTATCTAGCTTTCCCAAGCTTACTACTGGGGTGACCCTGTAACAAACCCCCTCCTCATGTAATCTTCTTACTTCTGGGGTTACACACTGTAACAAACCTCCTCCTTATGTAATCTCCTTACTACTGGGGTAACACACTGTAACAAACCTCCTCCTCAGGTAATCTCCTTACTACTGGGATCACACACTGTAACAAACCCCGTCCTCATGTAATTTCCTTACTACTGGGGTGACACTGTAACAAACCCAATCCTCGTGTAATCTCCTTACTACTGGGGTGACACTTTAACAAACCTGCTCCTCATGACATCTTCTTACTACTGAGATGCACATTGTAACAACCCCCTCCCCTTGTCATCTCCTTACTACTAGGCTGGCACATTGTAACAAACCCCCTCCCCTTGTCATCTCCTTACTACTGAGGTACATGTTGCTGTATAAGGCTGAACATGTTGTCACACTTCTGCTCATTCTCCTCTATGCTGAGGACAGAGCTGTGCACTGAATCATTCTCCTTCTTTCACTCGAGCTGCAGAGGGTGTGTGGCTTCTTTTCAGCCAATCACAGCAGCTCACACTATCTGCTCTCCCCTGCTCTCTGGATTTGGAAATCTTCACAAAGGAGGCGCACTCAAAGCGCCCCCATCCCCCACCACTTCCTGTATTCCGACTGAGTTCTGCTGTTGCTACCATCGGAAAGACAATAGTACCAGGTGGGGGACATTTTATGAGGACCCTTTGTAGCCAACTTTATAGGAGCAGTTTTCTAAGGGACTGTGGAAAAAACTTGGAAAAAATGTATGAAATAATATTAGAGATAAACGTATTTTCTATGGTTCTATTGTTTTAAAAATATAGTTTTTGATGACAATGGCCATTTAAGGTGACATTAACACTTATAAACATATGCATAACACAAAATGGCAGTACAACAAAATAACATTTACTCTAGAGTAGTGGGCCCAAAACAGTGATGGTGTATTCACACCACATTTTTGAGATCCGACTGCTGCATCCTGCGCCAAATCTCGTTCATTTAAATGCACCAACTGGAGTCAAATAGGCAAATTTTTACCTGGTATCGGGTTTTGTGGCTTGACTGAAAACCACGGCATACAGTGGTTTTCAGTCCGGCCACAAAACTGGATACAAGGCAAAAATGAGCCCACCGGCATCACTATCTGACTCTGGTTGGCACATTTAAATGAATTGGATTTGGCACCGGTCCGGCTGGGATACGGAAGCACCCGGTTTTGAAATTTCCAAGTCAGATCCGGCAGCCAGATCTTGGAAACGTGATTTGAATGCACCCTGACACTTGAAGTGCCTGAGGCAACGTTTACCGGACAGGACAACATCCTGTACTGGGGCAGCACAGATACATTTGCGGTAATAAAGGTTAACACTCTGTCCTGATCCAAGAATTTATTTTGTATCAAAAATTATTGAAAAGGTTTATGTTGATGACTATAAAAGTGTAAGATCACACAGTGCATCTCAGCTTACTATTTATGGGTTGTGTATTTGCAGACCAGGTAGAATTCAAATGCTAACCCCTAACCTCTTCTGAAAGCTACAACACCAAACACATGAACATCAGAACTGGTCAAAAAAAACTCAATTTTGCAACTTTTTAGGGCTTCCGTTTCTACGCAGTGCACTTTTCGATAAAAATTACACCTTATCTTTATTCTGTAGGTCCATATGGTTACAGGGATACCCAATTTGTGTAGGTTTTATTTAATTTTACTACTTTAAAAAATTATAACTACATGAACCAAAATTTTTATTTTTAAAATTGTCATGTTCTGACCCCTATAACTGTTTTCATTTTTCCACATGATGTATGAGGGCTTATTTTTTCCGCCAGTTTTCTGTAGTTTGTATTTGTACCATTTTTGTTTTGATGGGACTTTTTGATTGTTTTTTATTAATGTTTTTATGGTATATGAAGTTACCAAAAATGCACAATTTTGGACTTTGGTATTTTTTTACATGTACGCCATCGACTATGGGGTTTAGCTTACCTTATATTTTAATAGTTCAAACATTTAAGCACCAAATATGATTATTTTTATTTTTTATTACATTATTTTATTTAAAAAATGGAAATGGGGGGGATTGAAACTTTTTTTAGGGGAGGGGCTTATTCACATTCATATTAGCATAGCATTGATTAGTTTTAGTGATGCTCTGCTGCTCCAAGCTGCATGGCAGACTTGGAGCAATAGAACACCGATTGGACTTGGGGGAGGCTGGTAAGTGCCCTCCCGCCGTCCTCTCAGCTGATCAGGACATCGTGATTTCGTCATGATAGTCATGATCAGCTCCGTCATTTTAGACATAGCGATCAACTTTGATTGCAGCGTCTAAAGGGTTAATGCCGGGCATTGGTCCGATCGGTGATGCCCGGCATTAATCCTGGGTCCCGGCTGCTGAGATCAGTCGGGACCTACCAGGTTTAAAGTGTTCGCCGCTTGTGAGAACGCTTTAAATGCTGGTAACGGAACCAAGGCGTACCTGGACACCCTGCATCCTAAAGGACTCGGATGCAAGGGAATGCCTGTACTTAAACGATCTTATCTTAGGCTGTTTTTTACAGTTCCATATTAATACATATTTAAAAGAACAATATACGATAAATTTCATTCCTGTTGGTGTAAGTACAGTAGAATATATTTCTCCATTTTATAAAAAGCTCTTTTTACATTTTGGAAATGGTCCTGTGACAACCCTTTGATCCTTGATTTCGAGTTATAACACTTGGCTCATTGACACAGCCTAGGATTTCTATTGGCAGCCCACACTTCTATGAAATCACAGGTTACTAGACAGACTGTAATTGGAAGTAATGAGCTTACTCCCTAAGAACTAGATAGGAAACATTAAAAAAGAAAACTTAATCCCAACTTTTATGCATTTATTTTTACTATTTTGGTCAATAGAAGAAAATACCATAACCTCAGCTACAACATGCTGCATTTTTAAAAAACTGCCACTGACTATAAAATTGCACTAAAGGAAGAAAAAAAATGTAAAAAAAAAAACATAGCTGGAAGTCAATAGGGAAATAAAAAAAACACACACTTTTAGATGGGTTACTTTTTCATGGGAAAAAAAAAAAAACACCATGTATCGCCCTTGGCATTTTTACCTTTTTTATTTCTGTAATGCATCTGGTATGGAACCACATACAGAAGCACAGAAATGTAACACATACTACATTTTGTACCATGTTAAAACTTTGCTACATGAATATTCCTGTGCAGCATTCTCATTTCATACTAGCTGGGCAGTGTATTGGAAGACCACTGAACAATTACAGTCTATTTTAGCCAACTGCTGATATTAAGGATTTACATACTAGCATCTGCTAGATATTAATATATTAGATAGTGAAAATGTTTAACTGAAAACTTCCAACTCTGAGGGAATTGTTGTTACATTTAATGAATCTAATGTGAGATACTGTACTCTTCACTAATGCCAGATTTGCAGCTGCTACACATTATCAAGTGGATGAAACTCAATAGGCGATTACATTAATCCTGTATGTGCCAAATGGGACTCCTTGAGACAATTACTGAAGATTGCAATAGTAAACTGTCAACAGTCTTGGGCCCTTCTAATGTAATAAATAGTTTGTTATGCAACTTGTTTGACAAATGTGCACTGTAGGTTTACATGTCATATGGATAAAAATAAGACATGCAAATGTTGAATCATGTCAGATATCAAACTCATTTATTCAGTGTTGTTATTTATATTTTCAAATATTTTCAACCAATAAATATAACTCAATTTTATATGAGCTCACTAAGGATAAGGCAATATTCCAGGTGGAGCGTTAGCGTCATAGATCCATTATAGATCAAAATAGCTGAATACATCATTACCGAATTACATTATTACGAGTGATAAAGAAAATGATCACAAAGCAAAGAATAAAAAATGAATATTCTGTTTGATACTCCAACCTATTAAGTCTTCAACTACATTTTCCATGATAAATTTTACTCATTCTTCATAGTCAGGAGCCTAATAAATATCTTAGATTTAATTTATAATATTGCACATATTGCACAGAAAGCAGAGACACTATGGTGCGGCACAGTCAATGTTCAATGTCATCACATCATCGGTGTAATGCATCAAAGAAATTGCTTCTCAGTTCAATTGGAGCTTCTATCTCATAGTTTAAGACATCTAGGAAGAGAGGAAACTAAATTAAAAGCGCAGTATACATGAATGTTATTAATTATTTGGGACTAAATATAGGTAGAAATAAAATGGCAATATATCTAAAAAGAATTTTACATCTATTGTAAGTGCTAAAAGAATCTACAGAAATGAAAGGATTCACCATTTGATAGATTGAACATTTTCACCCCCTTCAACTTGCACTACCTTATTTATAAAAGGTGTCTTCATCATTGTAGAAATAAAGCACATTATGTCTTTCCTTATTTTAACCAGAAAAAAAAAAAAAAAAAAAAATTATATATATATATATATATATATATATATATATATATATATATATATATATGATGAGTATTTAACTCAGGGCGAGTTCACCACTCCTGGTGTGACGGAGCTTTCAAGGGCCACTAAGCACTCCGCAGACATTCTGGGTAGGGGAATATTCAAATCAGCTCATTACATCACCTTCTCAGGCGATGTTCCTTGGTATCAGCTTAGCTCCAGTTAAGGAATATAAAAAGCTAATCGGGATTAATGCCAAACCAGAACTCTCTCTCCAGAAGGAAAGAGGGACCCATCTGCAGACAACTGTTTCGGGGTTCTTGCCCCTAATCAGCACAGAGCAGGGTGATCTGGCTTGGCTGAGATGAGGGGGCCTTAGACCAACTAAACGGGGTGAGTATTTAACTCAGGGCGAGTTCACAACTCCTGGTGAACTCATCCCGTTTAGTTGGTCTAAGGCCCCTCATCTCAGCCAAGCCAGATCACTCTGCTCCGTACTGACGAGGGGCTAGAACCCCCCCCCCCCCCTTGGGTCCCTCTTTCCTTCTGGAGAGAGAGTTCTGGTTTGGCATTAATCCCGATTAGCTTTTTATATTCCGTAACTGGAGCTAAGCTGATACCAGGGAACATCGCCTGAGAAGGTGATGTAATGAGCTGATTTGCATATTCCCATATATATATATATATATATATATATATATATATATATATATATATAGTTCATCAAAATCAATGCAGCACTACTTAGCCAAAGATGTATGGTGCCAGGGCCTCGACCCGATCACAGTCCGTACAATAGAAGAAACTGGTGCAGCACTCAAAAATAGTAAAAATGTGAAAAATGTATTCCTTCATGTCAAACAAAAAAGCTTTTATGCTTGACATGAAGGAATACATTTTTCAAATTTTTACAATGTTTGAGTGCTGCACCAGTTTCTTATATATATATATATATATATATATATATATATATATATATATATGTATATTTGAGAAGTTTTCATGTAATAGAAAATGTTGAACAGAGATTATTTTGAATGAAGAAAAACCTGTATTGTGAGTTATGCTGAACGAATACAGTGATTTTAACAAATAAAGTGATTTTAACAAAAATAGCAGGATAATTGATATGCAGTATCATGTTAGAGCATGTAGTGTTTCATACCTAGTATACAGCAATTTATCATATATAACATGCCCAGATATAGTTACCCGGCAGCAGTTCTCTGTACACCATAGTAAACAGTACAATAACACAATGTTTAGCTGGAACAATAATGCAGTAATATAGAGTAGATGCAATTTATATCTTGGACATTTTTTTTTTTTTTTTATTCCTTTTGTATTCTAATCTTCTTTATTACCTTAAATTTAAAATGGTTATCAGAAAGATAAACACAAATGGCCTATGGCCTTTAACTATAAGTAACACTTGGCACTTGTCTCTTTCATTAGGTGCATTTGTATTTGAAATCCAAAAGTAATTATGTATTCATTAATTGATAACATTTTGGATAGCAAATACAAGTCCACATATGTAAGAACAAGTGTCAAGTGTTATTTATATTGTACAAAGGACTGGGATCCTACTTGTGCACCAGATCAAGAATGCCGTAATTATATTATACCCAATTTCAGAGCCATAAATGAGAATGTGACTGGGTGGGGTCTATCCAAAAAGACCCATGCCAAACCACACATTAAAGCGGTAACATGTTTCCAGCTAGTTAATTCAGTATTTTATGTTTCCCTCCAGGGCTGATACACCCTGTGTCTAGGCTGGCTCTTGCCATCTGTATAGTAGCAGGGCTGTTCCATGGGATGATATGAACGCCCCCTTTTCGAGAAAAAATCCCTGTGATCCAGATGGGAAAAGGGTGTAGCCAAGAAATGGTCATTGGTTTCTTGGTTATGGAACCAGAATATTAGTACTGAAAGAAAGTCCCATGAAGTGAGTACCAAGTTATTCTATAAAGATTGTTCACACAAAGCATTGGGATGCTTCAATGTAATGTACTTGATTAAGGGGTACTTGGCTTAGGAACATTAAGAAAGTTGTCCTGGATAAACTTACAGGATCAAATGGAGATCCAAAACTTAGAGGCTGCAATCTTTGTTGACATTGCGGCAACATTTCGGTCTGTGAAGGTAATGGTAATTTATAATGGGATTCAAGGACATCTTTTTAAGAGTGGTTTTGTTTTGGGATTCATTTATATGATGTACCAGTCGTGGCTACTCTTTGTTTGGAGTAATGGGGAAAAAAGGCAACATTAGGAAACCATATCAGTGGGGGAATAGGAATCAAGGTAGCGGAAAACTATGCCTGCCACATCAGCTAAAACATGTAAATGCAAGGCATATACAAGAACCTCTACATTATGCTCTATTATTAGTCTATGCTGAACTTGCAGACTTGGCTTCATATTTTCCCACCTGACCAATGATTTAACTGTATATCATGAATCAGAAAGGGATACAATATATGAAAAAAACGGTGATGGTCAATAGAAGAAATATGCGACAAACTGCCTGAAAAACCACAAGTCTTAGAGCATTCTGCTAAAACAGAAAAATGGTGAAAGCTAAACTGAAGAATAGGAGATTAAAATTTCCTATTGACTTTCTACTTACAACGTATACAGAAAATTATGTTACAAGAAACGTAATTTTTTTTCTTAAAAAACGCTATATGTCACCAATATTAAAGGGAGTTTTGGGACTTTTAAAATGACAGTCTGTCAATAAAATAGGCCATCAATATCCATTTGGTCGGGGTCTAACTCTCAGCACCCCTAAAGTATGTTCCCCTGAAGGAGCCATAATGCTCACGCAAGTGCTGTGGTTTAACTCCAACCAGACTCAACTTTGTACATTTGGTAGTATCTGTATCTGGTATTGCAGCTTGTCTCTTTGAAGTGAATGGGATGAGCTGCAATATCAGGTAGAGCTGGTACTGAATGTGTGGAGCTATGCCTGGTAGAAATTAAGAGGTTTCAGTGCTTGCATAAAGACCACAGGCTCTCCAAAGAGTTGATTGGTGGTTGTAGTAGTCAGACATCCATTGATGGTATATGTAAAAGGGGATATGTCAGCTGAAAATGATGGTCCAATCTACTGACACTGTTAGATAGCTGTTAGAACTAGGGCATACATTGTATCTTTTCTATGTCTGTGTATCCATAATGTAAATAAATCTTTTTTTTTTTCGTTCTTCTGGTGCAAAGAGTCAAAGAGGGTTTCAATGCCTCCTCGCTCCCCCTCCCTTCTCTGTTCCTGCTTGATTGACAGTCAAATAGAAGCTGAGCCCAGTTTCAAATCTCACACCTGTGCACAATTTTATATCCACATAGCAGGAACAAGATTTGGATGTTGAGCCCTGACTGTCAATTAGGCAGGGATATGGATGGGATGGGGGCTTGGAAATGCCTCTGACTCATTTCACCAGAGATTTTTTCTATGTTATGGAAGCATAGGTGCCACTTGTCCCCTTGTCCTAACAGTGTCAGCAGTTAAGAATGTGAATTGCAGCAGACAGATTCCCTATAAGCATAGGCCATCAGCATTAAAGTCCTGGAAAATCCCTTTAGTCTGATTCTAATAGAAAATGCTTTTGCATTTAATTGATAAAACATTTGCGAGATTTGGACGGTAAGACAAATAATTATGTCTACATGCTCAAGGAAATGCAATGTATTTGTCATTACAAAGGGTGGAGTTGATTTCCCAGAAGAGTTCAAGTATTTAGGAAAACTATCCATCACTTGGAGATCTCGCTGTTTGTGACACATAAAGAAACCTAAGATGAACTCTGAAGTTAAATCCAATCTACATTTTCATCAGTATGTTGCCTTCAGTGCATAAATTACTCTTTAACTCTGTTTCATCTCTTATACACACTTTTTTTCAGCATCATCTGCTTTAAAATAAAAAAAAAATTTTACAAAACTTTTGGTACCATCAATTAACTTCCGATTGATTTAACAGCCATAATATTAAAAGGGGTTGTGCACTTTAATAAAATTTAGCCAAAATAAAGGGGGTAAGTGCCTAAATGGTGGTGGGTGGGTGTTGCTTGGGTTAGGTCCCAATGCTTGGACCCTCATCAAGTTCCTGTCAAAATACAACATTTTGGATCGTTTGAAAAAAAAAAACAACTTTGCTTCTGATAAAACTTTACATTTATTTGATCCGCATTAACATGAAAAACAGACAATAAAAAAACAGCATACAAGGACAGCTAAAGGGGTAATTCTAGACCACATATCCCACATCCTCCTTGGGATGCCTATTCATAGTTTCCCATGAGACCTGAGTGAGTCCAATATAGGACTATTGGTATCTACTGTTGATGCATGGTGATTTTTTTCCCCATTTCTGTATCCTAATGCATTTTTAAATATATTGCCTTTTGATTGTCCTGTGTGCTATCCCCAATCCCAGATTTAAGGGCGGAAGCACGTCAGGATTGCTTGTTGTTTGTGACCCAGGAATGTTGCATTTAGGGGTCTCTGTATTGTACTGGGGCAGCAACAATAATTTTGATGTTAGATCCCTATAACTTGACTACTTAAGGATATTCACTATATATCTACAGCAACAGGTGACAACCCTCATTATTTGCATTAATCTTTTCATGTCATTTACCCATTGATGATTACTTTTTGTTTTCTATTATCTGTTTCTTTCATCTGCATACAAAAGTTTGTGTGCATGGGCATAACCATAAAAAATTAAGTAACGAACCTTTGTGACCACAGTTCCACCAGCATTCCACTATGGTTCCTGGATAAATAACCATTTAGTCTATCAGGAGTATAATACCACAGCTAAAAAGTTTTTACAGCCGAATTAGAATGTAAACTACATCGAAATGCCTGCTGTATTGCCCGAAAGCCACCTAGAAAGTAATCATCAGCAAAGGGTTTTTTAAGGTCAGTCTCCTAAAGGCAAAGGGGGTGTATTTTGTTAAAGACATCAAAATTCTGAAAAGCAACAAACAAAGGCCTAGGACGCTTACTATTACTAGCTCAGAACCGAAAAAATAATTTGTCAGCTTGAAGGTCCAAAGGTGTCAAACTAGAAAAAAGATGTCTAATTTGGAGAAGTCACCCTGTAGGAGAGAGTATGCAGCTAGATTGATGTAGAGAGCCCAAATTGTTTGCACAACTCATAAGATTATGTACTGTTGATATCTTTCTCAACCCAGGATGCTAAGTCAGTATTTGAAAAGGGCAATAGATAAGGAGCACACTTCCAATATAGTCCCAGAAGATGCCTGTTTATGATACAAAACACAAGCATTTTAAGAAGCTGATCCAAATGGGCACAGAAAAACCCTGCCTTGATCCATCCGAGCACCCAGGTCTTCAACAGTAAATTTCAAAAGGTTCATGAGATAAAAATGAGGTAATGAGGAAGAATTTAAAGTGGTACTCCACTGCTAGACATCTTTGGATAGGTGATAAGATGTCTAATCACAGGGGTACCACTACTGCCCCCCCCCCACAATCTCCCTCAGCACCTGGTGTTCTAAACAAATGCCGGGTTCCGGAGGTAGTGGTTGTGACATCACAGCCACGCCCCCTCATGGAGTCACACCACGCCTCCTCTATTCATGTCTATGGGACGGGGCGTAACGGTCAATAGACATGAATGAAGGGGGCATGTTGTGATATCATGAGAGGGTGTGGCTGTGACATCATGATCACTGCCACAGGCTCTTAGCATTCTGAACAAAATGTTCAACACCGGAGGCACTGGAGTACCCCTTTAAGGAGGGCCAGTAACATTTCTCTTATAGTGGTCTACATCAGTGATTTACCTGAAGACCCTAATCTGATACCTACTTCAACTGCAACAGCAGTTGCAGACACTCTGGGTCTTTGCTTCAGTAGGCTGCCGAAGGGATAATTGGTAGCAAGGTGGGAAAGATAGCAGGGCTCTTCTACACAAGCAGTTCATCCATGCTAATAGAAGCCCCTGAAGTACCTCCATCAGATGGTGGAGTGCAGAATAAGAAGTGGACCATCTTTTGTTAGTAGGGCATTATCTGAGGAATTTCTTCACTGACTGGCTGGGTGTGATGTAAGGAGGGCTGTTGCTCTAGGTCGGAGCCAACTTAATAATTTTCCCCGAACATAACTGTCTCTTCCTTCTTCCAAGCATAATAGGGAGCTTGTCCTTGTAAATAGATTAGGAGTCATTAGGAATAGATTAGGGGTCATTTAGGCTGAAAAAAGTTGCTAAAACAGAGCTCTGCCTCTACACGCCAATGCAGTTAGACTGTCAGACCATGTTCCAAATACAAAAAATTTTAAAATATGTATCTATTGTATATTGTATCTATTTTGTATATGTATATTGTCTCTAAAATCCATTTGATATGTTCTCCATCCTTTTTTTTTTTTTTTTGCATGTTCTCGGCAATGAGATATGAACAACACCCAATGCCTTGCTTGTTCTTTGAACTCTAAACAGCTTTTTTTTTTTTTTTTTTTTAAGAATGTTCTTGGGATTCCTAAGAATGAAATCTGCACTTTCTGGGAAATCCCATCGAGGTATAACACACATCAAAAACAAAGACGGCACAGTTTTAATGTTTTTAGGCCAGGATGTTTGAATAAAATACAGATTGAATTCACACAGCTGCTTATAGTGATTCATTTCCTCTGTTCCCATGCGTACCTAATAAAAAAAACTGTCTACACTACAACAAGCAGTTTCCATAGAATCAATATAAGAAACAGATTCCTTTCTCTGTCATTTGGGTCTGGCAATGGCTGAGGCTGCTACAAGTTCATCTTTGATTATGGCATAAAACCAGTCATGTTTTAATCTAGTACAAGACTGGGATTCCTTAACTATATGCAAAGGAAATGACATAAATATCAACTATGTGAAAAATCATGTTTGTGGAGTCATGCAATACAAAACAGATGTGGAGGCATCTGGTCAATTTTATTTCAGAAAAACGAAACAGAGCATTTAAGACTTGTGGGACATAATTTATGATTTTTGGTATTGCAAGAGGTGGCTTTTTAGTTTCCCCCTGACACCTCATATCTCTCTAGTTATGACCCTAAAAAGAACATTTAACCCCTTAAGGACCGAGCGCTTTTCCGTTTTTGCACTTTTGTTTTTTCCTCCTTACCATTTAAAAATCATAACCCTTTCAATTTTGCACCTAAAAATTCATATGATGGCTTATTTTTTGCACCACCAATTCTACTTTGTAATGACATCAGTCATTTTACCCAAAAATTGACGGCGAAACCAAAAAAAATTATAATTGTGCGTAAAAATTTAAGAGAAAAAAACATTTTGTAATTATGGGGGCTTACGTTTCTACGCAGTACATTTTTCGGTAAAAATGACACCTTCTCTTTATTCTGTAGTTCCATACAATTAAAATGATATCCTACTTATATAGGATGATTTTGTCATATTTCTGGAAAAAATCATAACTACAGGCACGAAAATGTATATGTTTAAAATTGTCATCTTCTGACCCCTATAATTTTTGGCGGTATGAGGGCTAATTTTTTTAACTTAATTATAAGGAAGGGGTTAAGGGGTGTTTTTTTTTTTTTTTACTTTTTATTCAACTTTTTTTTTACACTTTTAGTCCCCTTAGGGGACTTCTAGGAGGAATCATTAGATTCCTCATACAGATCAATGTGGTTTCATGGAACCATGTTGATCTGTGTGCTCTGCACTCAATTGATAAAGCCTGATCCTGCCAGGCTTTTATCATTCATAACTCAGCAGTCAGCCCTCTGACTACCTCAGCAGTGAATCGCCCCCCTCGCAACCGCGCTGTGGAGGGTAATCCACCCCACTTGACCACCAGGGATGGTTTAAATGTCCCTTTGGACACTTTGACAGTGGCTATCTAAAGGGTTAATAGTCACCCGCAGCAATCGCTGCATGTCGGCTATTAACGCCAGCCCCCAGCTACAGGAATCAGCTGGGAGCCGGCTGGTATGGCACGGGATCAAGCTGGGAGCCCGTGCCATACAATGGTTGCCGTTTGCCGGAAGTACAGGCTAAATTTATAAGGCCTAAATATGTTTACAAACACTCAGAAACACTGATTAAGTTTTGTACAATTATGAAATAATTGTACCAGTTATTTTGGCAGAAATGTCTAGTACCAGCAGTGTATTCCCACCAAATTAACAATTACTCGATAACCATTTAATAAAACATTATTTGGCTAAACCAAATAAGACATATATACAAGCATTAATACAATAATACTGTACATACTCTATGTTTAGCATGAATCTACCAGAGTGATATATAAATATTTAGAAATGTAGAAATGATACAGCAAATATACAGTCAAGTGGCTAAGTCTCCACCTACTCTCCTCACATAAAGCAGAAAAACAGGTTGTTTTGCCACGCCTACTGTGGCTTTGTTTGAAACTAAGCTTTAGACTGCTGGGGCAGGGAAATGTTTACTAAATGGTATATTAGGGTGTAAAAACACAACTTTTTCATGTCCATAACATCACTAATACTTGGCTTACACTCTGTACCTAACCCAGCTAATGTGTACAGCTAAATTCATTCTGGCTGTTGAATTGTGATTGAATCTTCTTATTTGAGCAAATCTACAAAAATTTTGAAGATAAAATAATCTCTAGTGAGCCCTTTCTCGATCGGGATAGTGATGTCATCATTGTCTACAGTAAAAATCTTATAGAACAGTATAGATTCCCTTGCATCCAGTTTTACTTTTTGTGGGACTAGCCCTTTCTTTCAGACCAATTTGTTTGAAAATGTACTATAGAAATGATTTAATAATTATTTATATTTGGATAGTAATGCAAACAAAGTTTTTGCTTTTTTCCTTTATATTTTCAAACCATTCAACAGTGACCTTTAAATATTGTAGTACATTTATAGAACAGGTTTGTATGGGTATGGGTAATCAATTCTATATGCCAGTAATAAACTTTATTGAGAACATCATTAGATAAAAACAATTAAAAAGGGACAGTATAGCCAGACAAAAAAAGGAGTTGGTAAGGTAGGTAACATATCATAAATTAGCATAAATGTATAAGTGCAAAGCATGACATAGTTATTCCTATCTAAACAGTAGGGCCACCAGTACAACAAAATATAAGTTACACATAGCAGTCAAGTAGAAAGTGCACAGAAAACAATAGCTAAATAAGGAGGTCACTGAATAGATGGCCTCCAGTGAGTGGTCAGGAGGAAGGGGAAAAGCAAATGATAGTGTGCAAATAGGAGCTCAAAAGAACTGCGGGATACCAATCAATGCCCGCCCATCTTGAGCACAAAAAGCAGCATTGCCATAAAGCTTCCCCACTCACAGAGCACAAGCTAGGACATAGACAGTATACCTACCCACACAACACCAGCACCCCAACGTCGTTTCGCCGTTTGGCTTCCTCAGGGAGTACTCCCTGATACTCCCTGAGGAAGCCAAATGGCGAAACGACGTTGGGGTGCTGGTGTTGTGTGGGTAGGTACACTGTCTATGTCTCCTAGCTTGTGCTCTGTGAGTGGGGAAGCTTTATGGCAATGCTGCTTTTTGTGCTCAAGATGGGCGGGCATTGATTGGTATCCCGCAGTTCTTTTGAGCTCCTATTTGCACACTATCATTTGCTTTTCCCCTTCCTCCTGACCACTCACTGGAGGCCATCTATTCAGTGACCTCCTTATTTAGCTATTGTTTTCTGTGCACTTTCTACATGACTGCTATGTGTAACTTATATTTTGTTGTACTGGTGGCCCTACTGTTTAGATAGGAATAACTATGTCATGCTTTGCACTTATACATTTATGCTAATTTATGATATGTTACCTACCTTACCAACTCCTTTTTTTGTCTGGCTATACTGTCCCTTTTTAATTGTTTTTATCTAATGATGTTCTCAATAAAGTTTATTACTGGCGTATAGAATTGATGTTCAAGTGTGTATATGGGATCTCTTGTTAGTTGCTAACACACTCAACCTAAAATATATTGGTATTATTTTGCCCTTTCTTTGGATTTATTATGGGTATGGGTAATACCTAGTATATGTATATTATTTTTTATATTGTAACAATTATATAATGAAACGTAAGTAAAAAATATTGTTTGCATTTTTAATCTATTATTTTCTATTTATCACCACTGGATGCCTCACTTTCTCTGCAATCTGTTTTTTTACTGTTGTTTGGGGAAATCTTTCTCTAGCAACAGACACAGCAATATGGCACAAAGAAAATCGGAGGGCAGGGCTTAGCATTTGCTATGGGCAGGGGAAAGGAACAGAGAAAAATAGTGATCCTGAGCTGTGTGCAAGCACACTGAGGCTTTCTCAAGCCTCTAGAGGATCTGTACTGTTCATGACAGACTTCTCAGTAGCAGCAGGTCAATGTGTAACCCATTTCGTGCTGTGGTATTGCTGTATGTAAACAGTTCTGCCTCCTGTATCCAATTTGCCCCTTCTCCATTCTACAGTCTGCAGGCCTGTTTTTACCAGCAGCAGTTAAGTGCTTAGTGTAACCACTTTTTTCTTCTTTCATTTCTGCTCACATATCACCTTGAAAAGCCAGTTCATCAGTAACTTATTCCCGTCTTTACTGAATTGTACTGCATAAATCATCCCCCAGTATAGTGCCAGCTTGTCCTGTCCAGTGTATTTTCACTAGCAATATATCATGGCACAGCAAAGAGGAGTTTGTTGGATTGACCAGAGAAGTAAGGGAAAGGAAATCCATGTATGTGTACTGTATGTGAACTACTGTCAAATAACCCAACTCTGGTTCCACCCCCTTAAATGGATAAAATAAGAAAGAGATGTGTATCATTGAGGTGGATCTTAAGGGTCTAATAATAACAGTAAGAACACTATATCAAGTGTTCACACACAACAATGGTTAGTGTGAGTGAGTATAAGGCCCGGTCTGCAGCCTCCCCAATCATGCAAATAGGGGCAAGTAAAGACTTCTAAGGAGTAGTGGGTTTCAGCGGCGCTGACCAGGGATGGACACGTCAGGTGAGTAGATAAGGTTTATTAAAATAAAATTCAACATGCCTGATGAAACCGCGAAAGTGCGGTGAAACGCATTGCATTTTGTTTTAATAAACATTTTCTACTCACCTGACGTGTCCATCCCTGGTCAGCACCGCTGTAACCCACCACTCATTGGAAGCCTTCACTTGCCACTAATCACAGAGTTAAAGGCATAATACAGAACCTAAAGGGGTTATCCGGGGAGTGGGGACCAAAAAGAAAAAGAAAATATTCCTCACTGCTGAGACTGTTAGAAGAGGGACGTGGCTTGTCAGTATGATGTCAAAAGAAGACATGACTTGATTAGCTACAATAGGGAGGGGGTGGCTTGATTGGATGATGCTAGAAATGGGACATGGCTTGTCAGTATTATGTCAGAAAAGGACGTGGCTTACAAGGCAAGGATGCTGAAAAGCAGTGCAAAGTGTCACATTATCTCTGTCTGTTGGGGGAGGGGGAGGGCGGGAAGTAAGACAGGACCAAGGATGGCAGGTTTTTCTTTACTTATGCCTGTCACAGCATATTTCACCAGGGAAAACAGCCCCATACAGGTAATAAGTGTATATTACAATAGAGTTGGTCTGGCCATGAGGGGACAAAATATGAATGTTTTTACAATGTGGAGTACCCCTTTAAATGAGGATGCTGAAATAATGAAATATTGGTCTTTGCCCTTATCAGAAGCCTAAACTCTTATCCTCAAGTCACTAGATTTTGTATAACTATTATAAAAAGAAGGCAGGAGACATTTCCATGACTTACTTTTTTAGTAAAAAATAGAGAATAAATGCAGAGTAGCACAGCAGAAGGTTTTCTATAGCATTTTCGTTGGTACATGTTGTCTGTGTTGGAAGCTGTCACAATGAATTGAATGTTTCTTTCACACTTTGAATGATGAGAACATCTTGACAATGATGTTTGATTATAAGTAGTGATTTACCTCAACCCTGCATTTAATAAAAATAAATCCTGTACAGTATTGTCAGAATGAGACATTTCTTAATCAACGCCGGCAGTGTCAGAACTGCTCAAGAAAGTCACATCTGTGTTTTGAAGAATAAAAGTTATTTTTTCGACCACCGTAAACCAAAGAGACAGTGATCAGCTCATCTGTAACATACTGCTTATGAGTGGAGACAGTGTGCTTCATAAAGGAGGGTGCAAGGACTTTCACTTTGGACAGTCTAGATAAGGTAATATCAGACATAGGTAATTTAACATGTGAAAACATTAAAATACTGTGTCTATCAGAGATACATTGCAATATGGCAGCTATGGCTGGCCTTTCTAGAAACACCACTCTACATTACAGGTTAGGTCTACAACCTATATAGGGGATCTCTTCTCTGTTGTTATTGCTCACTGATAATCTGTAAGACGTGACAGAGAGAGGAGGATTGCAACCCCCCAATTTCTCTTCTCCATTTTTTTCCCTTCTTCATGTTTCTCCTCCCTGCCTCTTCTCTCTCCTACCCCTCCTACATTTCCTTCTCTCTCCTTCCCTCTCTCCCTCCCATTCCTCCTCCAGTGCTCCCCTTTGGCTACTCCCTGTCCTAATGGATAGAATCTTTGTTTCCTTTCTGCTGTCAATCCATGGTGCCATGTTTTGACTTGCACTGCTGATAATGCACTACTCCCCTGCTGTGAACAGGGATTGATCTACCAATTTTTGTGTGAATTGTACCATTGCACTGGATATTTATCCCCTTCCCTTTTGGTTTGTATCCCCCTGTTTTTTGCTTAATAAAACCTTCTTTGAATATAAAAAAAAATACTGTGTCTATCAGAAATCTAACACGTTTCATGCTACAATAAACCCATTTAATTTCTGCAATATTTTAATAAATAACCTATTTTCCTTGGGTGCTGAATCAAGTTACCTACTTTAGGTATTTCTTCAACTGCACAGACCCTCTCCATTCTAAGGGGAGAAGCTGTACAAAGTAATATTTATCATAAAAGTAATAGGGAAATGTAAAAATACATTCTAATGTTGCCATTGTCACATGAAACTGGATGAAACCATGCCAATATGTGGTGGGCAATGGCTGCACAATTTACAGGCAAATGAGTGTTGGCATGCTTCCGTCCACATGCTTAATATGAATGAGATATGGATATACATGTCCATAAACCAGTAAACGCACTATGGTAATGCAAGCACAGCCCTTTAATAACTGCTCGTATCCCTTTATAATCACTCTGTGCTTGCCGACTGCCACAAATGAAATTGACAATGTCTGAAAAAGTAAATATTTTTGTCCTGCCAGCTTCAAGGCAGCACAGACAATGACTGTGTAATGAGAAAGGAAACACGTTAAATGCGGCTCTCAATAGATGAACAGTAATTTTCTAAATGACAGTTCTAAAAGGAGCTCAGATGTGAAGACTTTAGAAGCCTGTTGTGCTGCTGACACATTACTTGTGTTGAATCTGTTGGGTCTTTTTTTTTCCCCCTGAAAATGAGTCGTCTGGCAGTGAACATGTTAAATCACCACTCTTGGCAGCATGGCTGCAGAGTAGGTAATGAGCCATGGAAGAACAGCCATCTGTTGCTGGAGATATTTAGATTTATACTGTGCAGTTGTTGGTGAGAGCAGGATTTCATAAAACAACACAAAGTGACAGAAAAAAGGACAAGTACATAGAACAAACTATGATACAGCTGCAACCAATAACATTGTAGCAAATGACTCAAGAAAATCACCATTCAGTTCTGTAAGTGCCCTCTAGAGAAGAACAAATTGTCTTAACACAAGGTAAATATTTAAGGAATGTACTGAAGTAGTACTATTATATCTTTCATAGGGAACTATGCATCTAATATCTGTAGTTTTATATTAAAGGACAATGAGATAAACAGTTTAAAAGGCAAACAATTTATGGGCAATAATTCAGTTATTCTGTTTTGACTGTTTAAAAACAATCCAAGCAACATCAACTTTTAAAGATCCATGGCATCCAAAGCAACATCAACTTTCAAAGATAGAAAATATTTTTTTAAATGGCCACCGTCGTATTAAACAAATTTCCTCCATTCGATGTGAATATGTTTGTTAATCCCTTCATTTACCAAAAATTATTCCTTACTTCAGAAAGAAAAAATCTAGGTCACTAGTTGTTTCCCTCCTCTGCAATTTGATGTCCACTGCCTGTTGTCAGGGGAAATCTGTCTCTAGTATCAGCTGGATAAGGACACATTACAGGAAGTGGAGATAGGGCTTAGCATGTTCTATATGCAGTGGAGATAGAGAGACTGAAAGAGTGACTCTGCACTGGGTCCATGTAAGATTAGCAGTCTGCCTGCTGAACATGATCTACAAAGGTAAATAACGGCTTCTCATTGATCTTATTTTCACCTATAACCTCAGGAAAGCTGTCCCTTTTCTAAATGCAGAGCTTCACTGTGATGCCACCTCTCACTTCTCAGCCTCATCAACAACAGTAGCAGCTCAGTGCTTGGTGTAACTCCTCCTTGCTGTGATCTTGCAGCTCCTCCTTTTATCATTTCTGTTTACATAGCACCTTGCAGAAACCCAGTTCACCAATAACCCCTACTCCCTCCACATGCCATTCAGTACTGTACTTTGTAAATCATCAGCCCAGCACAGTGTCAGCCATGTCATGGCATACCAGAAAGTAGTATTTGCTGGTCTTTGATTGTCCAGTGAATAGAAAATAGCTGTGCCCCATGAAGGGGGCTTCCAGGAGCTTATTAAAAACAGGAGAGCACTAAAATCACCTTGTCACCAAAGATAATCTTTCAAACCCATGCAGGATTCTAAAAATATTTTGTAAGGACAAGTATGCTTTCTGCCCACTCTAATATTCTGCACAAGCATTTATGCAATATCTATGTCTAAGGGTATTTTCACACTGTGCTTTTGTTGCGTACATGTGGTACATGTGGCGTTATTTCCTGATGTATACCTCCAAAATAAAGCTGCGACAGATGCCCATGTATAGGCATATCAACCATTCAAAAAAAAAATATGCATACAATGCCACCGGATGTCTCTGCTTTGAAAATCACTGTCTGCTGTGCTATTTCACACAGAAAAAAAAGCTATACTAAAATATACTTGCCCAGTGGATGCCTATGAATACATTTGGCATATGTGCCAGGAGCTTTCTAGGCAAACAGAGGCTATGTTTACACACACTATTTTTGCTCAATTTTTCTATGGCCGAAAAAGTGGAACGAGCAAAAAAAAAAATGCAAAACCCAGCCATATTACATGACTTGTACCAGAAAAACAATGCAACAGACAAATTGCAAAAATAAAGGGAAACTAAAAACCCACTCATGAATGAACATGAAGAAGAAAAAAAAAAAAAAAAACAAGAGATAAAAAGGGGGATTTATCATCCCTGGGTCTGACATCAAATTAAAAAGTCACCAAATTTTTGCAACTTTTGTGGGCAGCGCTTGGTGTAAAGTGGAAGTGGTGCAAAATGAAGGGTATGGCCTGCACATGCTCCAAGTTTACCACTATTTACACCTGTAAACATGCAGATATTGTAGCTGAAATCTATGCCAGCTCTATGGGTATCCGCTACATAAATCCAGCGTGCACATGCTATGGCAGGGAATACGTTATTGTTAGTAAATTCCCCCAAAGCGTTTGTATTTATGTATAAACCCAAAAGACAAATATACTATAACATGTCAAAAAAATATTTATACATAAGTACATTTTTTTTTCTATATATTAAAACCTTTCACATGTACTGTATATCATTTGTCTTAACCCCTACTCAACTGGAAAACATTTTTTTTTTTATCAACTGGTGCCAGAAAGTTAAACATATTTGTAAGTTATACAATATAAATATAATAGGAGCACACGCTGGGAAATAGCTAGGAGAAATGACAATAGATGGACAACAGAAATAATGTCCTACCTTATGTATTGTGATGCTTCATCATGATAGGACAATGTACGAAGGTTTCTGAAATATGGATGAGGAATGAAAAAATGAATAAATGAATGGAGGACAATAGTATATTTCAATAAGTAGATGGAGTGGTATATATTAGTTGGGTACCTGGAAAAACTGAATGGATAGTATGGGAGTCAAGAAAAAAATTATATGTATAAATCCTTCCGTGGTGGGCCCGTAGGTAGGTTGCTCCAGCGCTGCAAAATGTAGTATAATGGTATCAGCACTTCCTTAACAGAGTTGTGATGTAATGACCTGATATGATTATGTACCTGGAGTTTGTAGATGGTCGGAACAGTCACCTTCCAGGATAGAGGTCTTTAGAACAGGTGTAGCGGGAGAACGCTCCGGCCGGTAGCGTCTCTACCGGCTTCCGTCCTGGTGGCGAAGAGCTCGATGGTGTGAGCGGCTAATAGTGACGTCACTAAGGGGGCACAGAGAGTCCACAAAGATATTGACACGTTGTGAAAACACTCGGGTTTCCTTCGTCGGGATACACGATGTGGGTAAGTGGCCGTGATTTATAGAAGGAAGCGAACCTGACGTGTTAACCCTCTGTGTTAGCACACCGGCCGGAGCGTTCTCCCGCTACACCTGTTCTAAAGAACTCTATCCTGGAAGGTGACTGTTCCGACCATCTACAAACTTCACGTACATAATCATATCAGGTCATTACATCACAACTCTGTTAAGGAAGTGCTGATACCATAATACTACATTTTGCAGCGCTGGAGCAACCTACCTACGGGCCCACCACGGAAGGATTTATACATATAATTTTTTTCTTGACTCCCATACTATCCATTCAGTTTTTCCAGGTACCCAACTAATATATACCACTCCATCTACTTATTGAAATATACTATTGTCCTCCATTCATTTATTCATTTTTTCATTCCTCATCCATATTTCAGAAACCTTTGTACATTGTCCTATCATGATGAAGCATCAAAATACATAAGGTAGGACATTATTTCTGTTGTCCATCTATTGTCATTTCTCCTAGCTATTTCCCAGCGTGTGCTCCTATTATATTTATATTGTATTACTCTTTTTTTGTACGTTATTCAGGGATGCGTACTGGAGCTAACGCAGCAGGGCATAGTAGCCCACAATCTCCACCAGCGCGAGTGATATATTTGTTATATTTTAGATTTGTAAGTTACTTCTATTAAAAATCTTAATCCTTCCAGTACTTATCAGCTGCTGTTATGATCCACAGGAAGTTATTTTTGAATTTCCTTTCTGCCTGACCACAGTGCTCTCTGCTGGCACCTCTGACCATTTTAAGAACTGTCCAGAGAAGGAGCAAATCCTCATAGAAAATCTATCCTGCTCTGGGCAGTTCCTAAAATGGACAGATGTGTCAGCAGAGAGCACTGTGGTCAGACAAAAAGGAAATTCAAAAAGAAAAGAACTTCCTCTGGATCATAACAGCAGCTGATAAATACTGGAAGGATTAAGATTTTTTTAAAGAAGTAATTTACAAATATGGTTCTGACACCAGTTGATTAAAACAAAATGTTTTCAAGTGGAGTACTCCTATAAGGATGCAGCCATTTTGACCTTAAAGGACAACTGTAGTGGTCAAAAATCCCTGCCCAAATGTTCCCCAAACAAAAGTTATACAATTCAGTCAATTAGTTCTATTTACCTATATGCAGCCGTTTCTGAGATATTAGAGTTGCCAGCATAGCCCAGTAGTCCTGCGTCCGTCCCCTATTCATTACATTGCAGCCGCCATCTGGGGACGGAGATCTCTTCCTCCCAGCAGTGTTTGTGCTCCCCCCTAGGCTCTGTCAGGTCCTCCCTCTTATGCATAAGCATGAGCGGGTGCTTTCTGAGGCAGCCATAGGCTCATCCTCAGAAACGCCCCTATCTGTAAGATTGAAGCAGGGGGAGAATGAGGACGTCCACAGCTCCTCCCCCCTCCCCTGCTCTGTCTACACAGGACCTCACTTATCACGGGGAGGTTTCAAGTTTTCATGGGGGAAACACAGAGCAAACCACATAGCAGGGAGGGGGGAGGACGTGTGTGTGAAGGAGACATATTACACTGCAGGGGCTGGTGGTGTATAGACTACAGGGAATAAATATCATACTGGAGATGATTCTGTGTGTGAGATGGGGGGGGGGGGGGACTACTGAATGACACATGCTGGGAGTTGTAGTCCCTGTTATGTGTGTGTGTGTATGCCAGTGTTTCCCAACCAGGGAATGCTGGGAGTAGTAGTTTTGCAACATCTGGAGGCACCCTGGTTGGGAAACATTGGTGTATGAACTTCAACTCCCAGGAGATTACAGAGATACAATAGAGGTGTTGGTGAACTACAACTCCCAGGAAACTACAGAGATACAATAGAGGTGTTGGTGACATACAACTCCCAGGAGACTACAGAGATACAATACAGGTGTTGGTGAACTACAACTCCCAGCCAGGAGACTACAGAGATACAATATAGGTGTTGGTGAACTACAACTCCCAGGAGACTACAGAGATACAATATAGGTGTTGGTGAACTACAACCCCCAGGAGACTACAGAGATACAATAGAGGTGTTGATGAACTACAACCCCCAGGAGACTACAGAGATACAATATAGGTGTTGGTGAACTACAACTCCCAGGAGACAACAGAGATACAATAGAGGTGTTGATGAACTACAACCCCCAGGAGACTACAGAGATACAATAGAGGTGTTGGTGAACTACAACTCCCCGGAGACTACAGAGATACAATATAGGTGTTGGTGAACTACAACTCCCAGGAGACTACAGAGATACAATATAGGTGTTGATGAACTACAACTCCCAGGAGACTACAGAGATACAATAGAGGTGTTGGTGAACTACAACACCCAGGAGACTACAGAGATACAATAGAGGTGTTGGTGAACTACAACTCCAGGAGACTCCTGACACAATAGAGGTGTTGATGAACTACAACACCCAGGAGACTACAGAGGTACAATAGAGGTGTTGGTGAACTACAACTCCCAGGAGACTACAGAGATACAATAGAGGTGTTGGTGAACTACAACTCCTTTATACACTCATACAGCAGAAAGCTGTCACGGCATGCTTGGATGTATAGTCTTACAACAGCTGGAGTCACCTCTGCAACTCCAAGCATGCACACACAGCAGAAAGCTGACAGGGCATGCTGGGATTTGTAGTCTTGCAACAGCTGGAGGCACCACTGGAATTCCCAGCATGCCCGAACAGCATATAAAATAACTGGGCATGCTTGGAGTTGTAGTTGTGAAAAAGATGGAGGGACCCCTATCAGGACAGTTTTATAGACAAACAATTATGTTTTTTTTTTTACCATTTTTACTTTCACTATCCACTCTCCAGTGTCCACACTACAGTCAGCATGGAGGCAGCTGCTTCATCACTGGACAGGAGCCAGCATGGGGAGGGGGAGATGAGCAGAAGGGGAGGGTGTATGCATAGGGAAGGGAGATGTGGGCGTTACAATATAATAATTTGCTCGGGGGGATAGAACAGGGGGAGGGCAGCAGCTTACAGGAAGTAAGCACAAGGCATGATGGGAGATGTAGTTTTATTTTCACTTCTCCTCCGTAATTCGTGTGCTGATAACGGGAGAAAGACTGGGCCAATTTTGATGGGGGAGACATCGTTGAAAAAGTCTTTCAAAGAACTATTAAATGAGGTAAAAAAAAGTTTTTTTGCCCAGCACTGCAGATGTCCTTTAAGGACGCAGACATTTTTTGCAAATCTGTCAGTTTAAGCATTAATAACTTTGGGATGCTTTAACATATTAATTTGATCTGAGATAGTTTTTTCGTGACATATTCTACTTTATATTAGTGGTACATTTTCGTGGATACTTCATCATTTCTTGGTGAAAAATAAAAAAAAAATGTAATGAAAAAATTTGAAAATTTCGCATTTTTCTAACTTTGAAGCTCTCTGCTTGTAAGGAAAGTGGACATTCAAATAAATTATATGTTGATTCACATAAAGAATATGTCTAGTTTGTGTATGCATCATAAAGTTGACATGGTTTTACTTTTTTAAGACATTAAAGGGCTTCAAAGTTTATTACAATACAGAAATTTAGGTGCACTACTGTGGTAGATGTATACAGTGACATTGGCTAATCCCTCAACACTGATGTTAAAATTGAGACATTCGCCAGTGTATCCTTATATAAAGGACACACCAGAGCCCGCACACCAACGCCAAGGTTTCTCAGATGGCACGGGACCTAACGCTAACCTACCTGTGCGTAATAAGCAAAAACCAGGGGCCAGTGGGCAATTACAGCAGCACTAGGTCGACATGCAGCCTGCTCCCAGTTCCCTCCAGCGTGACTGAGCACACATACAATGGAAGGGGGGAGAGAGGCTACAAGCCCCACCCAAGTTGGCTGATATAGGTGCATGGCCTCACAGGTGCAACCCTAATGCTGCCTGGAAAGTGTTCAAGGCGCATTAACATATGGAGTTTACACACCTCCACGTATAAATTTACAAACAACAACAAAAAACGTGGTCTCAAATGGCTGGAGGTGCTCAACCCCAAATGCAGTTGTGCATATATACTGGGGGAGCAGATCCTGCCCTTGTAGTCCGTTGCTAGGGGCGATCCCCAGCATAAAAATGCATACAATGGAGGATGCCTGCAGCGGACTACAAGTGCCACAATAGAATCCTACACCAGATAAACGGTGTGGATGTGTAACAATTAGAATAATACAATACAGAAATTTAGGTGCACTACTGTGCTTCAAAGTTTAGCAGCAATTTTCCGATTTTTTCACGAAAATGTCAAAATCTGAATTTTTCAGGGACCAGTTCAGTTTCAAAGTGAATTTGAAGGTCTTTATGTTAGAAATACCCTATCATGGACCCCATTATGAAAACTGCACCCCTTAAAGTATTCAAAATGATATTCAGAAAGTTTGTTAACCCTTTAGGTGTTTCACAGGAATAGCAGCAAAGTGAAGGAGAAAATTCAAAATCTTCATTTTTACACTAACATGTTTTTGTAGACCCTTTTTTATTTTTTACAATGCGTAACAGGTAAAAATGTCCCCCAAAACTTGTAACCCTATTTCTTTCTAGTAAGGAAATACCTCATATGAGGATATAAAGTGCTCTGTGGGTGCACTAGAGGGCTCAGAAGGGAAGAAGTGGCAATGGGATTTTGGAGAGCGAATTTCACTGAAATGTTTTTTGGGGGGGGCATGTCACATTTAGGAAGCGCCTATGGTGCCAGAACTGCAAAAAAAAAAAAAAAAAAAAAAACACGTGGCACACTATTTGGGATCGGGAAACTACAACCCTCAAGGAATGAAACAAGGCGTAACATCCCACAGGTGTTTGACGAATTTTCACTAAAGTTGGACGTGAAGATGAAAGATTTTCTTTTTTCACTAAAATTATGGTGTTACCCAAATTTTTCATTTTTACAAGGGGTAATAGGAGAAAAAGCCTCCCATAATTTGTAACACCATTACTTCTGAGTATGGAAATACCCCATATGTGGATGTAAAGTGCTCTGCAGGTGCACTACAGGGCTAAGAAGAGGAGTGCCATTGTTTTTTTGGAGATAGAATTTGTTTGGAATAGAAATCGGGGGCCATGTGTATTTACAAAGCCCCTGTGCTACCAGAACAGTGGACCACCCCCACATGTGACCCCCATTTTGGAAACCACACCCCTCATGGAATGTAATATGGGGTGCAATGAGCATTTACACCCCACTGGCGTTTGACAGATCTTTGGAACAGTTGGCTGTGCAAATGAAAAATAAAATTTTTCATTTTCACAGATCACTGTTCCAAAATCTGTCAGACACCTGTGGGGTGTAAATGCTTACTGCACCCCTTATTATATTCCGTGAGGAGTGTAGTTTCAAAAATGGGGTCACATGTGGGGCGTTCCACTGTTCTGGCAGCATAGGGGCTTTGTAAACGCACATGGCCTTCAATTCTAGCTAAATGCTCTCTCCAAAAGCCCAATGGCGCTCCTGTAGTGCGCCTGCAGAGAACTTTACGTCCACATATGGGGTATTTCCATACTCAGAAGAAATGGTGTTACAAATTTTGGGTGGCTTTTTCTCCTATTACCCCTTTTGAAAATAAAAATTTTGGGGTAACACCAGCATTTTAGTGAAAAAAAAAATCAAATTTTTCATTTTCACGTCTAACTTTAATGAAAATTTGTCAAATACCTATGGGGTGTTAAGGCTCACTAAACCCCTTGTTACGTTCCGTGAGGGCGGAAGTTTCCACAATGGGGTCACATGTGGGTGATTTTTTTTTTTGCGTTTATGTCAACTGCTGTAACTATCAGCCACCCCTGTGCAAATCATCAATTTAGGCCTCAAATGTACATGGTGCACCCACAGAGCACTTTGCGTCCACATTTCTATACTTATTTTCCATTTACCTCTTGAAAAAAAATGAAAAGTATGGGGCAACACCAGCATCTTAGTGTAAAAATTTTAAAAAACTTTACACAAACATGCTGGGGTAGACTCCAACTTTACCGTTTCATAAAGGATAAAAGGAAAAAAAGCCCCACAAAATTTGTAGCACAATTTCTCCTGAGTACAGAAATACCCCATATGTGGCCTTGAACTGTTGCCTTGAAATACAACAAGGCTCCGAAGAGAGAGAACCATGTGCATTTGAGGCCTAAATTGGGGATTTGCATAGGGGTGGACCCAGATGCAAGCATGGCGCTTGCCTACACCGCCAAAATACCCTACAGTAGTGTTCCCCAAACAGGGACCTCCAGCTGTTGCAAAACTCCCAGCATGAGGCTCTCAAACTGCCTTATGAGTTTTATTGGGGGGGCAGTGTAATGGTGTGTGTATATGTAGTGTTTTACCCTTCCTTTTGTGTTGTGTAGTATAGTGTTTTGGGGGTACAGTCACACGGACGGGGGTTTACAGTGAGTTTCCCGCTGGGAGTTTGAGCTGTGGCGGAAAATTTTCTGCAGCTCAAACTTAAAGCAGGAAACTGGCTGTAAACCCCTGCCCATATGAATGCACCCTGTACATTCACATGGGGGAGGGGGGGGGGGGGGGGCTAACCTTCAACTGTTGCAAAACCACAACTCCCAGCATGCACTGACAGACCGTACATGCTGGGAGTTGTAGTTATGCAACAACTGGAGGCATACTGGTTGGGAAACACTAAGTTAGGTAACAGACTACCGCCGTGTTTCCACACCAGTGTACCTACAGCTGTTGCAAAACTACAACTCCCAGCATGCATGGTATGTCAGTATGTCATGCATGGTATGTCCATACAGTGGTCTCCAAACTGTTGCCCTCCAGATGTTGCAAAACTACTACTCCCAACAGCCTTTGGCTGTCTGGGCATGCTGGGAGTTGTAGTTGTGAAACTACAAGGCCACAGTGAAGATCTCTTACCAGATCTTCACTGCTGCCTCTGTCTCCGATGCCACTGGTCCTCGCCGCCGATCCTCCCTGCCGCCTGACACCGGTTCTCCCCCCCCTCCCCGCCTGCCGCCGGTCCTCCCCGCCGCCTGCTGACGGTTCCCCCTTCTTCAATGGCCCATACCCATTGTTGCCACCTTCCCCCACTCTGCCTGGACTTCCAGGGGTGGGCATAGTGGGGGATCTCACCTTTAACCCCCCCTCCCCCATCCTGCCCTGCGATTGGCCAGTCAGTCCTGACCGGCAAATTGCAGGGGATAGGAGGAGGTGGCACCATATCCTTTAGGTTGATCCCTATTTTCCTGGCGATCGAGTCACCAGAGACCCGATCAGCCTGGAAAAGCTGTGATTCGCCGGTCAGAATTGACCGACAAATCATGGCGACCAGCGACAAGGGGACCACGACAATAGATATCAGCAGTCATCCCATTCCGATCACCGCGTCCGGAGACACGGTAATCAAGGAACGCGGCGCCGTAAATGTCCTTGATGGTCTATTCACACATACAGTATTCTGTGCAGATTTGATGCGCAGGTTTTTCTGCAGCAGATTTCAAAGTAAACTGAATGACTGAACACAGCTTGAAATCCTGCGCATCAAATCTGCGTAGAGTACTGTACGCGTGAATAGACCTTAAGGGGTTAAATATATGACACTATTTGTACTAATGATTATACTTTTTAATGGTATCCCTGAAACTGCTGTGTACCGGTTTATTGTGAGATATGAACAAACTTGAATGTTGGTGAATGTGATTTGTTTTCTTTATTATACAGACACGCAATTCTGATACCACAAATGGCAGGAAAATAGAAAGCAGAGAGATCTGTTTGAGAAGAATGATAGCGCTGCAGATGGCATTTGACAGTTCCAATGGTTTCTACCTCTGAAGGATAAGAATAATATGTCAAGTAGACAGGGCATGCTGAGAAGATATTTGCAAAAACACTTTCAATTTTTTGTCAATTGGTTACAATGTGACATCCTAGTAAACACTACAACACTCATTTCTAACTCCACCACAACATTGCAAAGTTCACATATGAGATTTGTTTTAGAGGGAATTACAGTTTTGATGCATAGGTCTATTAGGCTGAAGCTTGTGATCTAAACACTGTTATTTACTGCAAAATAAAAACTTTTAGGGGTTGTTCACATCAAAAAAATGCAGCAAAACTGCAACAAAATCAGAGCCGAAATTTTTCAGTGAATTTGTAATGGAGAAATCCCTCTTGTGTGCACATGTAAAGGGGGAGATTTATCAAAACCTGTCCAGAGGAAAATTTGCCCAGTTGCCCACAGCAACCAATCAGATTGCTTCTTTCATTTTGCAGAGGCCTTGTTAAAAATGAAACAAGAGAGCTGATTGGTTGGTATGGGCAACTTTTCCCTTTGGACAGTTTTTGATAAATCTCCCCTTCTAAGTCCAGCATTTTGTCACAGAATTAGTTATGGATTTGCCTCAGATTCTACCCTATGTATTGCATTTAAAATCAACACCGCAAGTCAATTTTCATGCTGATTTTTTCAATAGTGTGTGGATGAGAATTGGTAAAGGGGTATTCCAGGATATTTTTTTATTTGACTATGCTACAGGGGCTGTAAAGTTAGTGTAGTTCATAATATAGGGTCTGTACCTGTGTGTGATGGTTTACTCACAATTCTTATGTGAATTTCCCCTCAATATTTATTTTTACCAGCATACAAAATGACTGTTGTCTCAGATTTTTCCCTGATTGCAATGCGGTCGAGACCTGACTCACTAGTCAGCTGATGACAGGGAGCCTGTCTGCCTCAATGGGTGGAGCGATCGCTTGGTGGGAGAGAGATCAACTTCAACTAATGCTACAGCTGTAGGCACCCTGATTGAAAACCACATGTCTTTTGATGGATGCAGCTCATTATGTTTCAATGGGTGGGGTGGCTGATGTGTGGGAGGGAGGAAAATGGAATTGTGGGATTTGTAGTCAAAAAATAAAAGTCAAACAGGAAATACCAGTTAACAAAAAGCTAGCCACAGTGTTATGGTAATCTTATAACATAGCCATTTAGCCCTAAGACAAGAGCAGATCCTTCCTAAGCATGTCCATTACTGTCTGAAAGGTACATACTAAAATGACCTTACGGTGGATAACCCCTTTAAAATCTCCTCCACTTTGATGCTACTGTAGTACAGTTCAGATTATCCCCCCATATATTTGTGCCACCTATTAGCCACCCCTTACTATATATGAAAGCCCAATATACAAAACATGACTACAGTTGAAAGTTTGGGATACAATGTAAAATGAATGAATTATACCTTAATAAAAGGGTATCTTAGAAACAGATTTACAAATATATTTCTGACAAACAAGCTCAGCAGACAAGAGGAAATGCTTTACTTTTTAGATTTCTCTGATGTCATGACCACAGTGCTCTCTGCTGACCTCTGCTGTCCATTTTAGGAACTGTGCAGAGCAGGAGAAAATTTCCATAGCAAACATATGCTGCTCTGGACAGTTCCTAAAATGGACAGCAGAGGTCAGCAGAGAGCACTGTGGTCATAGCATCAGAGAAATCTAAAAAGTAAAGCATTTTCTCTGTAGTATTTAGCCCCTAAAAAGTACTGGAAGGATTAAGATTTTTAATAGAAGTAATTTACAAATCTGTTTAACTTTCTGGCACCAGTTGATTTAAAAAATAAAAATAAATTCCACGGGAGTACCCCTTTAAGCCTTTTAGTCTTTTAATCCTGTCTAGTTGGGTATCTGTGTGTCTTTGAGCTCATGCTTGGTGCATTTATGTGTATTAGTTTTGTGATCCAGCACCTATCAATCCTAATCTATTTAGTGTTCTGATTTCAGTTAAACTGGCCATTACCTTCATTCCTGGTTAATCTTGCCACAATATTTTCTTTTATCCAGTTTATTGCTTTGGTCCTAAGGCTGTTGTCTGTATGCTATATACCTGCTGCTATATTTTTCTGTTTGTTTGCTTGTTACCTCTTGTATGCTGACCTGTATCCCCAACCTTTTACTGTTTTGTTTATTGTTGTGACTCATGTCACTCCTGCACTTTAGTCCAGCCCGCGAGTTTAGGAGTCCACTTTGCTCTAGCGGCTTGCAAGAAACGTTCAGGTAAACGCATGTCTATGCGTGTGGCCAGCATGACCAGAGCATCCAAGGAGACAGGAAGGTCCCTTCCAGTCATCTCATCTTTAAGTTGGTCACTAAGACTCTCCCAGAAAACAGCTTGCCGGGCTTCATTGCTCCAGGACAGTTCTGCAGCTAGGGTGCAGAACTGGATAGTGTATTGTCCCACAGTTATAGCGCCTTGTAACAGGCAAAAGAAGGCAGAAGCTGTAGACGAGGCACTGCCTGGTTCTTCAAACACAGTGGGAAAAACAGCCAATAAAGTCTGTAGGTTAGCAGTCGCAGGACCGCTTCGATCTCAAATAGGGTTGGCCCAGGCAAGAGTCTCTGGCAAGGCAAGATGAAATCTACTTTTGCTCATTCAGACTGGAATTGTTTTCCATGTAGTTCAAAGTGGATCAGGCGCTGATTCAAGAATTCTCTGCAGGGCAATGCAACAGGAATCGTAGGAATTGCTGGGACCTGTGGTGCGGCTGGTGCAGATAAAGGTAAAGCATTCATAAGAGCAAAAATCAAGTTTAACCACTACAGCAAGGCATCTTCGCTTGGGCATTGTAGCCCTTGATACAGATCTTGCACAATGTACTTGATCCAAAGCCTGAACAAACTATAACACCCTAATGAGTGTGGACTTGCTATGCCACTTACCATTTTGGCTTTTTGGCAAACTTGGGAGTGGTGTCTTAGGGGGACATTTATCAAAGCATTTAGTAGTTTTTTCTTGCTTAAAATTGTCGCAAAATTGTCGCACGTGCGCCTACGCTCTTTTTTCTGCGACTTTTTGTTTGTTCAGTGTCCTAATCAAAAAATAAAAATCTTGCTTACCAAAGCAAAAAGTGATTTTTGACTTGCAGTGGTCAGAGATTTATCAAGTGCGAAAGTCGCAAAAAAGTCGCATTGCATGACAAAACCTACTAAATTTACTCAAGCTCAGACATGGAGCAGAAAAAGCCACTACCAAAGCAAAAAAGTAAAAGTGCTTAAGTGAATGACATTTATCAATTGGCTGAAAGCAGTTGATAAATAAGTCGACATAAGCAAAAAAATAGTAAGAAAAAAATAACTAAAAAACAGGAATACATAAGCAAACATTGCTAAATGTCCCCCTGAGTGTTCAATTTTTTATCCCACTCCAAGATGCTGAAGCTGAAGCTGGATTTCAGCTGCAGGGTAGATACCAGATTGCTACCGCAAGAGAGGTCCTGGTTAAGTGGGAGATAGCCAGGCAGATCATACAGACAGGTGGGGCGAGATAGTGCTATAGATGGTATATGCAAAGCAATAAAGTCTGATGAAGCAGAGCAGCCTTGGCGATATAGCTGAGCATGAACTTTTAGAACAGCAGAGCTGAGGAGCCCAGATGTAGCCAGATGGAGCAGGCTTGATGAGCAGAAAGGGGAATGGTCCTCAATCCAAGTCATGCACTGCAGAATTAGGAATGTACAAGCAGGATCAAAATGTGGAAAAAAATCAGGAAACAGACTTGGGTAAAACACAGGTATTCAGGATAGAAAAAGATCAGACACCATCTCTGTAGACAAAATACACAATTGCACAGGAATGGAGGATTTCACTTATATAGGTGGTGCCTGGCAGGGATTGGAGGAGGACAGGAACTAAGGACACACACACACCCTTAAAGAAACAGTCTGTGCATGTGTGTTGCCCAGGGTGGTCCAGAAACTGTCGCCACCTGTGACAATAAAAGTAGGATGTCCATAGTTTGCAACGTGGAGGAGAAGCCGAGTGTGCTGCACCCTGGCAGCTGTTAACCAACAGCGTTACATATAGCCGTATAGTTACCCAATAATACCAGTAGCAAATAATATCACTGTATGTATTACCATCATACTAGGACTGATCAACCAGTACGCTAGGCTGAATTTTACCACTACCCAGGGGACATAAAATGCCACACCATAAACACATTTTACCACCACAGGGACTGAATAGTACCACCATACTGCTACTGAAATAAAAACACTGTACACAAACACAATATTACTCATAATACCTCCAGAGAAGGTACAATAACACCAGCACACCAGAAATATGTATTACCATCACATAGCAAGTGAATAATTCTGCTATACCTTTTCTGTATTATTTACAGACCAATATTCCACCATATAATGATGAAATAGCTGATCCCACACTGTGGCATTATACGTGATTACTGTGCAGCTATTTCCAGTGACTCATAGGTGACTCTTATCAGACATTATTTCTCCTTTTTCTTCTCTATATGCCCCTTAACATCATAACAATCATTTCCAGCCACTTCTTGCCTTCAGAATGTGCCTGAAATTTTTTTTTGCACTTCTGCAATACCTATTCCACCTCCATACATCTCCCCATCTATACGTGATGACTGGTTATGCCAGAACCCACAGGGTTAATGATTTCTAGCCCTGTTGTTTATTTTGATTGCTGGGATGACGCCTCTGTGCTCCTGGGTGTGGTTAAGCTTGCTGAGACAATTAGAGTCCTCCCGGTTGCAGCTGGTTGTAGCCCCTTTTCAGTCATTCTCTGCTTGTGATAGTTCTTATTAACTTACCTAGCTATCTCTGTGCTCATTCTGTTTATTCTGGTTTTGTGACTTTTGGCTTGGCCTTTGTCTTCCCTTTGATACTCTGTTACTGTACTTCATGCTCTCCAGGTTTAGACTCGGCTCTCTAAACTTTGTTTTATGCTAGTCATGTACCTCCAGCCTTTCCCGACCTTTTGTCAGTTTTGTAGTTTATTGTTTTGACTTTTTGACTGTCCCTCACTTATTTAGGAAGGGACTGTCACCGTGGTTTACGGACCTGTCTTCTAGGGCAGGTAAGTAAGTAGGCAGGAACAGGGGAGTGGGCGAGAATAGTGTGCACTCCTTCCCTGCCCAGACGTAACACCATAACCCCCAAACAATAATAATCCACCCCTTGTTGCCCTGCACAGTAAAAACAGGTAGGTAAATAGGTTCCCCATTAGGAAGACAGGTTCTGCATTGAGTATGTATGTAGAAATTAGAAAGTCCCCTTAGGTAGTTCTTCCAATAGGCAAGTATGCCCCAACATCAGTCAAATAGTCCCCACCAGTAGGCAGGCACACTCTACATTAGCCAGGTATGTCCCCCCCAGTAGGAAAGAAGTGCCCAAATTAAGCAGGTAGTCTCCCAGTAGTCAGGTATGTCCCCCATTTGGCAGGTAGTTCCCTCAGTCGAAAGGTAGTACCACCATGAGGCAGGATCCCCTCCCCATTTGTCAGGTAGGCATTAAGTCCCCACTTTGTGCTTAAAAAAGAAAAAAATATATACTCCCCTCCTCTCCTAGGCCACCTCCTTCCTCCTCTGCTCTCGTACAGGTACTGCCAAGTGACATCACTCCCTGAGCCAGGGAAGAGTTTATATGCTGCTCCCCTTGTAGGCCGCAGGCAGAAGCTCTCTACAGTCTAAATCAGCAACAGATGAAAGAAGTGCTCACTGGCCTGGGAAACTGGGGCAAGTTTCCCAAGTTTTTCTACATTTTACAGTTAGCTGGCACCAAATCGGATTATAAAGTGGGAGATTGGGACATCTATGGGAACCCCAAGAGCCTTGGGTTCTGGGTGGTTGGTGATTCACTGGCTGCATCGGGTGATGGGGTCATTTGATCCATGACAATGCCACTCTGTCAACTGGGCCCCATAGCAACTGAGTAGCCAGTATCAATGGCAGGTACACCACTGCACTTTCCAATTTTATATTGGTAAAGCTATTGTAATATCTGTGCACTATTACTTCTAGGCTTTTTTGCTTGACAGATAATCCCTATAAGCATTTTGTAGAATTGTAGTAAACACAGCACATGGATTCAGTCTATAACAATGAGGAAAATTAAAGAGCTGAAGTTACTGACCTTATCTTTTATTTATAATACTGTCATGGACCGATGCTTTACTTTTTTGTTTTTATCAGAACTGATATCATTTTGAATATTCCAGGCTTGAACATATATTTCTTTTGCGTTTGCACTTTTGCATGTTTCTGATTAAAAAAAAAAATATGATGTCGAGCATGCCTGGGCAGCCTCGAACGTCAACAGAGATTTTCTTTTTTAATCCTCACTTAGAAGGAGACATGCTGCCATCTCTGGGATAGTTGTGCAGATGCAGCTTTTCCTAAGACTCCAACATGTTCATATCTCTGGTGATGAATGTAAAAGTGACAATTATCATCATATACACAAAGGAATTACATGACTGATGACATGGTCACGGGAAGGCTATGGTTATAGTAAATTAAATTAGAGAAGTCATAGGTATTGTATTGTGTGCTTTGATAATCTTTAAAGGTGTTTACCAACAACAAGATGGATCTCCAGCCATCCCCAGCCTCTTTGTGGCCAGCCAGAATCTGAAAACAGCTGCCTTACACAATTTGTGTCTCTCCTATTGACATTAATATGACTTTCTGTTTTCTCAATTAGTATAATGATTATAATGAGATTGACAGGCTATGTTCTACTAGTGGAAGCTAAAAGAGGTATAAGATGGACAATTCATTCATTAAATTAAAGCTTACCTGTCATATCACAGAAAAAAAAGAGTGCCTAAATATGTAACTCACTAGGTCATGCAGATGCTTTTGTGACTTTTTTTTATGTGTTTAGCTTCTGTATTTGGCTCACAAATCTCTCTGTTCTGCTGCTCACTCATTCTCACATCCACTGCTCAGGAAGGACATGTCTGAGCAGGGCTGGTTCTGCCTATAGGCAAAATAGGCAGCCGTCTAAAGTGCCCTCTTGATGGGGGAACCGCTCTGTATGCGGCTAGAAAGTTAGAAGCCAGCTAGCACCCAAAGCCCCCCCTCACCCGAAGCACCCGCCCAGCCAGCACAACAGTGTCACCCCAGTAGTAAGGTAATTACATGAGGAGGAGGTTTGTTACAGTGTGTCACCGCAGTAGTAAGGTGTTTACATGAGGAGAGGGTTTGTTGCAGTGTGTCACTCCAGTAGTAAGGTGATTACATGAGGAGGAGGTTAGTTACAGTGTGTCACCCCAGTAGTAAGGTAATTACATGAAGAGGAGGGTTATTACAGTGTGTCATCCCAGAAGTAAGGAGATTACATGAGGAGGATTGTTACAGTGTGTCATCCTAGAAGTAAGGAGATTACATGAGAAGGAGGGTGGTTACATTGTGTCACCCGAGTAGTAAAGAGATAACATAAGGAGTAAATTTGTTACAGTGTGTCACCCTAGTAAGGGGATTATATGATGAGAAGGATTGTTACAATGTGCCACCCTAGTAAGGCAATTACATGATGATGTGGTTTGTTACAGTGTGTCACCCCAGTAGTAAGGTAATTACATGAGGAAGAGGTTTGTTACAGTGTGTCACTTCAGTAGTAAGGTATGGCATGTCAAAGGGCGGAGCCAATGGGCAGAGTCGACGGGTGGCAAAATTAGCTTTCGCCTAGGGTGGCAAAGTTTCTTGTACCAGCCCGAACCTGCTCTCACTCAACATGCATTCACATCCTACATGAGTCTGCTGTGTTGGGTCTCTTCCTCCATTCACTACAGGCTGCTATGTAACCTCTTCCTCTCTGGTTTCAGACAGGAGTCTGATAGACAGGACTGAACAGAGGAGCGCTAGTTCCACCTTCACTTTGTCATGATGATGCATCACGTATGGCAGGGGAGAGTGAGAGTGTAATTCACACGTACCAAGATCAAGATACACAGAACTAATTCAAACTAGAAACAAGAAACAAAACTGACTCCTATGTAAGGGAAACAACAATGCACAGAAACTGACCAAACCAATAGGAGGAATCGGATAAACTACAAAACCAAACTCCAAAAATGAAGGGACACAATATCCAAATCCAAATAGACTTCAAGTTAGGGACACACAACTATGTGGGAAAGGACCTAACCTTGGAGGAATACAAAATACAAACACATCAAAACACGGGTAAAAATTCAAGATAGCAGAAACAGGTGTGAACACTATCAAACGCACAGGTCTGGTTAAAGGACAAGACTAAAATTCACATAACATATACAAGCAGGAAAGTCTAAAATTGACCATGGACAGACAAAATACTGGTAAAAGCCAAACAAGACTAAACTAATAAGTCATGGCTATACAAAGTACATGTGCACAGGCACAGACAAGTGTGCAAGGGGAATTAAAATGAGCACAAAGTCTGAAGACCGGAGAAGGTATTTAAATATCCTGCCCACTGCTGAATGGCTAGTAAGTGAAACTCTTACCTGACCTGGGAGCAACATTCAGCCTGGCCAGTTGCGTTCATTACACATTTCCTAGACTTTGTCCATGCCTGTGCTTCAGCTGGGACAAAGATGATGATGCAGCCGGATTGGATTATTTTCTGGATGATATGGGAGCTCCAAGTGGTCTTTTTTATTATAAGCAATGGTTTCTATAAAATGGAGATACAAAAATTTTTATGAAGTATATTAGAAAGGTTAATGTTTGGTGAGTCTGAGCTGCAAGCTTTTTAACTGTTAGATATGTGCAATTTGTTTCATAACAAATCTATTTTTCATAACATTTTTGTAGTTTTTGTACAAAAAAACAAAATCATATAGTTGGACTAAAACAGATAATCCAAACAGACAACATGAATAAATAGAACAAAATGACGAAAATACAAATGATGTAGAACACTAAAATGACGAAAATAACAAAAACATTCAAATATTGTGTTACATTTTTGCGGAGCATAATTAAAATGTATTTGATTAGTTTTTGGGTGGGCAACTTTATTGTCATGTGTATCTCCTTCGACCAATAGGCTGTTGAGTCAGACTGCAGACAGTGGGGTGTTGTTTATCCCCTTAAGGACGCAGGGTTTTTCAGTTTTTGCACTTTCGTTTTTTCCTCCTTACCTTTTAAAAATCATAACCCTTTCAATTTTCCACCTAAAAATCCATATTATGGCTTATTTTTTGTGTCACCAATTCTACTTTGCAGTGACATTAGTCATTTTACCCAAAAATTCATGGAAAAATGAAAAAAAAAAAATAATTGTGCAACAAAATCGAAGAAAAAACTTCATTTTGTAACTTTTGGGGGCTTCCGTTTCTACGCAGTGCATATTTCGGTAAAAATTACACCTTATCATTAATCTGTAGGTCCATACGGTTAAAATGGTATCATAATTATATAGGTTTAATTTTGTCGTACTTCTGGAAAAAATCATAACTACATGCAGGAAAATGTATACGTTTAAAAATGTCCTTTTCTGACCCCTAAAACTTTTTTATTTTTCCATGTACAGGGCGGTATGAGGGCTCATTTTTTGCGCTGTGATTTTAAGTTTTTATCAGTACCATTTATGTTTTGATCGGACTTTTTGATAACCTTTTATTCATTTTTTAATGGTATAAAAAGTGACCAAAAATACGCTTTTTTGGAATTTGGATTTTTTTTACGGGTACGCCATTGACCGAGCGGTTTAATTAACAATATATTTTTATAGTTCAGACATTTATGCATGCGGCGATACCACATATGTTTATTTTTATTTACACTGTTTTATTTTTTTATGGGAAAAGGGGGGTGATTCAAACTTTTATTAGGGAAGGGGTTAAATGACCTTTAATAACACTTTTTTTTTACTTTTATTTTGCAGTGTTATAGCTCCCATAGGGACCTATAACACTGCACACACTGATCTCTCATGCTGATCACTGGCGTGTATTAACACGCCTGTGATCAGTGTTATCGGCACCTGACTGCTCCTGCCTGGATCTCAGGCACGGAGCAGTCATTCGTCGATCGGACACCGAGGAGGCAGGTAAGGGCCCTCCCGGTTTCCTGTAAGCTGTTCGGGACGCCGCAATTTCACTGCGGCGGTCCCGAACAGCCCGACTGAGCAGCCGGGTTGCTTTCACTTTCACTTCAGACGCGGCGGTCAGCTTTGATCGCCGCGTCTGAAGGGTTAATACAGGGCATCACCGCGATCGGTGATGTCCTGTATTAGCCGCGGGTCCCGGCCGTTGATAGCCGGCGGGACCGACACGATATGACGCGGGGACACCGCGTGACCCCGCGGCATATCGCCGGAGCCGGCGGAGGACGTAAATATACGTCCTTCATCGTTAAGGGGTTATGTTTTAGTCAGAGGCAAATCTTGAAGTTAGTGAGATTTTCAATTTAAAACCTGTGCAGGAAAAGGGAACAAGTTGTCCATAGCAACCAATCAGATTGCTTCATTTATTTTTCCTATTTAAAAAAATAATAATTAAGTAATGTGTCTGGTTGCTATGGGCAACTGCTCCCCTATTGTAACTTTACTAAAGGAATGCAGTCACAAATGTGCTATCGGGCTGAAACAATAATTTCACTTAAATAGTTTAGAATGACAAATGAGGTTCAAAAACAAAAGCAACGGAACGGAAAATGCACTTAATGAGAAAACTAAGCTTAACATTTTTTATAGCATGAATATCAAGAAGTTCAAAATACCTAATAAGGTAGACAAATGCAAACACCTGAATAAAATAAATGATTATTGTTATCCTGTGACCCATAACAGTAGAGCAATACACACCTGGCTCAATGTCATTGCGTCAGGCTCTTGCTCCTCCTGAGATGACTGAGAATGAGCAAACCAGTCCACAATGATCATATCATCCTCCGAAACAACACAACCCTAAAGATGGGCAATTTTGGATTGCTGGTGCTGCTACTACTACTAGGCACATGGCTGCTGCTACTACTTATACTAAGCCTGGGCATGTGGCTCTCTCTACTTGAACAAGGTCTTGACACATGGCTGCCACTACTTGTATTTGGCCAAAGCACATGGCTGGTGCCCACAGTGCTGATACTCCCACCAACATGCTTACTGGCTGAGGACATAGCAAAGGTATTCTTTTCTGTCACTTTCCCTTGCCCAATCTTTTATATACCAGACATTTTTATTGGAATTTTTATCAGGGCTACCCTGACGTCATATCTGTACCCCTACTTCCTTTTCCTATGCTAAAATGGCACCGACAACACAATATGCTCAAGCCTCATCCTTTCTCATATTTGCATTATATCTTATCAGCTTTTGCGAAAGTTAATCAGGAGATATTTGTAGATGTGACTAAGCGAATATTTCGAAAACTTCTCACCGAACCCATCTTCTACCATCATCTTGCTTTGCTCAACATTAGTGGCATCTACAGCCATGTCACATTTTACCACATTTTAAAGGAGTTCCTGGACATCTGGATTAGTATGGAGGGAGGTAGTCTTCCTACAAAGATACTGCAAGCCAACCTCCTGTAATTCCCTGCTGTAAAAAGAGTAGTACCTTATGGTCAATTCTTGAGATTAAGAAGAATTAACAGCCGGGATGATGACTTCCTTCTGCAAGCAGGAGATTTAAAAATATTTAAAAAGATGCCTATTAACTAGAAGCTATCCAGAAAAAAAACTCTGGATCAGGCCCTTAAAGGGGTACTCCGCCCCTGGCATCTTATCCCCTATCCAAAGGATAAGGGATAAGATGTTATATCGCCGCAGTCCCGCTGCTGGGGACCCCGGGGATCGCCACTGCGGCACCCCGCCATCATTACTGCACAGAACAAGTTCGCTCTGTGCGTAATGACGGGCAATATCGTGGCCAAAGCAGCGTGATGTCATGGCTCCGCCCCTCATGACATCACAGTCCGCCCCCTTAATGCAAGTCTATGGCAGGGGGCGTGACGACCGCCACGCCCCCTCCCATAGACTTGTATTGACGGGGGCGGGCCGTGATGTCACGAGGGGCGGAGCCGTGACGTAACGATGTTCCGGCCCCTGTATTGCCCGTCATTACGTGCAGAGCGATCTCGCTCTGCTCAGTAATGATAGCGGGGTACCGCAGTGGCGATCCCCGGGGTCCCCAGCAGCGGGACCCCGGCGAACTGAAATCTTATCCCCTATCCTTTGGATAGGGGATAAGATGTTTAGGGGCTTAGTACCCCTTTAATAGAGTGTTGCAACAAAAAAGAGCCACACTTTGAAGGAACAGAAGTAATCATCAGAGAGACAGGACTCTGCAAATGCAAATTCTCTGCAAATGCAAATTCTCCTTTCCATTCCGTTTTAGTTCCTTACCAGATAAAATCAGAAAGATCATTTATGACAACTGGTTTCTTTTACAGAGCGAAGCGGGCTTAGCAGAATTTACTAAAAATAAACCACTTGTCACTTTTAAGAAGTGTAAAAACTTAAAGGGGTTATCCAGGAAAAAAACTTTTTTTTATAGATATAAACTGGCTCGAGAAAGTTAAACACATTTGTAAATCACTTCTATTAAAAAATCTTAATCCTTTCAGTACTTATGAGCTGGTGAATTTGAGTTGTTATTTTCTGTCTAAGTGCTCCTTGATGACACCTGTCTCAGGAACTGTCCAGAGTAGAAGCAAATGCCCATAGGAAACCTCTTCTACTCTGTGCAGTTCCCCAGACAAGCAGAGATGTCAGTAGAGAGCACTGTTGCCAGAGAGAAAAGAACAACTCAACTTCAGCAGCTGATAATTATTGGATGGATTAAGATTGTTTAATGAAAGTAATTCACAAATCTGTCTAGAGCCAGTTGAAATAAGTAAAAACGTTTTCCTGGAATACCCCTTCAAAGGATGAGTTGGCACAAAGTAGGTTCCAGCAATCTAAAAAAGAAACCAATTGGTTGAATAGAACGTTGTTACCCAGAAATTACAGATGCAACATCTGCAATTGGTGTGATTTTATATGTAAAGATAAGAGTGTGTCCATTGGAGGAAAGAATTTCACCTTTAGAGACACCATCTGTTGTCGCACCAATTATGTTGTGTACGCTATTGTTTGCATATGAAAAAGATTTTACATCGGGTGTACAATACGTGCACTAAATATAAGATTTAGTGAACATGTCCATTCAATAACATCTGGTAAGGGATGCCCAAGACTGATTTCCCATGTCTGAAAGGAGCATCATGGTGACATCAAGTGTCTCACCTTCCTTGGCTTAGAAAGAGTCCATGGAAAGGAAAATGTAAATAGACGTCAGGCACTGTTACAAAGAGAAGTATAATTGGTCTGAACTATAAAGTGTTAACTATTGCCACACACGTGTGTGCTGGCCCTTTTGCTTTTTCCACTATTCACATTTTTACCATGCTCCTTTACCAAAGCCACATACATTTTTTCTCTCATTCATTGGAAAAGTGTAAAAAAAAGTTTTTAAATGGTCAGCACCCTGCTGATCAGATATTGATGACCTATACAGAGGATCATAAATATCTAAAATTAAAGAACCCCCTTAATTACTCCCCCCTTATGTGTTGTGCTCTACATGACTATTCAGCCTCATGCACTGTGCTTGTATGTATACTAATATGAATACACAGGTTAAAAGTATGGCTGATGCTAAATAAAATGCACTGTATATCCAGGTTAGTGCGGTCGATGCTGCTATATTCAAGGGCACAGTGTGCAACAGCATATTCAAAGGCTATAGTGTTTGACAGTATTATACTGTATTCGGAAGGCATAGTGTATGGCAGTATTATATGCATGGGAATGGTATGTGGCAGTGTTACATTAAGGTGCACAATACACAGCATTTTTCTATGCAGTAAGTGCAGTGTGTGGCAGTTTATTAATTATAAGATACAATGTGGTGTGGCAGCATTATATTTAAGGGGCACAATGTGAGGCAGTTTTATTTTCAGAAAAGAAAAGAGGTGTCAGTTCTTTAAAATTTTATCAGGTCTGAAATATATGTAAATATGTACATACATCTCAGAAACAACTGCCATGGGGCCCTGGTCGACAAATTGATACAACAATAAACAACAGACTATATTAATAATTAATATATGTCAGGATCCGGACTGGTGTACTGGGAGGACACGGGAGTGGATCCTCTGTGTCAGTAAGGTGATGGCGTGGGCCGTACCAGGGAAACAGAATCTAAGGGGTTACTGGTTTTCACCAGAGCCCGCCATAAAGCGGGATGGACTTGCTGCGGCAGGTAACCCCCAGGTCGTTCCACCCGATAGCGACTCAACCTCACTGACAGCTGAGACAGGCGCAGTACACAAGGAGTAGGCAAGGCAAGGTCAGACGTAGCAGAAGGTCAAGGCAGGCGGCAAGGTTCGTAGTCAGGGGCAACGGCAAGGGGTCTGAAAACACAGGCTTGGAACACACAGAAACGCTTTCTCAGGGCACAAGGCAACAAGATCCGGCAAGGAGAGGAAGAGGAAGTAGGTTTTTATGGAGAAGGAGGTGATTACACTTGATTGGGCCAGGCACCAATTAATGGTGCACTGGCCCTCTAAACCTTAGTGAGCCGGCGCGCGCGCGCCCTAGGGAGCAGGGCCGCGCGTGCCGGGAAGAGACAGCAGGAGGCGTGTGGTAAGTGACATGGGATGCAATCCGAGAGCAGGCACGTCCCGACCAGCCGATCGCGTCCCCTCCGGAGACAGGGGAGCAGCGCTCGCGGTCAGTAGTGGTCCGGAGCGCTGCATACTGAGGGACGCCTTGAGTGCTCTGGGGAGGCAGCGGGACCCAGAGCGCTCGGCATTACAATATATTAATACAAAATTATGATTTAAAAACAAAAATATCCACCTATCATGCAGAACTGAGCAAAAGACTATAACATAGAGTAAAATGCTTTCTGTTAATAAGATAAGCTTAACGCATTAGTAAGAAAGTCCTATTAAAAAACACTAGGTACAGAAGAATTAGCGGATGGCACTACTTTTCTAACTAATGGAGACAAAGAGAAAATGCAGGTGTGAACATGCCGAGTACAAGTCAAGCAATACAAAGCCTGGTGAGGTGCTCACATCCAAATATAGCCCAACAGAATCCACACTAAAATATCATGGAGCAAAAAAAAAAATGGACGCTCACCCTCACAACATTACTTTTATTGCTTTATATTAAAACCCCTCTCCTGACAAGGGAACAAAACGGGATCATTTAGAGAACATCAGCTTCCTCTGGCCTTCTGAAGGCCATATAGCAAATAATCTACCAAAAATCTAATAAAATATAACTTTTAATAAATCTAGTTAAAATACAGTGTACTAAACACCGAAAATTTGCACAACAGGTTTAATTCAATCAGATGATAACTAGAAACTTCAGTGGGACGCAGATACATAAAGCAAATAATTGATATACAAATGTCATCTAAAGATACATCCTATGGGAGTGAGAGATTGTATGTATCTAACCAATCACATATATAATCAAAAAGCAACTATGTGCACCCCTGTATCTCCCCTTGCTATTCTTTAAGGACTATGGTCTGCCATCATGGATCATGGGTCCTGAGGGAGCACAGGCTGTAAAAATCTCCTATCTTTGAGCATTTTTCTATCATTAACACCTCCTGAGGAACCCTGTTTTCATTATATGTTTCAGGGGGAAACGCGTTGAGGTTTTGATGTTATTGGAATATCGTGTATTAATATCTGGGCCCATGGCTCATTTGGGCATACATTCTGATATATTATTCCATCTTTGTTGCTTAGAGATATTTGAACTTCCATTTTGTGGGTGCATTTTAGCACATCATTATGAAATGGGTGTTCATGTGCAATAGGAGATCTTGTGTCACTTTACCTATATATATATATATATATATGTTATGTTTGTGGCTAAATATTTTTTTTTTATTAGTGACAGTCTGGTTTTTGGTCTCATCAAAATTCTTTTGTTATACCAGCTTTTCACTCATCATTTGTACCATTATATGGAATGCCTCTTGAATCAACATACATGTGATATGTAAGTGATTACCACATTACACTCTGGCCCTCATTTACTTAGAAAATCAGGTTGTAAGTCTATGTTGCTTTCTTACCCGACTGCTTTTTTCCCCTGGTATTTATTATTATGTCGCATCCTGTTTGTCGCACGTGGGTTTTGTTGGTTTCGGTTTCCAACTCCTCTGAGTTGTCCGGAAACAATCCACAACAATTCAACAAATTCGGGTTGGAAACCTTTATAAATACAAGGGAAAGCTCAGAAATGTCGGGTTACGCCCCTTTTTCAGGTTTGGGAGAATCCACATCGGGTCCGTCGGGCAAAAATGTTGCATAGTGTCGCAGACGGGCGCATGATGTCTAAGACATGTCGCAGACAACAATGCGCCGAAAAAAACCCGACAAAACAAGTCGGGTTTAGAATAGTAAATGAGGGCCTATATATGTTCTCCTTTTTGCTTTTTGACTATATATGTGATTGGTTAGATACATACAATCTCTTATTCCCATAGGATTTATCTTTAGATCACATTTGTATATCAATTATTTGCTTTATGTATCTGCATCCCACTGAAGTTTCTAGTTGTCATCTAATTGAATTAAACATATTGTGCAGTTTTTTGGTGTTTAGTACACTCCATTTTAACTAGATTTATTAAAGTTATATTTTATTAGCATTTTGGTAGATTTTTTTTTAGCCTAGTTTGGTCCCAAAACCAATACATACCATGTTGTCTGTAAATGAAATATAGTAAATAAGCCCCTCTGTGTCCACATATTAAATAAATAGGGCCCCTCTGTATCCCTTGTAAGGATTCCTCCTTGGGGATTAGCTCTGGGATCGTCCTGGACTACACCACAGGATGTGTTTCTTCTCAATAAACCAGCAAACAAACACTTATAATGCAAATCTGACACCTTGCCAGTTTTATTAGACAGGTTGCAGGGTAAGAAATAAACAAAAAGCAGGAACAAAACAAAATCCTAGACCGTCTGGTCACTGACTAAACAGACCAGCTTGTCCTGACTAACAACCGCTGAGCTTCCCTCAGCCGGTTAAACATATGTCCCCCTGCAACCTTCTACTCACAATGTCACTCTCTTTGAGCCACTCAGCTCGGGCTGTGTACTCCTCAGCAGCCTCTGTCTCTTCCCTACAGCCCACATGCTGTCTCCTAGGAAGAGCCCCAACTATTCTGTCTCTTTTCCTTTCCTGATACCTCATTATTCAGGCCACAGGTGGAGCATTCTGCAGAGATAGCAAGGGAAATACACCCTTTCCTTGCCACACTGCCACACCCTATATAGAAAATGTGCCCCTCTGTGCCCCAACATAGGCCCCAGACTTATCCCTTATGTGATCGAATTAAAAAAAAAACATGAATGCAAGTCTTTTCTTCTCTGAGCTCCAAGGGCAAGCAGCGTGGTACACAGATACTGCCTACACTGGTAGTCCTGGCTGCTGACCTCTTCTTGATGATCACATACAGTTGAAAGCAGTGCATGCCTAGTGATACAGGACATGTGTCCCGGGCCCAGGCATGCCTTTGTTTAGTGTAGGGGCCCAGTCGGACTTTTGCCTACTGAAACCTCAATTGCTGTGTCACTTGGGGTAGGCACAGCGTTTCAGTTTTACTGATTGGTGTTTCCCCACTGAAATTATTTTGTCATACTTTCTACATTTCCATGAATCCTCTGGCTTTGCTGAGAGAGAAGGTGAAATCTCATCACTGCCGGTCAGCTAATGAGACCAACCTAATTAGGCTGCTGGAGTCCAGCCAGGTGAGACATATACCGTATTTTTCGCCCTATAGGACGCACCGGCATATAAGACGCACCCAATTTAAAAGGTGCAAAATCTAGAAACAAAAGGATTCTGAACCCAACAGTGATCTTCAACCTGCGGACCTCCGCCAACGGCTGTCCGGGCATGCTGGGAGTTGTAGTTTTGCAACATCTGGAGGTCCGCAGGTTGAAGACCACTGGATAGGAGGTAGTACTCTCGTGTCCCCGCCGCTCCGGACCCGTCACTGCTGCCCTGGATGTCGCTCCATCGCGGTCTCCGCATCCCCATGGAGTCTCCCACGCTCCGGACGTCTTCTTCCCCGGGATCCACGCTCTCCGTCGCAGGTCGGGGTCATCATGTCGCTACGCACGCCGCTCCTATTGGATGACGGGATGGCGTGCACGACGACATGATGACGTCAAAGGAGAGCGCTGGCCATGAAGGGGATCCCGGCACGGAGCAGACACCGCTCCTATTGGATGGCGGGATGGCGTACGTGACGACGTGATGACGTCGAAGAAGAGCGCCGGCCATGAAGGGGATCCCGGCAAGAAGCAGCTGATGGCTGTCCAGGCATGCTGGGAGTTGTAATTTTGCAACATTGAGGTCTGCAGGTTGAAGACCACTGGATAGGAGGTAGTACTCATGTGTCCCCGCCGCTCCGGACCCGTCACCGCTTCCCTAGATGTCACTCCATCACTGTTGCCGTGTCCCCGTGGTGTCCCCCATGCTCCGGACGTCTTCTTCCCCGGGATCCACGCTCTCCGTTGCCGTCATCAAGTCGCCGTCATCACGTCGCTACGCACGCCGCTCCTAGTGGATGACGGGATGGCGTGCGCGACGACATGATGACGTCGAAGGAGAGCGCTGGCCATGAAGGGGATCCCGGCACGGAGCAGACACCGAGGAGGCAGGTAAGGTCCCTCCCGGTGTCCTGTAAGCTGTTCGGGATACCGCAATTTCCCCGCGGCGGTCCCAAACAGCTCGACTGAGCAGCCAGGCTAGTGTCACTTTCCCTTCAGATGTGGCGGTCAGCTTTGATCGCCACTTCTGAAGGGTTAATACAGGGCATCACCGCGATCGGGGATGTCCTGTATCAGCCACGGGTACCGGCCGTTGATGGCCGCAGGGACCGCCGCAATAGGTGTGTGTATTCGCCGTTTAGGACGCACCAACTCCCCCCCCCCCCCCCCCCCAGTTTTGGTGAAGAAAAAGTGCGTCTTATACGGCGAAAAATACGGTAAGTTAGTTGGTGTCTGTTCATATCAAGTGCAGTTTTGATGCTTTTTCTTATTGAAAAGGCATTTTAAAATTATGAGAAATACTGCGATTTGATCCATAATCACATTTGAGTTTTTTTTTTTTTTTAAAGTTGTGATGACTTTAGGCTGTCTACACACATTGTATTTTTACCACATTGGGCCTCATTTACTAAGCTGAAACCAACCGGTTTTTGTCTGGTTATTTTGGCACAGAGTGTCTGAGACATGTCTGCGCCAGTCTGCAACAGTTTGCGACAGTGTGCGCATGGAAAATCTAACAAACCCGACATTGCACTGTGAGAAGCTGAAAAGGGGCATGGTCTGTCTCAAAGGGGTGTGGTCTACCAAAAAAGGGGTGTGGTTTCACAACCCGACCGATTTACTATGGAATTCACAGAAAATCCTGTGGGTAAATGGCTGGAAATATCGACCTAGAAAAAGCTGGTCATAAAACGTTCCTGACTTTTCCCAATAGTAAATAGAGAGGAATCCTACAAGTCTGAAACAACATTTCTCACTAGTAAAAACCCGAAATTCTTAGTAAATTAGGCCCATTGCATTTGGTTTGTTTTGGTAATAGTGGTACTATTTTTCTTTCTAACACAGCATGAACAGCATATAAATCTGGGTGCGGAGGAAAGTCAGGCTGGTAATGACATGACCCAGTTACAGTAATGAACCACATGGATGGAGCTGTGAAACAAATGACACTGTAGCACTAGTGGTGGTAATGATACCTGATATGAGGAATTGAATTGAGTGCTTCTTCAAAAACCTGAATCCCATCCTGGAAGCAGAAGAAGCTGCTTTATAACTCTAGTTTGGCTTAAAATCTAAATCCCTCTGATAGAATCTACATCTTTCAATTATAGTTGTGGTTTCCTGAAATGTCACATCAAGCTGCTAAAATGTGCAGTGAAAGTCATAGGTCCAATGTAAAGTCATTGGACCCCCCTACCATGTGCCATTTATAATATTAATATTTTCTTATGTAGCAAAGGGCAATATGGTAAATGAAGATGTATAGCGACCGGCAAAAAAGAAAAGGTGACTGTTCTTTTATAGCTTTAATTTTGACATACTTACCACACAAGATGGAAAAGCAACATAAATGTCCCTTTAAGCAGCAGCTAATGACATGCTTATGCGGGGAATATAAAATTATGTGTTTGCGGTTCAGCCTCAACCTGCTGCTAAAATGACTGTACCAATGAGCAGTGCTTGATCTGCAGCACGTCCTGCTGGGGTTTCTGGCAAAAATGCAAATAAAGTAAATAAAATCAGTCAAGCTTATCGTTGTTTCCTTGTGGCACCTTATTTTTTAAGCGCATAGATGCAATTATAGACACAATTTCTACACAACATTATCAATGGGAGATTTCTGGCACATCCATTTAAATTAGTAGCAAGAATCCTATATACGACATTAAATTAGACTTGCATACAGTCTGCAGTGCCATCTGGTGGTGAAAAGTCATTTTTCTTATGTAAAATTAAAACGTTCAGTTAGAAAATTTGACAGAACTATTTTTTTTTTCAAACTTGTTTTAATATTAAGGATGTGCAAAATAATGGCAGACATATTCAACATAAGAATAACAACATCAGGATAATCTAGTTGTTATTAATCATAGATAAAATATATGACCTGAAATTGGTACAGAGAAGAAATAGTGACAACTAACACCTGCCTGAACAGTAATAGGCAAAAAAAAAATATAAAAAAAAAATATTTAAAACCATATGTAAAGGTCATAATTCATATACTTGAACTTTAAAGTTATACCACATATGTAGGAATAATGGTGCCTACAGAGTAGTTCGTATTGGAGGACTGACACCACAAGAGACAATTCTTAGGTAAGACAATTCCTAGGTATATAAACACGTCATATGGGGTCACAATTTACTGGTTACATACATCTCTGTAATGACCACTTGCTCTGTATAAACAAACATCTATACCACTGATTTTCTGGGTGTTCCGCCCCCCGCTGATCATCAAAAGTCCTTCTATTCTCAGTTACCTTCCCTCCCTGTCTCTCTGCTTAGACATGTACTGATCGCTAAACACACCGGCTGAGCTCTTCTCTCCCAAGTTCACTGCCCTCCCTGTCTCGCTACAGGAGGTAGATTCTATAGTAAGTCTATAAAGCCCATTTCCTGAAGAGAAAAAGAGAAGAAAGCATTTAGCTGAGCTCTTTTCGTAACACAGTCAAGGTTCTGGTAAAGCTCTCAACACCCAGACCCCCACTTATTAAAACTTTTTACGTGTCTTTAGGATATGCTAAAAGTTTTGTTAAAAGACAGTAATGCTTTCAGCAATCATAAACAATATGATCACATAAAAACGATGATCCGCCGATGAACGATGTTTGCCTATTAATCGGCTGATTGTTGAACCTATTTCACAGGGCAGTATTAACCTATTCTAGATATAATGTAATAGGGCGTTTAGTGACAGGGTGTTGTGAAATCAAAGCCTCTTGTGGTAGTTGTTGCTTCATACATAGGAAGCAACAACTACCACAAGAGGCTTTGATTTCACAAAGTTATTAAAGTTTTATGGTTATGTGGGGTGTCCTGGAGCGGAGTAACATTTAGCTATTCAGAACACTGTTTGGGTGGCTGTAGCCTTAAAGGTCTCCAGTGCTTTTCTCAGGTCTATCTCTTTAAGTGTATTACAATGCAAATGTGTTTTTTTTTCCCTGTCTCTAAATATTGTCTGCACGCACTGAGCTGATGTAAGTTTAAAGGGTTAACATTTTCTACCCAAAAGCCTTATCCTCAATGAACAAGTTCTGGAAATATGTCATATGTCCACCCCTCAGTCAATGGGACTAAGGGCTGTTCTTTCTCCACCCCAATCCCCAAGTATAGTGGGAGAATCCATGTCTAGTCCAGCCCTGGTCAGAGAAGGAGTAACTTCACATCCTGCACCTCTCTCTCCCTTAGAGGGAGATTACTCCAACTTCCTCATTCTCAGTACAAGGAAAATAAGCTGCAACCTGTCAAGTGTGTCTAAATCTACAAGTTATAACATAAGAGGCAAAGGCCGGTTTCTTTTGCAAAGGAAAAATAAGGTGTGACTATTCCTCAGGTCCTGGCCTAGTCCAGCAACAGACTCCCATCTAGGGGTTCCCTTCAAGGAAACATAAGTGAGGTAGGGGAATTTTGCTTATCTTATCAGGGCACACACCTCAGTGAAGAACCCTGAAGTAGGCATCCATATATTGAATATTAGCTACATAGAAGTGCAGTCTACAGCCAAGTCTTGAATTTCTGCAGACAAGTCACATCCTAAGTACCATGAGCAGGGCTGCCATCAGAAATTTTGGGGCCCCTTGAACATCTTGAAGTCTGGGCCCCTCCTCTCCTTATGGCACATGCTGTATTTTATCATAATATATAAACTCCATGACAACAGATTACTTCTTACTACTGCAGTGACTAAGTAATACTATCATACTGTAAGGAAATAAAAAAAAACACTATACACAGACAGTACCACCAATAACACCACAATACAAGCGACAAAGAATTCTGCCGCACCATGACCACTATCATTACCACTGACTAATACGTCTAAATTGTCAATGAATAAAAAAAGCTATAAAAAAACTAATATCTGCTCATACACTGATTATATAGAAATAGATACCAGATGTACACAGGTGCTGCAGACTGTATACGTGATTACAGTTACATGTAAAGACTCACAGATTACGTCTTCCATGATTGGAGTCCTTGACTTTTCTCTTTCTTCACCATCTGGTGCAAGGCGAAAGTGCATATTGGTGCCCTCAACCATCACTGACATAACATGGGTTGGAAGCACCTGGGGCAAGGCAGAATATTGTGCATGTTGAATATTGTGTATACAGTGTGCATACAACACTTCTCACCAGGAACATATAACTACTTCAGTGACTAATACCAGCATACTAAATAATAACCACTATACAGAGAACAATTTTGCCACTTTACAAGGGACGAATAACTCCACCACACCATGACCACTACCATTACCACCATATAGTGATGGGATAATACCACCATTCTGATACTGAATAAAACCACTAGAGATGAGCAATTGAAAAAAATAAAATGATTCGTCCAATTTGCCAAATTTTTCGAAAAAATTAGGTTCGATCCAAAACCAGGGGTGACATAAGGGTATCCAGGGGTTACAGAGAGGTTACGAGGGGTGACAAAGAGGAGTGAAAGAAGGGTGGGGGTGCACTACCTGAAGCTGAGTCGGCCTCTGTCAGCGCTGCTCTTGCTCCTTCCCTCCATCCCCATCATTCTGTTGAGGGACCAGGAAGAATCCAGAGCTGCTCCACAGGAGAGGTAGGATACATGAGGATTGGAGCTGTAGCATCACCTGTCCCGTGGCACTGCACACAGATTTCCCTCCCGCCTGGCCTGCAAGCCTGTGACTCACAGGTGCACAGGCCTGGGCAGAAAAATCTAAAAAATGTTGTGCCATATTTCCCACCAGAGTCCTGGCACCCTGGTTGGGAATCAATACCTAAGTGTAATGTGTGCTGATCCCCCTTGCGCCCCCTTGCAACAAAGCACCTGAGGTGATCGCCTCACTCGCCTCATCAGAGCTACAGCCCTGATGACAGAAAAAAACAAGTGCAAAAATACAAACTTCAAAAAACACAAAAATCTGTGATTAAAGTGCTATAAAAAAGAGGTAGTATTACCGTATTTATCGGGGTATACCACGGACCGGCCTATAACACGCACCCTCATTTTACCAAGAATATTTGGGCAAAAAAAGTTTTTTACCCAAATATCCATGGTAAAATGAGGGTGCGTGTGTGCGCGTGTATACCCCGATACACCCCCAGGAAAGGCAGGGGGAGAGAGGCCGTCGCTGCCCGCTTCTCTCCCCCTGCCTTTCCTGTGGTCTAGAGCCCTGCTGCCGGCCCTTCTCTCCCCCTGGCTATCGACTCTGCTGCCCGTTCTGTCCCCCTGACTATCGGTGCCGGCGCCGACAGCCAGGGGGAGAGAAGGGGCAGCGGCACCCATTGCCGGCGCCGCTGCCCCGTTGCCTCCCCCCATCCCCGGTGGCATAATTACCTGGGTCGGGTCCGCACTGCTGCAGGCCTCCGGCGCGCGTCCCCTGCGTCGTTGCTATGCACGGCGCGGCGCACTGACGTCATGCGCCGCGCCGTGCAGCGCATAGCAACGACGCCGGGGACGCACGCCGGAGGCCTGCAGCAGCACGGACCCGACCCAGGTAATTATGCCACCGGGGATGGGAGGAGGCAACGGGGCAGCAGCGCCGGCAATGGGTGCCGCTGCCCTTTCTCTCCCCCTGGCTGTCGGTGCCGCTTCTCTCCCCCTGGCTATCTAGCCAGGGGAAGAGAAGGGCCGGCAGCAGCTCTATAGACCCCAGGAAAGGCAGGGGTAGAGAAGCGGGCAGCGACGGCCTCTCTCCCCCTGCCTTTCCTCGGGGTGTATCGGCGTATAACACGCACATAGACTTTAGGCTAAAAATTTTAGCCTAAAAAGTGCGTGTTATACGCCGATAAATACGATATATGTGACAAGGTCATCAAGGGTGGATTTAAAAGGGGGCCAGTTTAAGTTGTAGAAATTTCTGCAACAGTCCGTTCCATAAACATGAGTGAGGGGAACTCTGAGGACAATGCTCTCCATTACACTTAAAACAGTATTTGTCTACAACATCAGCTGGTGTATACTTTTGGCTGGCCTTTCATAGTATCTAGACCCTTAAGACTTTAACAGGAACAAAATAGTACACCACTTAGATGTACGCATGTGGTATGCACTTATGAGGGGAGGACAATATGCTCCAGTACGCTTAAAACAGTATTTGTCTACAACACCAGCAGGTGTGTACTTTTGCCTGGCCTTTCACAGTATCTAGGCCCTTAAGATTTTAACAGGAACAAAATAGTAGACCACTTAGATGTATGTATTAGTGATGAGCGGCATATGCCATATTCAAATTCGTGATATTTTGCAAATATGAATATTCGTACTATAATCGCGAAATTTGCATATTCTATATATTTGCGGTTATTTTCCGCATGCGCGCATGTGCGTGTGCGGATACGGATAACTATCTACCTTTCTATCTATATCTATCTATCTATATTATCTATCTATTCATCTATCCATATATCTATCTATCTCCTAATATTCTTTAGTGACGATATTTGTGAATATGAGGATATCTGCGAATATTCGCATATTTACATATTCTCATATTTGTGAAAATTTGCTCTCCAGTCTAATACAGTAAATAGTATAGGAGTCTTCTTTAGACCACAAGCTGGAAGCAGGGATGAGATCACTGTGATGTGTTCTGTGGGGGAAAAAAAACGAATATTCATAATTGCGAATATTTAGTGCTATATTTGCCATATTTGCAAATATGCGATTATGCAAAATTTGCAATAAATATTTGAATTGCAAATATTCACGCACAACACTAGCATGTATGTGGTATGCACTTTTGAGGGGAGGACAATGTGCTTCAGTGCGCTTAAAACAGTATTTGTGTAAAACACCAGCAGTACACACCAGTGCTGCAGCACACAGTCACTGTGCACTACTCCCAAAATTGCACTTTCTCTCTCAATCTCACTCCCTTCCCTATCAGTGCTTCTACGCTGGCTTTTGGGCTTGAGGTGAATCACTGCTGTAAAAAAGCTTTACTGGGCAACACACACTGCTTTCTGTCCCTCTCTCTGTGCAACAGAATGCTGATGTTAGTGGGAGGTGAATCGCTGCTGAAAAAATACTTTTCTGTGCAACACACAGCGCTGTCTGTTCCTCTCTCTCTGTAATAAATGGCTGAAGTGACTGGCCACAAGGTGGCTGCCGATTACATAGGGCCAGGGGTGGCTGGCTGCTGATAGGCTGCATGCTGCAAGTGATTCAGGGTCATCCCGCCTACCCTTGTTCCTGTCTTCCCAGGATTCCTTGCCCCATATCCTCACATGTGGATCTGCCATTTTAGATGCCCTGGAGCCTGGACCGCACTAAATGGAGTTTAATGAAGCGATTTGCTATCGAATCGTGGTGATATTCACATTCGTTGCAAATGTAATTTTTCCTGAAATTTGTAACAAATTCAGATTTTTCAGATTTGATTTGCTCCTCCCTAAAAACCCCTATACACAGACCAGTATCACTACTAAATACAGTAAGTGACAAATAATACTGCCACTTTATGACTACACACATTACCCCACATAGTGACTGGGTAATACTACCATACTAATGCTGAATGAAACCTCTATGCACAGATCAATATCCCCCCCCCTTCATACAGTGACCATACAGTGGTGACCCCTGCTATACATAGGCTCTGCAGACGGTATACCACATAGGGGCCTCTTCATCTTCTTGAAGTAATTCCCTTTCCTTTTCTTCCCTGTCTTGCTCAGAGGCCATGAAATCTTACTCCAACCATGACTCGTCACCGCAGATTCTGCCAGAAACACGTTATGCTCCACACATTTCCAGCAACTTTCCTCAACTTTTCCCCAAATAAAGCTTCCATTGGTGCCCTGCATTGTATGGAAATAGGGAGGTAGATTGGTAATCCCCCTCCTGTAGATAGGTAGGGAATCCCAAAGATATATATATATATATATATATATATATATATATATATATATACATACATATACATTTATATATATATATATATATATATATATATATATATATATATATATATATATTAGGTAATCCCCCAGGTGGGGTGGGTAGTAATGCCTCCAGTATATAAGTAGGTAATGGCCCACATAGGTAGGTTGTTGACCAAGTGTGCTGCTGCCATTTTCTTTTTTTACATGTTTTGTACTTGCCACAGCAGCGTGCACCTTGTATTGGGTTTAGGTGCTGGCTACATTTTCAGTTTTTTTTTTTTCTTTGCTGTGCAAATTTGGGGGGAGTGGCTCCCTCTGTAGCCGTGCATCCCCTCCCCTATTTTCACAGGAGGTGGTTTGGATCGTTAGTGGATCCAACATGTCACCCAGCCTGAGGTAGGTGAGTGTTTAGGGACCCATCCAATAATAGGCCACCTCCGTGTGGTGGATGGGGGGACACGTTTTTGATCAAAAAGTGTGCTAAGAGCCTCCATTTTGTTGACCAAGTGTGCTGCTGCCATTTTCTTTTTTTACATGTTTTGTACTTGCCACAGCAGCGTGCACCCGTGTATTGGGTTTAGGTGCTGGCTACATTTTCATTTTTTTTTTTCTTTGCTGTGCAAATTTGGGGGGAGTGGCTCCCTCTGTAGCCGTGCATCCCCTCCCCTATTTTCACAGGAGGTGGTTTGGATCGTTAGTGGATCCAACATGTCACCCAGCCTGAGGTAGGTAAGTGTTTAGGGACCCATCCGATAAGAGGCCACCTCCGCTTGGTGAATGGGGGGACACGTTTTGATCAAAAAGTGCGCTAAGAGCCTCCATTTTGTTGACTAAGTGTGCTGCTGCCATTTTCTTTTTTTACATGTTTTTTACATATATATATATATATATATATATATATATATATATATATATATATTAGGTAATCCCCCAGGTGGGGTGGGTAGTAATGCCTCCAGTATATAAGTAGGTAATGGCCCACATAGGTAGGTATATAGGGCAGGTAGATTCACAGGACAGGTAGATAGGAAGCTCACAACGTGCTATGGGCCTTTTATTAATCATTCCTACCATATCTGTGGTATAGCCAGCTGTTGGAGCAATCCACATAAAAATAACTGATTTAGTCACACGTCGGATACTAATTACTACCAAACAGTCATTGGGGCGGATTCATGACCAAAACTTATCACTGCTGGTTGCCTGTGATCACACCTCTGCAAAGGTGTCATTTTCAGGGCATTACTGTATCTGTGTGTAATAGCCTTGAGTGCCTTGTGAAGAAGAGGATCAGCTCAGGACACCATATAGGAACCAGTTATCAGCCTGGCACAGCAGCGTTTCACCCTTTTGGCCAGAATGGTTAGCATGTATGCTGGGCAACAACTTAAAAGTCATGGAAGATGTCCCATGGCGATCCTCTTCACACTGCATTTGAGACTATTACACCCAGGCGCAGTGATGCCCTGAAGCCAACACTTTTGGTGTAGGAAACACCTTACCTGTCACATATGTCTGCCGAGGCGTGATCTCGTGCAAACAGTGGTGATTAGGTTCGGTCAGGAGTCTGCCCCAATGACCACTTGCCAGTACTTACACAGATACATGTAAATAACATGTCAATATTAGCCCCATGGAAATATAAACAACAAAAATAGAACAAGCATAGGGGTGTCGTACACTTTATTTAATTCCTCAGTAGAAGATACCAGTAGAAAATAGTGCAATTACCCAGAATAATAGAGACAAAAAAATCTCTCAGGCCCAATAAAGAGAGACCTAGTTAGAGATTGACCCATAACATAGAATATTGATTAAACCACAGAAATCTGCTATACACAGTACAATTTAATCTGCTAAATATTGGATTATATGCAAAAGCAAACACGCATTCCCAACGTGTTTATGTCCACATTAAATATTATCCACTATACATGGGTACATCTTCAGGGGAACCCACGTGCCACCATATCATTAACAGATATTGTAGAGTAGCTGTAATATCACATAAATATGAGCCACAATTGAAAATCCATTCCTCAGAGGGGCTGGGTACAACTTATTGGGTCCCCCCAAAGCATAAGGACAATTTTTATGCAGATATTGTCCTAGTTCCCTTGGTAATATTGGTGTTAAACAAAGAACTCCATGTACAGATGAAGGCAAAATTAGCATATGGCACACAGGTGAATAAAATATGTGCATTGCACCAATGGCATCTGCTATACCACAGACATGGTAGAAATGTTTATTAAAAGGCCCATAGCACAGTGTGAGCTTATGAGGTAAAACTTGGTGACAGGTTCCCTTCAAATATAGATCATATACACATTACATTCTGTACGTGCATCCATAATACACACAACACACATACTGTACACAATACATTATGTACATGCATGCATCATACTCAACTTACACACTGTACACATTACATACTGTACATGAATGTATCACACAAACACTACACATACTGCACACAATACATTCTGTACATGCATACATCATAAACATCCACAACACACATACTGTACACATTACATACTGTACACACATGCATCATTTACACATGGCACAAACTGTACAAACTACATATACCTCCCAACTGTCTCAGATCCAGCTGAATTTTCCCCATTTTGGGGTGATGTCCCGCCTTCCCGAATGCCCCCCACATGTCCAGCATTTAACTGTAAATGCTTACTAATGGGCGCTCAGTGCAGTGGAGGGTGAAGAGCCATTAGATCCTCACCCTGTCAATCACTCTTGTGTCCGCTGGCTACATTTATCTAGCAGACACAAGAGGCTTCCTCCGGCATCTCCTGCGCACGAGTGACGACATCAGACGCCGGAGCACAGAGAAAGAAGAAAGAAGAGGCCATGCTGAGGGAGCCACTGGGAAGAGGACAGAAGAGCTGCAGGAGATAAGTATCCGGGAGCAGTGGGGGGGGACTGCTTCTGCTGCCTTATATGGGGAACTGCTGCTGCCTACCATGGGGGAAACTGCTGCTGTCTAATATGGGAGACACTGCTGGCTAATATGGGGGACTCTGCTGCCTAATATTGGGACACTGCTGCCTACTATGGGGGTACTGCTGCCTAATGTGGGGGACACTGCTGCCTACTATGGGGGTACTACTGCCTATTATGGGGGCACTGCTTCCTAATATGGGGGTACTGCTTCCTAATATGGGGGTGCTGCTGTCTACTATGGGGGACACTGCAGCCTACTGTGGGGGCCACTGCTACCTACTATGGGAGGCATTGCTGCCTTATATGGGGGACACTGCTGACTTGTATCGGATTACTGCCACTGCCTACTATGGGGGAAACTGCTACCTACTATGGGGGACACTGCAACCTACTACTGGGGAAACTGCCACCTACTACGGGGGAAACTGCTGCCTACTATGGGCGGCACTGCAGCCTAATATGGGGAAACTACCGCCTAATATGGGGGTACTTCCGCCCATCATGGGGGTACTGATGCCCATTATGGGGAAAACTGCTGCCTACTATGATGGGAAATTGCTGCCTACTATTGGGGAAATTGCCACCTACTAAGAGGAACACTGCCGTTTACTATTGAGGTACTGCTGCCTAATATGGGGATACTGCTGCCCACTATGGGGGGGGGGGTGAAATCTGCAGCCTACTATGAAGGGTATTCTGCTGCCAACCTAATGTGGGGGACATCTGCTTCCAACCTAATGTGGGGGTCTTCTCCTGCCTACCTAATATGGAGGACATCTGCTGCTACCCATTCAACTAAGGGGAGGTCATTATTACAGTTTGGGGCATTATAGTTATTGTAAAAGTGCGGAGCCTAAAATGTTTTTTTCCCACCATGTTCTCCAGAAATGTGTCGTAGCCAAAAGAAATCATTATGTTGGTCTGAGCTGGAGAAGAAAAAGTAAAGTGAACGAGATCAGAGAAGACGTCACCTGATATAACTGTATGTAATCACTTATATGGTCTGTAGTAATAATGATGGGGGTTTTTGTCAGTCACCTGATGTAACTGTATGTAATGACTTATATGGTCTGTAGTGGTAATGTGATCTCTCCTGCCCCTCCCCCCTCCTGCTCAGATGGCAGCAGCCTGAGAGGAAAGTCTGTGGCAGAGGGGAGACCCCAAGTGCAGGGGGAACCGCAATGAGTATGGTGTGGTAAAAAGAATGGCCCTGCTGTCTTGCAAGGGGCCCTTCTTTTTACCACAGAATAATAAATTTGTGTACTGGGCAGGTAGTGCAGCCCATTTAGAGAGCATTTAAAAAAAAAAAAAGCGTGGCAGTCTGGCCGGCCCCCCTAATTTTATTTTTTGCCCGGGACCATGATGGCAGGCCCTCCATTCCAATCCTGATGGCGGCCCTGACCATGAGGAACAAGTCTGTCCAGAAATACAGTAAGTTTTTGAGTCTTACATGTACCACAAAGGAGAGTGATCTTAATTCCTAGGAGCATTAAGTGCCCCATAATAAGTATGTTCATTCCCTTTTTTTCCATGTGAAAATTTGCAATGAAATTCGCATAGTGCGCATGCGCGATTATATCTTTCACCTAAAAGAGTGTCCTCTGGAAGGGCCGATATTCGTGAATATTTGCATATTCGTATGCACAAAATATTCACGTTCGAGACCGACTCACACAGTAAATAATATTGGAGCCTTTTTTGGAACACAAGCTGGAAGCAGGGAGGGATGATAACTTTTTTTTTTATTTTTTTTTAACACAGTACACATCCTTGTTGTGATATGTACTGTGAAGGAAAAAAAATGAATATTCGTCATTAAGAATATATATCGCTATATTCTAAATATTTGCAAAATCGCAATGTGCCGATATTCAAGGTAAAAAAATTGTATTTCCAATATTCGCCCTTAACACAAATAATAAGCATAGTACATATTTTTGCTTTATTAATGTAGTGGTTTGTCATACTACATATATACATGTAATACTAAACAAGTCATATGCAATGCGGATGTAGTAAACAATATGTAGGGAGAACCAAGAGGCCACTCAAAGTAAGAATATCTGAACACATAAACAATATAAAACAAAGGTAATGGGATTCACCTCTCTCTCTGTACATTTCAATAAATACCATAAACAAGAACTGTCAGGCCCAAGGCCTGATTATAGAATCATACATGTGTTATAACTGTATTTTTGTATTTGTGTATAATTCAAGACACGGGTGAGGTGTCATTCAGACTGTATTTGTTTTTGTGTATTCCAGTTTTATTGGGGGTCTGTCTGCCTGTGTTATACTTCTTTTTAAGTCAAAAGCCTTTGTAGCAGCAGGATATGAGCTGTCTCTGGTCCCATCATAAAAACAAGTTTGAGATAAGGGTCCAGGAAGAGAGATGCCCCCCCCCCCCCCCCTGGGATCTTAGGGGAGGGGGGATGGAGTTTTCCCTCCTAAAAAGCCAATATATAACTGAGATGCTGGACAAAACTTTTGGGTCAAGCCTGTGGCATAAGCTGACAAGACCATACTAAGAACAGCTGAAGACTACTATACCCTTATGCTGAAAGGACTTTTCTGAACTTGTCTTGCTAAACTCTTTATTTATTTTTTGTACCTGTATGTCATTTGTTTATTTTATACCTAGCACTGTGATACCTTTTATCGGATTAAATGTTTAATTAATCAGCTCTGGTCTTTGATCTCTAAATATAGGAGCTCACCTTTCTAAAGGAAGCTCTTGTGAAACACGTTTATCTCTCTAGCGTCTTTGCTAAACCGATAGGGTGTGATTGCGACAACTGGTGGCAGTGTCGGGATATATTTAGAGATATTTTAGTGCTTGCTGGATTTTACATGTAAGGAAATCTTAGCACTAAAAGAAATTAGAAAATTATATAGGATAGGTCAGGTATCCAAAACCCAGATATGCAGTGCTCCCAGTCTATATCAATATGGCAGATGGTGGGGAGTGACATAAAACATAACTTTTACTAGTTAATCACTAAAAGACATATATTATAAAGTGAGTAAATACATGGGCAAATGGTTGGCCCTCCAAAAAGACGCAACAAATGGACTCCTGTTAAAGTCAATAATTATACAATTGCATTATCTAAATGCTAGCATATATAGTCACTATCTCAGTCTGCACGTCTCCAAAATGTAGCCCGACGTGTTTCTGACAACAGTGAAATGTCTTCCTCAGGGGCATAAGAGGAGACAGTGACTCAACAGATTTGGTTTAGCATATAGAGATCAATACTCAGTTATTAGAGCAAAAAGAAATCAAAATAATATCCCGGTCGCTGATACAGTAGCGACTTGGGTTGTGCCTGGCATAAATAAATACAGTACACAATAAGACAGTGAGCAGGGAATGCCTCATATGGTCCAGTCTGAAGACCCTGAAATAAAAAAACACATATAGAAAATATGTAGTGAGGCTTATTAGTTCTTCCATTAGACCTGTGGAATAAACATCAGAGGTCTTACTCACTGTTAGAGTTGCTGCGTCCACGCTCGTCTCCTGCGCAAACCCGCTGTGGCGGGGAGCAGTGCAGTTGTGCTGGCTACTGTGCGCACGAGTGAGCTAGAGCGGCGTCTGATCTCATATCCGCTTCCGGAGCGGCGGGTGGGGCCTCGTTGGTGACGTGTGCCAAAGCTGACACCGTAGTAGTGCACACGTCACTCGCTCACAGATAAACACTGTGAGCGAACTAGGCTGTATTAACTCCGTCGCTCCCGGAATTGGACACGTAATGATACAGCTGCTTTTGCCGCAGGCTGTAATACATATCACTGCTGGTAATGGTTTTAAATAGGCTAATCTCCACACATACCAGAAGGGGATATAAGATCCACTTAATGTATATGGATGTATCACTGATAGCGGAAACATATAAATTGATTGAGGTAATTCAGTTATTTTCTGAAAGAAGTATAAATAATAGGCTGTGTAGGTACAGGTGGGGCTCAAAAAGGAGGATAGACAGAGCGGGTAGAGGAGAATATAGTGGATCAGAGGACCTATGTAGAGTGTATGAAAAATACATATTTTTATTTATTTATTTTTATATTATTTATTTAAAGTGTCGACACTAGGGTGGGATAACCTGACGGGCAATGGAGGGATAATAATGGGGCCTCGGGAACCTATTGAGTTCTAGATTCACACTATACTAGTCCCTAGGCCTAGGCGGGGTGGCCGCCCTAAAAAGGGCGGTCCCGCACAGGAACCTATCCTATATACCCTGTTAATCCCTACGCTAGCAGGGGTGTGCTGCCTCAAGAGCTGACTACAGCTCCACCTACCTGCCTAACCCATACCCCTGATACCTTCTGTCGACCATTATATTAAACTTGTGAAACATAATTGTTCATTTAAGCCACGAGGAGTGGCTGTATCCAACGTATAGATCCATCTGGTTTCTCGCTGTAGTAGGAGGTTGTCAAGATCCCCTCCCCGAGGAGAGGGATTCATCTTTTCTATCCCAAAGAAATGTATCTCTTTAACATTCCCTCCATGGGTGTCATTCATGTGTCTCGCTAATGCTGTGTCTCTTTTGTTTCTAATGTCCCCAATGTGCTCCTCTTGCGTAATTTGCGTATAGTTTTTTCAACATATTTGAGGCCACAGGAACACACGGCGATATACACCACCGCTTTTGTTGTACAGTTAATAAACTGTCTAATCTTGTATGTCCTATTGTCTGTTGGTAACAGAATATTTTGTGTTTTTTTCATAAAGTTACAGGCACGGCAGTGTCCACATGGGTGAGAGCCCACCGCTGAGTACTTGGATAGCCAAGTCGTTGAAGTAGGGGTGGGTGACAAATGGCTATGTGTGACCATGTCTCCAATACTTTTCCCTTTTCTATAGGTAATTTGTGGGTATTCTCCAACATATGTTCTCAAGTCACTATCCATGAGAAGGATGCCCCAATGTCGTTGAATGATCTCTCTGACTGGCATGGACATGTTATCAAAAGTGCCTATGATACGACAGATGGGAGCATCCTCTTTTTTCTGTTTAGGAATTAATAAGTGATCCCTTGGGGTAGTTAGAGCTGTCCTATATGCTAGTGATGAGACATGGTCCGGATATCCACGCTGCCTAAACCTCCTCCTTAGGTCTCCCGCCTGCACCTTAAATTCAGCCTCATTTGAATAGTTCCTCCTGAGGAGGAGATATTGTCCTTTGGGGATCCCCATTTTGAGGTGGCCCGGATGACAACTCTCCCACCTCAGGAGGCTGTTCGTTGAAGTGGCCTTGCGAAAAACAGTAGTTGCAAGGCCACCCTGTCCATTCTTAGAGATAGTCAGGTCTAGAAAGGCAAATAGAACTCTTCTCGACCGTATATATGTAAAAGTCAGGGAGATACAATTTGAATTAATTGATTCCATAAACTCTCTTAGTTGTAACGAGGTACCTGTCCACAAGATGAATATGTCGTCTATATAACGTGCCCATAATGCGGCACATTCACAGTAGCTTTCTCTCTTCTCGACGAACGCCATAGTTGCTTCCCACCAGCCAAAATAGATGTTAGCATATGTAGGCGCACAGGGACTGCCCATGGCAGTCCCCTTGAGCTGCTGGTAATAGTGTCCATTGAAGAGAAAGTAATTGTGATACAAGATGAACCTTAGTAAAGATAGGACAAATTCATTATGTTTCTGGAGGTAAGTGGGTCTTGTGGACAGGTAAAATGCAACTGCCTGTAGTCCTGCTTCGTGTGGGATGGAAGAGTAGAGGGCTTCTACATCCAACCCCACAAGAAGAGTCTCTTCCTCCACCACTATCCCGTCAAGTTTGGACAATAAGTCCGTCGTGTCACGGACATATGACGGGAGAGAGGTGACGAATTGTCTCAGGACTTTATCCAAATAGACCCCCACGTTTTGAGCAATACTGCCTATGCCTGACACAATCGGGCGTCCCTTTAAGGGAACTAAGCCCTTGTGTATTTTGGGCATGGCGTAAAAAGTGGGGGTAGTTGGATTCTTGGGGCAAAGAAATTCAAATTCTTCATCATCAATAAGTTTGTCTGTTCTGGCCTCCTGTAAGATTTGTATAAGGGTTTCCCTGTATTGATTTGTCGGGTAATTAACTAGGATCTCATACGACTGTTTGTCTTCAATGATCTTATGACACATACGTGTATATTGATTTCTCCCCATCACGACAATATTCCCCCCCCCCCTTGTCTGATGCTTTAATGACTATAGAGGGGTTATTCAAGTTCCCTTATGGCTGTTCTTTCTTCAAAACAGAGATTGTTACGGAGGGTTGAGTCATGTGTTTGTAGGTTTCTGAGATCTCTAGTCACAAGATCCCTGAAGATCTCAATACAGGAAAGTTCTCCTATGGGATGTTGTGCCTTGCTTTTAGGTTTCAGTTCTGTGAATGGACCTGTTCCTCTATCTCTTTCTCCTGCACTCAGTAGGTCTGTAAGTTCTGTGATGGTATGTAAATCTTGGGGTGTAACTCCTAGATCTAGGCATTTTTTCTTTTCAAGATTTAAAAAAAATTTATGCCAGTCCAGTTTCCTCGTAAATAGGTGAATGTCCTTCGTCCATGAAAAAGAATCAAATTTAGTTGTCGGTACAAAGGACAAACCTTTACTCAGAGCCTGGGTCTGTATTTCTGTAAGTGGATAGTCTGACAGGTTTAGGATCTGAGGCGCATTACTATTTATATTTTTGAATCCTATATTTTCCCCCTGACGACTGTAGGTCGGAGGAGGTACGGGTTCTCCCCGTCTAAAAAAGGAGAGGAAGAGGCAGAGGTCGACGCTGAGTTGGAGGGAACTGCAGAGGGATTTCCACATGTTGGTAGCTGGTTTCTTACGGTCGCTCGTGCGCGACCTCTTCCTCTGTGTCTCTGGTTTCTGCCCCTTCCTCTTCCCCTTCTTCTTTCTCCACATCCCTTATCTCTATCAGAAAAATCTGTTTCTGACGAGGAGAGATCTGTTTCTGTATCTCTCTGTTGGTTCTTATCTAGCACTTGGTAGGCCTTATTTTCCCTGAACTCCTGGAGATCTCTAACAAACTGGGTATGCTTTCTTTCTTTTAGGTGGTAGCAGAATCTCTCAATCGTGTTTTGAAGTTGAGTCTCCTTTACAGAGAACTCAGGGTCACCCTTAAATCTCGTTGGGACCTCTTGTTGTTCCCTCAGTTTTTTCCCAGAGATCTCCAGGTTCAGTCTTTCCTCATCTAGGAGTATCTGCAAAAATGTAATGGAACAATTTGTGGCCTTCTCTTCCCAACTCTTTAAAACGTTTGGGGTACGTAATCTGGTGGAAGGTAAAGTCGGAGCGACGGCGTTAACACAGCCTCGTTCGCTCACAGTGTTTATCTGTGCGCGAGTGACGTGTGCACTACTACGGCGTCAGCTGTGGCACACGTCACCAACGAGGCCCCACCCGCCTCTCCGGAAGCGGATATGAGATCAGACGCCGCTCTAGCTCACTTGTGTGCACAGTAGCCGGCACAACTGCACGGCTCCCCGCCACAGCGGGTTTGCGCAGGAGACGAGCGTGGACGCAGCAACTCTAACAGTGAGTAAGACCTCTGATGTTTATTCCACAGGTCTAATGGAAGAACTAATAAGCCTCACTACATATTTTCTATATGTGTTTTTTTATTTCAGGGTCTTCAGACTGGACCATATGAGGCTTATAAATAATAAATATTTATTTATGCCAGGCACAACCCAAGTCGCTACTGTATCAGCGACCGGGATATTATTTTGATTTCTTTTTGCTCTAATAACTGAGTATTGATCTCTATATGCTAAACCAAATCTGTTGAGTCACTGTCTCCTCTTATGCCCCTGAGGAAGACATTTCACTGTTGTCAGAAACGCGTCGGGCTACATTTTGGAGATGTGCAGACTGAGATAGTGACTATATACGCTAGCATTTAGATAATGCAATTGTATAATTATTGACTTTAACAGGAGTCCATTTATTGCGTCTTTTTGGAGGGCCAACCATTTGCCCTTGTATTTACTCAGTTTATAATATATGTCTTTTAGTGATAAACTAGTAAAAGTTATGTTTTATGTCACTCTCCACCATCTGCCACACTAAAAGAAATTGCACACATAGTCTTGTGTGTAAATTCCAAAGACAGAGTGCTATGCTGGTTTTAAAGATATACAAAAAGAGTGCAAGACCCTGCCCTCCCCATCTCCTGTTTTACCTCCTCTGTCTCATCTTGGAAATATGGAGGCATATTACAAGCAGTCCAAGCCTGCACTGGAGCTAATGTGCCAAGAAAAGGAGATCTCTACTGCGGGAAGGAACAAGGAACAACTTATTGCTGATCTTATGGAGTTTGATGCCCATGCAGCAGAGCTGAGTGACATGAGACGAAGTCCTACAGTTGGAACTGCCATCCAAAGACTGATATCTCCTGGGGAATGCAGCAACATTACTCCCTATCAGGACAGTACTCCACATAAGGCCTTGGACTCTTATATGCGGACTGCCTTACAACACCTTGGGAATGTGGATGCTAATATGAAACTCCAACTGCTTCCAGAGTACCAAACTGCAGAGAGAGTGAGGCACGGGCTGCAGAGAGAGAGGAGGCAGAAAGAGAGGCCCAGGGGAGGCATGAACTAGAGGTTCTGAGGCTGAGATGGGAAGCTTCATCCACACGCAGTGATGTGCAGGATCAAGGAGTCCATAAACCTCGCTTGGAACATTTCCCCATGTTGGAGGACGATGGTGACCTGGATGTGTTCCTGAGGGGATTTGAAAAGGTTTGTCGGCAGGTCCATCTACCTAAGGAACAGTAGGGACGATATCTAACCCCACGGTTGCAAGGGAAAGCTTTGAATGTGTTTGCTTCTCTTCCCTCTGAAAGTGACCAGGACTATGAGGCAATAAAATCTGCCCTGCTAAAAAGTTTTAATCTGACTCCAGAAGCTTATCGGAAAAGATTTCTGACTTTGCAACAAAGCACCACAGAAAGCTGCACTAAACATGCAGGTCAGCTAAGGACTGCATTCAGGCAATGGACTGGGGGCCTACAAGTCACTACTTATGAGGTCCTGGAGGACTTGATGGTCCTGGATCAGTTTCTCTAAACACGGAGCTTTGAAGCCAGAGAGTGGATTTTGGACCGCAAGCCCAAGACAGCAGCAGAAGCAGCAGAACCAGGAGCTGACTTTGCCAATAAAGCGTGGACCTGCACAAGCTGGAGCAAGGACCTGGAGGGGAGCCACACACCCACAAAGCACCCCCAGGCCAGCCAGGAAATTCTTACCATCATCACCAAAAGCAACAGGAGCCACATTGGGTCAGGGGGACACCTGCCGATGTTAAAGATGCAATAAGATTGGGCACCTGAATTCTCCACCGGCAGCTGAAGGACACACAACCGGTTTTTTTGGTGTCCGGAGCGGTGGAGAAAAGAGGGGATAACTTACAGAGTGTAACTGTGGGTGATCGGGTGACAGTCGGTTTACGAGATTCTGGAGCCTCATTTACCTTGGTGCGGCCTGAAGTAGTGGATACAGAGGACATCATCCATGGATTTAAAAGGAATTAGCCTGCTGTGCCGATGGCCCGTGTGTACATGGATTGGGGTACAGGCAAAGGTTTGCGGGAGGTGGGAGTCTCTGAGGACATCCCTGTTAATGTTCTGCTGGGGAATGATTTGGGTCAGATGCTCTGTCATTATGCTCCGGAGGACACTACCTGCACACCAGATGGGCTAGGAGAGAGCCCGGTTCGTTCTGAGGTACTGTTTGTTCTGAGGTACTGTGAAATGTGATTACTAGGAGGGAGTGCAGGGGATTGATAAATGTTTACCTGTGACTGAACCAGTGAAGTTTTCCAAAAGTGAAATGGGGTGTATTGTAAAATGTGATGACAATGATTTACCAATGTCAAAGCCTAGTGAAAATGGGCTAGGGGGCGGGTTTGGTGTGCCCCTGGTGACATGTAAGGATGAGGGACCAGCAGTGAGTGATATGTCCCAATCCTGTGAGGAGGAGGAGTTAAGGAGTGATGGGCCTGTGTATGACTCCTATAAGACTGTAATGTGTGAGGAGGAGGAGGAGGAGGAAAGGAGTGATGGGCCTGTGTATGATGCCTGTAACATTGTTATGTCTGGGACTGAGCAGGAGGAAGGTAAACCCCAGGGAGGCATACCAATGGTAGCAGTGGTAACACGTCAGCAGCGTGCCAGGGCTGCAGCTGTAAAAAGAAGGGAGGATGGTGATGAAAGGGGCAAGCTGTGTGACTTGCAAGCCAAAGCATAGGAAGGTGGAGATGTTAGTTCATCTGAGGGAAATGTGCTCCCTGATGCCACGAGATTTGGGGAGGGCAATGAGCATTTCCGGGAAGTTCTGCACAGTTACCCTTCCCTTGAAGGGATGAGAAAACGGGCTGAACATCCAAGCGCCGACACAGATGGGCATCGGGTATATTGGGAAAACAATATCTTGTACTGGGAGTCCCTTTCAAAGGCATGCTAGGGCCCCAGAAGAGAGATAGGCAGTTAGTAGTTCCTAGGCAGTACAGGAAAGAGCTGCTGAGGTTAGCACATGAGACTCCCCTGGCAGGACATTTGGGAGTGGCCAAAACAAAGTCCAGGTTGGCACACAATTTCTACTGGCCAGGTATGGGTACTGCTGTTGCAAATTACTGTATATCCTGTCATGTCTGCCAGAGGGTGGGTACGTCTGAGGATGTTACTCGTGTTCCCCTAGTGCCCCTACCAGTCATATCTGTACCTTTTGAATGAGTGGCAGTGGATATTGTGAGGCCTCTAGCTATACCCAACAGCACAGGGAAACAATGTATTCTTACTGTGGTGGATTATGTGACCAGGTACCCTGAGGCTGTTGCCTTATCCTCCGTCCGGGCAGATAAGGAGGCAGATGCACTGATCAGTATATTCTGCAGGGTGGGGTTCCCCAGAGAAATGCTCACTGATCAAGGCCCATGTCCCATCTAATGCAAAGCATTTGTAAGAAGGTGAATGTACAGTATGTTCTGAAGTTCAGGGACAAGATGCAGGCATTGACTGGGCTGGTACATGACAACCTCATAAGCAGCACAGTCCAGGCAGAAGTACAGGTATGATTGCAATGCAAGGGACTGGGTCTATGAAGTGGGACAAAAGGTAATGGTTCTGAACCCCATCAGGCAGAATAAGTTGCAGGCCGCCTGGGAGGGTCCCTTCCCCATTTTGCAGCGCCTAGAACCAAACACATATGTAGCAGCCCTTGATGAGAAAGGTCAGAGGCAGAGATTGTACCACATTAATATGGCATACTATGACCCTGAGGAGGTGGTACTCAGTGTATGCAATGCACCAGAGGAAGGGCTGGGTAGTGATCCTCTACTGGACCTAGAGGAAGAAGCTAAGAGCCAGGGATCCCTTCAGGATGTGGTGATCAATCCACAGCTCTCAGCTACAAAGAAAATGCAGCTAAATGAGGAAATAGGCCCCTTCAGTGCCAGGGAATGCAGGGCCTATGGTGTCAAGAAAAGAAATAGACGGTTAATGGAGACAGATCTATCAGCCTGGTGATGCAAGATCTCTCTGTCCCCATCTTAAGGGGGAGGTGTCAGGCCCAAGGCCTGATTATAGAATCATGCATGTGTTATAACTGTATTTCTGTATTTGAGTATAATTCAAGACATGGGTTAGAGTTCATTCAGACTGTATTTGTTTTTGTGTATTCCAGTTTTATTGAGGGTCTGTCTGCCTGTGTTATACTTCTTCTGAAGTCAAAAGCCTTTGTAGCATCAGGATATGAGCTGTCTCTGGTCCCATCATGAGATAAGGGACCAGGAAGAGAGATGCCCCCCACCTGTTGGGATCAGAGGGGAGGGGGGATAGAGTTTTCCCTCCTAAAAAGCCAATATATATAACTGAGATGCTGGACAAAACTTTTTGGTCAAGCCTGTGGCATAAGCTGACAAGACCATCCTAAGAACAGCTGGAGACTCATTCACAAGGACTGCTATACGCTTATGCTGTAAGGACTTCATTTTTGTTTTCTGAACTTGCCTTGCTAAACTCTTTATATATTTTTTGTACCTGTATGTCATTTGTTTATTTGATACCTAGCACTGTGATACCTTTTATCAGATTAAATGTTGAATTATCAGCTCTGGTCTTTGATCTCTAAATATAGGAGCTCACCTTTCTGAAGGAAGCTCTGGTGAAACATGTTTATCAAAGGGTTAATGTGGTGACTTGCTGGGACTAGTAGTTTATACCCATAGGTCTGGTGGCTTTAACCCTTGCACCATCACACTTTCTCTAGCGTCTTTGCTGGACCGATAGCGTGTGTGATCGTGACAAGAACCATCACAACTAAAATACTGCGGGTTACAAGTCATCAAGCAAGAATGTCGAGGGAAGAGGCCAGAAAAATTTATGAATTTGAATCTTTAGAACTGAATGGCCTAAATTCCGAAATGGAGATTTTCGGCTTCCTGTAAAAACCCTTTGGGCTCTGGCCCACTACCAGTCCAATGCCAGGCTGTTACCAGCGCTTGGACAGGGTCCTCGCCCTTGCCCATAGGGTCCACCTTCTAGCAAGTCTTCCTAAATATATGTTCTCAAGTTTTCATGTTACTTTTCCATCCGTTTCCTACCACTTCCCTCTATTCTCATTTACATTTCACATCCTGTTTTTTTCTCCCAACTTAATTTTCCCATTTTTTCTTTCCAACTCTATTTTTCCATTTTATTATTATCTTATTATACTGTTTGTCATATACATACAGTTAATGCATCATGATTTACATTGTTACACAACCTCCAAAGGGTCTTACTTAAAGACTAAACTAATTATGCAATCATTATTTTGTTTACTATTATTTTATTATTGGCATCATCTCAAATAGTCAATGCACTAACAATGATTTGACCCCTATATATATTTTAATATATATTTTTATACACTATTTTATCTACCAAGTTAAACATACATCACTGAGACCAGGGAGTTCAAACTCCCAATCTCAATTAGTAGAATCCGGACCATGGATTCCCATCACCAGAATTCACAAGCTAATGCCACTCTTTCTACAGTCAGTCATCTTCAGCCATTGATAAAGGGGGAACTCCCCGAAATGCGTCTAGCCTCCACAGATCATCCTACATGATCTGCCACCGCTTATTACCCTATGTGCATCTACTTGCAGGTGCTGCAGTCCCCTGCTTAGTGTACCACTGTTCAGTGTGTGCTTGATCAGCACCAATTGCACGAGGATGCTTCTGCAAGAAGCAATTGTATTTCCTCCACAGCCTGGACTTATCTTCACCGAGCTGGACACCGCTTCGTGCCATCCAGAAATCCGACCACGTCTTACTCGGCAGACAGGCAAGTTCCATCACCTCATTCCGCATTGACTTGCACACCGCTCCAGGATCGCAGGTACTTTCCATCCAGCAGGCCGGGTGCATACCCGTGCCACTTAGCGTATTGACTGCAAATATCAATTCTCCTGCATCCCATTTTCTGCAAAACTAGGATCTGACATTTCAAAGGCCCTGCTCAGGGTACAATGTTTTATTGTATTGTTGCATGAATTAAATTACATTATATAACCAGCAGCATCTCCAGTCTTATAATATATATCATATCCCATTTTATTGCAAATTACCCCTAAATCATACCACCATCTCACTAACTGTTCCTTGAGTTCTGAATACACATTTTTATTCTGTTTACATGTTATTGGCACTACGGGTGCAGTGCATTCAGAACCTCGGTACAGTTGGGACATTTATTATCTTAGTGTGCAGCCACCCACCTCTTCTCTTCTCCACTATTTCAACGTAAGGTTGAACCACCCTGCCACATGACACTACAACCCTCAACTTTCACTGCAAGCATAACTCTTCTTCTGGCATCACAAACTTGACAATTTGCCAGTTAAGTATCCATCATTATCCTACCATCCACATATGTACCCATTTATATGTCTTTACTGAGATGGGACTATGGGGTTTTGCATTTTTTTTTATGTATGCACTCAGGAGTGACTTATATAGCAACCACAGAGACAGCTCCGGGCTAGGTGGAAACCTGCTTTTTTGATTGATGAAGACCTGTGACTGGATTGGTGAAGGTTTATTGTTATTCACAGGGATATGAACAGTAGTTTTTAGGACAACCTCTGTTGTGAGGGTCAGTGAGCAATAAAGGTGACAGCAGTAATGTCAGCTATTCAAAAGCAATAGTGGAAAGACCTACTACAACCATACACCAGCATTGGACAAACAGAATGGGTGAGTATTTTGAGACCTGGAAGGACCATAGTTAACCTGGGACTAGTAGGACAACCTGCTGTATTCTATATGAATAGAGTTCATGTGAAACTACTTATTGCCCATTCGACTCTGTTCAGTAACATTCTTGTTCAAGTAAGTGCTTCCTCCAAAAGGGAGATGTGTTGGCTAGAAAAGCTGACTGAGTTTACCGCAACAGCATGTTTAAGACCTTGTGTACTGCCACCCCCCCCTCCCCCTCAGACTGGGTGTTCTGCCAAGTCACTTGGATATGTATACTACCTTGCCTCTTCTCTGTGTCCTACAAATACCTTGTCTGTCTGGGTTGTAACCTCTGGTCATGTATTGCATTCTATATTCGCCAAGTAATACAGTACAGACCATTGAAGGCAAAAGCTCTTTGGAAGCCTTCTTTTACTATTTGCAGAATTGGACATATAAAAGCATAAACTCAGTGTTAGCTCTTCATCTTACAAAATTTACTTAGATTGAATAAGGCTCAACCAATTTCAGCGCTAAGACAGTGTCCACACTGTTCCATTATTGCCTTATGAGATAAAACAGAAAAGATTCCTCCCTGACCCCAGGGTAGATTGACAATATCCCTGAATCAAGTCCTCTCGCTTGTCAAAAAGTTGCCCTTCTTACAGAGAAGTCACACTCGGCCAGTTGATTCATTACAGTTTTTGTCCAAATAATTTTTTTGCCTTAAATGGGCAGTCATTAAAAAATGTTTTTAATATAGCACTACTAATGTAAAAACAATATATATTCCCAGTGTACATTGTGTAAAAAAAAAAAAAAAAAAAGAAGAAAGAAAGAAAGAAGACGTTTTCTATGTCTTCTGTGGCTTTAAAAAATCTGCCACTAGGTGTCTATCTACTTGTCCAGACTGCATTTTCCCCTTGTCTTGCCAACAGACTTTGGACTCGTGCTGGCCTGTGATAAGTCCAAAGTCCGGAAATGCGGTTTGGACATGGCTCTGTTCATAACTCCGCTCTCTGCCTGTATATGAAACAGGTGAGATTGAGTTCTGTGCACAGATGCACAGATGCCTATTTTGCATGTGCCCACCCCCACCTCCCTAGATATTGATTCAAAAGCGCAGCCTTGATGAAAGGGCAGAAGTGGTCCCCCAGCAGGGCTTCAGAGCTCAGAGTTAGTGAGCAGCCCTGAAGGGTAAAATAGAGGCATATAGAAGCTTAAAAAAATGATTTGCTGGAGAGGTCTTAGTTATGGGGCATGATGTAAATAGGAGTGGATTGTACAATTGTAACTTAATGATTGGTACTCTTTAACCTGTTAAGGACCCAGGGCGTACCTGTATGTCCTGAGTCCGCTCCCATTCTATAACGCGGGGTCACGTCATAGCAGGTCAGGCCCGGCCTCTAACAACGGCCGGGACCCGTGGCTACTAACCCTTTAGACGCGGCGCTCAAAGTTGAAAGCCACGTCTAAAGTGAAAGTAAACCTATGCCGGTTAGCTCAGGGGGCTGTTTGGGATCGCCACAGCGAAATTGCGGCATCCCGAACAGCTTACATGACAGCCGGAGGGTCCCTACCTGCCTCCTCGCTGTCAGATTGCCGAATGACTGCTCAGTTCCTGAGATCCAGGCATGAGCAGTCAAGCGGCAGAATCCTCGATCAGTGGTTTTCTATGAGAAACCACTGATCATTGTAAAAGATCAGTGTGTGCAGTGTTATAGCCCACTATGGGAGCTATAACACTACAAAAAAAAGTGAAAAAAAAGGGAATAAAGATCATTTAACCCCTCCCCTAATAAAAATTTGAATCACCCCCCTTTTCCCATTAAAAAAAAAAAAACAGTGTAAATAAAAATAAACATATGTGGTATCCCCGCTTGCGAAAATGTCCGAATTATAAAATTATATCATTAATTAAACCGAACAGTCAATGGCGTACGCAGAAAAAAATTCCAAGGTCCAAAATAGTGTATTTTTGGTCACATTTTATATCATGAAAAAATGAATCAATAAGTTCGCTCAATACAAAAATGGTACCGCTAAAAACTTCAGATCACGGCACAAAAAACGAGCCCTCATACCGCCCCATACGCAGAAAAATAAAAAAGTTATAGGGGTCAGTAGATGACAATTTTAAAACGTATACATTTTCCTGCATGTAGTTATGATTTTTTTTCAGAAGTACGAGAAAATAAAATCTATATAAGTAGGGAATTATTTTAATCATATGGACCTACAGAATAAAGAGAAGGTGTCATTTTTACCGAAAAATTTACTGTGTAGACACGGAAGCCCCCAAAAGTTAGAAAATAGCGTTTTTTTTTTTTTTTCAATTTTGTCTCAGAATGATTTTTTTTTTTCCGTTTCGCCTTATATTTTTGGGTAAAATGACTGATGTCATTACAAAGTAGAATTTTTGATGCACATAATAAGTCATCATATGGATTTTTAGGTGCAAGATTGAAAGAGTTATGATTTTTTAAAGGTAAAGAGGAAAAAACGAAAATGCAAAAACGGAAAAACCCCGGGTCCTTAAAGGGTTAAGTTAATTACTGTACCGTACTGTAGCTGTTATTGTACTTATGACCTTATGTCTTTGTAAATGGAAGCATAATTAACTCATTTCTTTATTGCTTAATTTGTTAGTTTTTTCCCTCTTTTGGTTCTTTTCATACCTAAAGATATCACTCTCAACAATGGTAAATCTCTGGTTGGATGGTTCATCATCATGTGTTACCGTACTCAACCCACTGGTGTACTGTGACACAGTGTACAAACAACAATACTACACAGTGAAACTGTAAGCTGATGGATGTAGTAGCTGGGGATCAGCCCATTTTGTTGGTGGCAGCAATATCTGTGTTCAGGAGGAGGGAGCAGACATGCAGCATGTGTGGAGGGGGGAACAGATGTCTCTCAGGAGGGGAAAACAGTCTTTATGGAATGAGAAGCTTTAATTGTGAAGAGGGATGTTATCTCTTTGGAGAATGGAACTGTATCCATGGAGAGGGTGGGGAGCAGTTTCTGGGGGGGGGGGATTTTTATGTGTCGAGGGCAGTATGTTTAACCTGTTAAAGGGGTATTCCAGGCAAAACCTTTTTTTATATATATTAACTGGCTCCGGAAAGTTAAACAGATTTGTAAATTACTTCTATGAAAAAAAATCTTAATCCTTCCAATAGTTATTAGCTTCTGAAGTTTTCTGTCTAACTGCTCAATGATGATGTCACGTCCAGGGAACTGTGCATGATGGGAGAATATCCCCATAGGAACTGCACAGCTCCCGGGACGTGAGTCATCAGAGAGCAGTTAGACAGAAAACAACAACTCAACTTCAGAAGCTAATAACTATTGGAAGGATTAAGATTTTTTTTATAGAAGTAATTTACAAATCTGTTTAACTTTCCGGAGCCAGTTGATATATAAAAAAAAGTTACGTCGAGCGCTTCGGGTCCCCGCTCCTCCCCGGAGAGCTCGCAACTTCCTCGCATTTGCAGCGCCCCGGTCAGACCTGCTGACCGGGTGCGCTGCAATGTCTCTCTCAGCCGGGATGCGATTCGCGATGCGGGAGGCCCCCGCTCGCGATGCGCATCCCGGCTCCCGTACCTGACTCGATCCCCGTCGGTCTTGTCCCGGCGCGCGCGGCCCCGCTCCTTAGGGCGCGCGCGTGCCGGGTCTCTGCAATTTAAAGGGCCACTGCGCCACTGATTGGCGCAGCAGACTTAATTAGTGTGTTCACCTGTGCACTCCCTATTTATACATCACTTCCCCTGCACTCCCTTGCCAGATCTTGTTGCCATTGTGCCAGTGAAAGCGTTTCCTTGTGTGTTCCTAGCCTGTGTTCCAGACCTCCTGCCGTTGCCCCTGACTACGATCCTTGCTGCCTGCCCTGACCTTCTGCTATGTCCGACCTTGCTCTTGTCTACTCCCTTGTACCGCGCCTATCTTCAGCAGTCAGAGAGGTTGAGTCGTTGCTGGTGGATACGACCTGGTTGCTTCCGCCGCTGCAAGACCATCCCGCTTTGCGGCGGGCTCTGGTGAATACCAGTAGCAACTTAGAACCGGTCCACCAACACGGTCCACGCCAATCCCTCTCTGGCACAGAGGATCCACCTCCAGCCAGCCGAATCGTGACAGTAGATCCGGCCAAGGATCCCGCTGAAGTCCCACTGCCAGTTGTCGCCGACCTCACCACGGTGGTCGCCCAGCAGTCGCAACAGATAGCGCAACAAGGCCACCAGCTGTCTCAACTGACCGTGATGCTACAGCAGCTATTACCACAACTCCAGCAACAATCTCCTCCGCCAGCTCCTGCACCTCCGGCCTACGATTATCCTTGCCGGATAAATTTGATGGGGACTCTAAGTTTTGCCGTGGCTTTCTTTCACAATGTTCCCTGCGCTTGGAGATGATGTCGGACCAGTTTCCTACTGAAAGGTCTAAGGTGGCTTTCGTAGTCAGCCTTCTGTCTGGGAAAGCTCTGTCATGGGCCACACCGCTCTGGGACCGCAATGACCCTGTCACTGCCTCTGTACACTCCTTCTTCACGGAGATTCGAAGTGTCTTTGAGGAACCTGCCCGAGCCTCTTCTGCTGAGACTGCCCTGCTGAACCTGGTCCAGGGTAATTCTTCTGTTGGCGAGTACGCCATCCAATTCCGTACTCTTGCCTCCGAATTATCCTGGAATAATGAGGCCCTCTGCGTGACCTTTAAAAAAGGCCTATCCAGCAACATTAAAGACTTGCTGGCCGCACGAGAAATTCCTGCTAACCTGCATGAACTTATTCATCTGGCCACCCGCATTGACATGCGTTTTTCCGAAAGGCGTCAGGAGCTCCGCCAGGATATGGACTTTGTTCGCACGAGGCGGTTTCTCTCCCCGTCTCCTCTCTCCTCTGGTCCTCTGCCATCCGTTCCTGTGCCTCCCGCCGTGGAGGCTATGCAAGTTGACCGGTCTCGCTTGACACCTCAAGAGAGGACACGACGCCGCATGGAGAATCTGTGCCTTTACTGTGCCAGTACCGAACACTTCTTGAAGGATTGTCCTATCCGTCCTCCCCGCCTGGAAAGACGTACGCTGACTCCGCACAAAGGTGAGACAGTTTTTGATGTCAACTCTGCTTCTCCATGCCTTACTGTGCCTGTGCGGATATCTTCCTCTACCTTCTCCTTCTCTGCTATGGCCTTCTTGGATTCCGGATCTGCAGGAAATTTTATTTTGGCCTCCCTCATCAACAGGTTCAACATCCCTGTGACCAGTCTCGCCAGACCCCTCTACATCAATTCTGTTAACAATGAAAGATTGGATTGTACCGTGCGTTACCGCACGGAACCTCTCCTAATGTGCATCGGACCTCATCACGAAAAATTTTTATTTTTGGTCCTCTCCAACTGCACTTCTGAAATTCTTCTTGGATTACCGTGGCTTCAACGCCATTCCCCAATCCTTGATTGGTCCACAGGAGAAATCAAGAACTGGGGTACTTCTTGTCTCAAGGACTGTCTTAAACCAGTTCCCAGTACTCCCTGCCGTGACCCTGTGGTTCCCCCTGTATCCGGTCTTCCTAAGGCTTATATGGACTATGCTGACGTCTTTTGCAAGAAGCAAGCTGAGACTTTACCCCCTCACAGGCCTTATGACTGTCCTATTGACCTCCTCCCGGGTACTACTCCACCCCGGGGCAGAATCTATCCTCTGTCTGCTCCAGAGACTCTTGCCATGTCTGAGTACATCCAGGAAAATTTAAAAAAGGGGTTTATCCGCAAATCCTCCTCTCCTGCCGGAGCTGGATTTTTTTTTGTGTCCAAAAAAGGGCGTAGGCCCTTGCATTGACTACCGCGGACTTAATAAAATCACGGTAAAAAACCGCTACCCCTTACCTCTTATCTCGGAACTCTTTGATCGCCTACAAGGTGCCCACATCTTTACCAAACTGGACTTAAGGGGGCTTATAATCTCATCCGCATCAGGGAGGGGGACGAATGGAAGACTGCATTTAACACCAGAGATGGACACTTTGAGTATCTGGTCATGCCCTTTGGCCTGTGCAACGCCCCTGCCGTCTTCCAAGACTTTGTTAATGAAATTTTTCGTGATCTCTTATATTCCTGTGTTGTGGTTTATCTGGACGATATTCTGATTTTTTCTGCCAACTTAGAAGAACACCGCCAGCATGTCCGCATGGTTCTTCAGAGACTTCGGGACAATCAACTTTATGCCAAAATGGAGAAATGTCTCTTTGAATGTCAATCTCTTCCTTTCCTAGGATACTTGGTCTCTGGCCAGGGACTACAAATGGACCCTGATAAACTCTCTGCCGTCTTAGATTGGCCACGCCCCTCCGGACTCCGTGCTATCCAACGTTTTTTGGGGTTTGCCAATTATTACAGACAATTTATTCCACACTTTTCCACTATGGTGGCTCCTATCGTGGCTTTAACCAAGAAAAATGCCAATCCCAAGTCCTGGTCTCCACAAGCGGAAGTCGCATTTAAACATCTCAAGTCTGCCTTTTCTTCTGCACCCGTGCTCTCCAGACCTGACCCATCTAAACCCTTCCTATTGGAGGTAGATGCCTCCTCAGTGGGAGCTGGAGCTGTCCTTCTACAAAAAAATTCTTCCGGGCATGCTGTTTTTTTTCTAGGACCTTCTCTCCAGCGGAGAGAAATTACTCCATCGGGGATCGAGAACTACTGGCCATTAAATTGGCGCTTGAGGAATGGAGGCATCTGCTGGAGGGATCAAAATTTCCAGTTATCATATACACTGATCACAAGAATCTCTCCTATCTCCAGTCTGCCCAACGACTGAACCCTCGCCAGGCCAGGTGGTCGTTGTTCTTTGCCCGTTTTAACTTTGAAATTCATTTTCGCCCTGCTGACAAGAACATTAGGGCCGATGCCCTCTCTCGTTCTTCTGATGCCTCTGAAGTAGAGGTCTCTCCGCAACACATCATTCCTCCGGACTGTCTGATCTCCACTTCTCCTGCCTCCATCAGGCAAACTCCTCCAGGGAAGACCTTCGTTTCTCCACGCCAGTGTCTCGGGATTCTCAAATGGGGACACTCCTCCCATCTCGCAGGCCATGCAGGCATCAAAAAATCTTTGCAACACATCTCTCGTTTTTATTGGTGGCCGACTCTGGAGACGGATGTTGTTGATTTTGTGCGGGCCTGTACTGTCTGTGCCCGGGATAAGACTCCTCGCCAGAAGCCTGCTGGCCTCCTTCATCCTCTGCCCGTTCCCGAACAGCCTTGGTCACAGATTGGTATGGACTTTATTACAGACTTGCCCTCATCCCGTGGCAACACAGTTGTTTGGGTGGTCGTTGATCGATTTTCCAAGATGGCACATTTTATTCCTCTTCCTGGTCTTCCTTCTGCGCCTCAGTTGGCAAAGCAATTTTTTGTACACATTTTTCGCCTTCATGGATTGCCCACGCATATCGTCTCGGATAGAGGCGTCCAATTCGTGTCTAAATTCTGGAGGGCCCTCTGTAAACAGCTCAAGATTAAATTAAACTTCTCTTCTTCTTATCATCCCCAATCCAATGGGCAAGTAGAAAGAATTAATCAGGTCCTGGGTGACTATTTACGGCATTTTGTTTCCTCCCGCCAGGATGACTGGGCAGATCTTCTACCATGGGCCGAATTCTCATACAACTTCAGAGTCTCCGAATCTTCTGCTAAGTCCCCATTTTTCGTGGTGTACGGCCGTCACCCTCTTCCCCCCCTCCCTACTCCCTTGCCCTCTGGTTTGCCCGCTGTGGATGAAGTGACTCGTGATCTTTCCACCATATGGAAAGAGACCCAAAATTCTCTTTTACAGGCTTCATCCCGGATGAAAAGATTTGCCGATAAGAAAAGAAGAACTCCCCCCATTTTTGCTCCCGGAGACAAGGTATGGCTCTCTGCTAAATATGTCCGCTTTCGTGTCCCCAGTTACAAACTGGGACCACGCTATCTTGGTCCTTTCAAAGTCTTGTGCCAGATCAACCCTGTCTCTTACAAACTCCTTCTTCCTCCTTCTCTTCGTATTCCCAATGCCTTCCATGTCTCTCTCCTTAAACCACTCATCATTAACCGCTTCTCTCCCAAACTTGTTTCTCCCACTCCTGTATCCGGTTCTTCTGACGTCTTCTCCGTGAAGGAGATTCTGGCCTCCAAGACAGTCAGAGGAAAACATTTTTCTTTGGTGGATTGGGAAGGCTGTGGTCCAGAAGAGAGATCCTGGGAACCTGAGGACAACATCCTAGACAAAAGTCTTGTTCTCAGGTTCTCAGGCTCCAAGAAGATGGGGAGACCCAAGGGGGGGGGTACTGTTACGCTGAGTGCTCCGGGTCCCCGCTCCTCCCCGGAGCGCTCGCAACTTCCTCGCATTTGCAGCGCCCCGGTCAGACCTGCTGACCGGGTGCGCTGCAATGTCTCTCTCAGCCGGGATGCGATTCGCGATGCGGGAGGCCCCCGCTCGCGATGCGCATCCCGGCTCCCGTACCTGACTCGCTCCCCGTCGGTCTTGTCCCGGCGCGCGCGGCCCCGCTCCTTAGGGCGCGCGCGCGCCGGGTCTCTGCAATTTAAAGGGCCACTGCGCCACTGATTGGCGCAGCAGGCTTAATTAGTGTGTTCACCTGTGCACTCCCTATTTATACATCACTTCCCCTGCACTCCCTTGCCGGATCTTGTTGCCATTGTGCCAGTGAAAGCGTTTCCTTGTTTGTTCCTAGCCTGTTTTCCAGACTTCCTGCCGTTGCCCCTGACTACGATCCTTGCTGCCTGCCCTGACCTTCTGCTACGTCCGACCTTGCTCTTGTCTACTCCCTTGTACCGCGCCTATCTTCAGCAGTCAGAGAGGTTGAGCCGTTGCTGGTGGATACGACCTGGTTGCTACCGCCGCTGCAAGACCATCCCGCTTTGCGGCGGGCTCTGGTGAATACCAGTAGCAACTTAGAACCGGTCCACCAACACGGTCCACGCCAATCCCTCTCTGGCACAGAGGATCCACCTCCAGCCAGCCGAATCGTGACAAGGGCCCTTACCTGCCTCCTCGCTGTCTGATCGCTCCTATGCTGCTCTCAGCCAGCCATGCAGGCTGGGGCAGCAGAGCGCTGGTAACACTGGTCAATGCTATGCTATGGCACAGCATTGAACAGTGTTCAATGGGGGTAAAAAAAAAGTGAAAACTAAAAAAAAAAGTTAATAAACAGTGAATAAACCCCTTCCAAATAAAAGTTTGAATCACCCCATTTCCCATTTTTTTAAATAAAATAATGTAATTAAAAATAAATATAATCATATGTGGTACCGCCACGTGCATAAATGTCTAAAATATGAAATATATTAAAATATAAGGTTAGCTAAACCACATGGTCGATGGCCTACACATAAAAGAATATCAAAGTCCAAAAATGTGCATTTTGGTCACTTCATATACCATAAAAAAAATTATAAAAAGCAATCAAAGAGTCCCATAAAAACAAAAATGGTACTGATAAAAACTAAAGACCAGTGCGCAAAAAAATTGCCCTCATATAGCCCTGTATGCGGGCAAAAAAAAAAGGTAAAGGGGACAGAAAATGACAATTTTAAACAAACTAATTTTGGTGCATGTAGTTATAATTTTTATAAGTATGCTATGCAGCCCTGCATAGAATGCGGGTGATGCAGGGAGATTGCAGGGGGTCCCAGTGGCGGGCCCCCCGTGATCAATCATCTTATCCCCTATTCTTTGGATAGGGGATAAGATGTTTTTGCCCGGAATACCCCTTTAACCCCTTAAGGACTCAGCCCATTTTGGCCTTAAGGACTCAGACAATTTAATTTTTACGTTTTCATTTTTTCCTCCTCGCCTTCTAAAAATCATAACTCTTTTATATTTTCATCCACAGACTAGTATTAGGGCTTGTTTTTTGCGCGACCAGTTGTCCTTTGTAATGACATCACTCATTATATCATAAAATGTAGGGCGCAACCAAAAAACACTATTTTTGTGGGGAAATTAAAACAAAAAACGCAATTTTGCTAATTTTGGAAGGTTTCGTTTTCACGCCGTACAATTTATGGTAAAAATGACGTGTGTTCTTTATTCTGAGGGTCAATACGATTAAAATGATACCCATTATTATATACTTTTATATTATTGTTGCGCTTAAAAAAAATCACAAACTTTTTAACCAAATTAGTACGTTTATAATCCCTTTATTTTGATGACCTATAACTTTTTTATTTTTCCGTATAAGCGGCGGTATGGGGGCTCATTTTTTGCGACATGATCTGTACTTTTTTTTGATACCACATTTGCATATAAAAAACTTTTAATACATTTTTTATAATTTTTTTTTTAATAAAATGTATTAAAAAGTAGGAATTTTGGACTTTTAAATTTTTTTTTCGTTCACGCCGTTCACCGTACGGGATCATTAACATTTTATTTTAATAGTTCGAACATTTACGCACGCGGCGATACCAAATATGTCTATAAAAAATGTTTTTTACGCTTTTTGGGGGTAAAATAGGAAAAAACGGACGTTTTACTTTTTTATTGGGGGAGGGGATTTTTCACTTTTTTTTTACTTTTACATTTTTTTACCTTTTTTTTTACACTTGAATAGTCCCCATAGGGGACTATTCATAGCAATACCATGATTGCTAATACTGATCTGTTCTATGTATAGAACATAGAACAGATCAGTATTATCGGTCATCTCCTGCTCTGGTCTGCTCGATCACAGACCAGAGCAGGAGACGCCGGGAGCCGGGCGGAGGCAGGTGAGGGGACCTTTGTGCGGCGTTATGAATGATCGGATCCCCGCAGCAGCGCTGCGGGCGATCTGATCGTTCATTTTAATCGCGAACTGCCGCAGATGCCGGGATCTGTATTGATCCCGGCACCTGAGGGGTTAATGGCGGACGCCCGCGAGATCGCGGGCGTCGGCCATATCCGGTGGGTCCCTGGCTGCGATCAGCAGCCGGGATCAGCCGCGCATGACACGGGCATCGCTCCGATGCCCGCGGTTATGCTTAGGACGTAAATGTACGTCCTGGTGCGTTAAGTACCACCTCACCAGGACGTACATTTACGTCCTGCGTCCTTAAGGGGTTAAGGTGAAAATGGGCTGAGTCCTTAAAGGGGTACTCCGGTGAAAACCTTTTTTCTTTTAAATCAACTGGTGGCAGAAAGTTAAACATATTTGTAAATTACTTCTATTAAAAAATCTTAATCCTTCCTGTACTTATTAGCTGCTGAATACTACAGAGGAAATTCTTTTCTTTTTGGAATGCTCTCTGATGACATCACGAGCACAGTTCTCCCTGCTGACGTTATTATAATAATGACAATGCTTTATTTATTGTTGTCTTTAGTTGGATTTGAACCCAAGTCCCCAGCACTGCAAGGCAGCAGTGCTAACCACTGAGCCACCATGCTGCCCTTAGCATACATCTGCTATGCATGGTTGCTAAAATGGACAGAGATGTCAGCAGAGAGCACTGTGCTCGTGATGTCATCAGTGTTCCAAAAAGAAAGGAATTTCCTCTGTAGAATTCAGCAGCTAATAAGTACTGGAAGGATTAAGATTTTTTTATAGAAATAATTTACAAATATGTTTTACTTTCTGCCACCAGTTGATTTAAAAGAAAAACATGTTTTCACCCGAGTACCCCTTTAAGGGGTTAACAAAAGGGGTCATGTAAAACAATCTATATATGACAGAGAGACTATGGGATCAGTCTGTGAAAGAGGTGGCGAACCATAGGTGCAGTCTGTAAGGGAGAAAAGGGCATGGGAAGCAACATGTGCACTGCTAATGTAGATTGCACCATTTAGAAGAAAAAGCTCCCTGGTTCCTCCTCCCATTTACTAGCTGCAGATGTTTAGAAGGAACATTACCAATTTTACTGTTATAGAGTTACATTTTTTAACTCTGGCTGTCTGCAGCCACTGCTAAGAGGTGTATGTCAGGTGATATACCATTCGTATTTGTACAGTTTAGTAGGTAGCTATACAAATCTGTGTGCACTGAACTTCCCCTAGTGGTGCTATAGACACCATTATCATCATGTTATTCTCTGTAAAGTGTTTAGTTTGACACAGGAGACAAATGGAATTCTATTTTGAATTGTATAGGAAGCTATAACTGTATCACTCACCTCTGGCTCTCTTCACTGTTTAGAGTTAGATATCGGAGATCAGGGTCACACATTTAGCATCTGATGTCAAAGTCTCATGTGAGGGTGTCAGGACGAAGGGTAGAAACAGAAGAAATAGGAAGCTCCCTATCGTGTTGCCAGTTTCTAAGGAGGAAAGTTGCTAGTGGCTTTCCTCCTTAGAAACTGGCAGCGCGATTGGGAGCTTCCTATTTCTTCTGTTTCTACCCTCCGTCCATTCGTATGCCCAAGGTTAGCATTGGAAACCGCAGCATCCGGATGCCTTTTTCATGAATCAAGCTGGTGTAAGTGTTGTGCCTGAAACTTGCACAACCTGAAAGGAGAGCACGTTTCTTGTCACTCACGAGACTACCGCCAGTGTTTGTAATCCTGCAAATGGGAACGCTCCTGGTTTTTTGTTCATATAAGAGTGTCAGGGTGAGTAATCTTCCTCATGATTACATTAATATGATGTTTGACATCTGGGTTTGGACACTGCACTGTTAAAGGGGTACTCCGCCCCAAACATCTTATCCCCTATCCAAAGGATAGGGTATAAGATGTCTGATCATGTGGTGTTGCATTGAGGGGGCTTGGCCGTGACATCACAAGTGGGGTGTGACCATGATGTCACTAGCCTCCACCACGCATCGCCAGTCATCCAGCATAGAGTGACGTTCTCTCTGTGCACCGCAGGTCTGGTGGGCCGCAGCCAAGATCGCGGGGGTCCTTTGCATAGGGGATAAAATGTCTAGGGGCAGAGTACCCCTTTAAGGGAATGAAAAAAAGGTTTAGTTCCCAGTTATTTTTCACATTGTGCCCCCATTTATTGTGGGTCCTTTAGCAGTAGAATGTTCTGCCTCCATAGAAGATACACCACTGGGCAGGAAGATGATTTTTTTTTATTTAATCTCAGATATAACACCCACAAGAATCTGCATTATCTGTTTTGTACAGATTTATCAGTGAACAAAAGTCATATACCAACAAAATGTGTTACCAATTACTATCCTTTACGTGTCTGTTTTATAGTCAAATTTGCTGAATTGCTAAGACAAAAAGGCAACAAATATCATTCAGAACACAGTAAATCATTTGAGGATGATTAAGAAATTTACATAATGTAACTGCAGTATTAAAAATACATTCAATGCACTTGTTCAGCAAAAACATGAACGATCATAAAAAGTAGACAATACAGTATCTCCCATAAGTGAGTACACCTCTCACATTTTTGTAAATATTTTATTATATCTTTAAATATGACAACACTGAAGAAAATACCCTCTGCTACAATGTAAAGTAGTGAGTGCACAGCCTATATACCAATGTTTACCAATACAGCCATTAATGTCTAAGCCTTGGCAATAAAAGTGAGTACACCCTTAAGTGGAAATGTCTAAATTGGGCCCAAAGTGTAAATTTTTTTTGTGGCCACCATTATTTTCCAGCATTTTTTAAGCCTCTTGGGCATGGAGTTCACCAGAGCTTCACCAGTTGCCACTGGAGTCATCTTTAACCCCTTAAGGACCCAGCCATTTTACACCTTAGGACCCGGCCAATTTTTGCACATCTGACCAATGTCACTTTAAACATTAATAACTTTGGAATACTTTTACTTATCATTCTGATTCCGAGATTGTTTTTTCGTGAAATATTCTACTTTAAAATAGTGGTAAAATTTTGTCGATACTTGCATCCTTTCTTGGTGAAAAATCCCAAAATTTGATGAAAAATGTCAAAATTTTGCATTTTTCTAACTTTGACGCTCTCTGCTTGTAAGGAAAATGGATATTCCAAATATATTTTTTTTTATTCACATATACAATATGTCCACTTTATGTTTGAATCATAAAATTGACGTGTTTTTACTTTTGGAAGACACCAGTGGGCTTCAAAGTTCAATGCAGGTGAATACAGCCCTGTTTGGATCACAATAAGCAACAGTTTAGGATTACCTCTATTATAAAGTATATTATATTTTTATAATTGGTTTTTAGAATGGTATTTTAAAGGAATAAGATAATGTGAAAAACTTTAGAGAACTATAATGGTAAATCCATTTGGTGCTAGGACTTGTAATTTGTATTCAGTGCTCAACTTTCCATTATTAGGAAGACAATATACCTAGTCTGACTCAATGTTGTGCTTCTGTTAGGAAACTTAGGACGCATCTATGAGGAAGGGAGAAGGGATTGGTAAAGGAGGAGGTATAGAAGATCATGATGCCTTTAGAAGTGTTCTACAATTTGGGATAGGACATAATTCCTACCACGTCTACCGCTTGCAGAGATGCCAGATGAATGCAAAGTGATGCTCCTCCTGGGTCCTGGAGAATCCTTTTAGGCATGGCTTGTTGCATGCTTGTTGTGGCATATGATCACATCTATGACAGAGATAATTCAAATGCCCATTGTGCACCCTTTCTATTGATAAAGTAAAATGTGAAAGGTGTGTCAACCTTTATATAGAAAACTCAAACACGTAAACAATTTCATTGATATCTGCAGAAAGCCAGTGAAAGAATTCTGTGACCACAAAGTTTTCTTAAATTAAATGAAATAAGCCATCTGATTGGTTGCTATAGCTAACACAATGAATTGTGCTTATGTTAAAAATATTTTGCTAAGTCTTTTTATTCATTCTTGCTCTTTCAATAACTGACTTGTTTTGTATAGCACAGCATGATTCACTAGAGAAGAGCTCTATTAGCAGACCTGAGGTGATGTATTCCTGCTGAATATTACATCGATATGCAGTTAAGTTACTGTGGCTATTCGCTTGAAACCGTCCAATAGTTATTGAAGCATGTCCCCACATTGTATTAACATATATCTCTACTTTTTGGATCTACAGAAGCAATAACATGAAAATCATCTTTTTCAATTTTTATTTGAAAGCTACATGAAAAAAAGTAAAAATTCAACTTTCACTGTTAAACAGAAAGCCCCATAGGTGGAGAACAGATTGACGCTTAGGCCTTGTTAAATATTAAACAACTAATATGAACCATACCATTTACAACTTACTTTTTAAAGACAATGCAGTGTTTTTTTGACTGTTTTTTACTTTTTTTAAGCTAGGCTTGTAAAGTTAAGCTTATCTCATATCTAGCCTTTAACCATGGCATTAAAGGCAAAAAAATGGTTTGTGTAGTATTACCATTTTACCATACAAACTCTTACTATTCTACTTAATTTGCAGGTTTTGAAAAAAATTTAATCATCAATTGTGATTTTTCTGATGAATACTGGGTATATCCTTCTTATTTATCAAATGAAAACAGGCAACATAGGGCCATTATGAAAGCTGTATGTATGTCAACATTTTACTTATGGTTTTAGATGGAACTTGTTGGTCTTTTGTTTTCAACCTCTCAAACTATGTAACTATCTTTAAATGCATTTCAGATTAAAAAAATTAAACAACTTTAGCAATAGCCTTTATTAAAACCCACTGTGTTGTTCATATACTTATTACTTACATACACTTTACAAAGAAAAGGGAAAACTCTAAGATTATGTTCACACAGTGTTTTTTCATGTGTATTTCATTGGTTCAAATGTGTCCACAAAATTGTGAACACATTGCATCAGCATTTTTATTGTTAATATGCTCTATGGAAGTCTATAGGAAAGTGGTTGTCCGTGAACACGAAATGTAAAAATATCACCACATTTTTTACAGCCACATAAGTAAGAAAGAAAAATGAAAATGCATGCAGAGAGTTAAACTGCCAGGATTGGATTAAAGCAATAAACTAATAATAAACAACATCATTAACAATAAAAAAAAAATAAAAAAAAAAGTTCACAAGAGCCATAAAATAATTCCATACTTGATGGTATCTAAAATGTTGCAAGAGATTAGTAATTCATCAGCATTGTTCCCTAGAATTTTATACCAGCATATTATTGTACCAGCTTTAATACATATTATTTTTCTTGTCTTGACTAAAAAGAAAATCAGAAATTCAAAAGAAATTTGCAATGATGAGTGAATTGGTTTGACCGGCCATGGATCACACATATAATTTGCACGTTTTTAGCAAGCTATGTTTGGACTGTGATTTTCATGGACTGATTTGCACATCATGCCAGGACAGTGCGGAGTGTCAGCAAACAAAGCCATAAAAGAATAGCTCTCAATTTGGATAAGTAAATATTGGTAAAATGATCCAACTCTTGAAGGCAAATATTACCTCAATTAGATTGAACAATCTTAAATATGAAATCTATTTTGTGTCATTCCAAATATATCAAAGTAATGAGCTCCTTTCTTTTATTCCTTGAATATTAGAAAATTATGCATTTCATGACACTGTAAAGTTAAAGGGCTTTTCTAGCTTTATTTTATTGATGATTTATCCAAAGGATAGGCCATCAAAATCTGATCGGTGGGGTGCTGATACCCTGTACCTCATAGTTACATAGTACGGTCGAAAAAAGACATATGTCCATCAAGTTCAACCAGGGAATTGAAGGGTAGGGGTGTGGCGCGATATTGGGGAAGGGATGGGATTTTATATTTCTTCATAAGCATTAATGTTATTTTGTTGCAGGAATGTATCTAATCCTGTAAAGCTGTTAATTTTTCCTGCTGTGACCAGTTCCTCGGCCAATCAGTATAGCCACTGAACCTAGAGGTACACTATGAACAGAACCAAAAGCCTTGATCTGTACATTGTGCGGAGTGGCTGTACGGGGGTTACATAGTTACATAGTTCATAAAGTTTACAAAAAAGTCAATTAAGCTCATCCTATAACCCTGCTATGTAGATCTAGGGTAGGGCAACAAAACCCTCATGAGACAAATGTCAATTGCTTCATACTAGGGGAAAAATTTCTGACTCCAAATATGGCATTAAAATAGATCCCTGGATCCCACCTTCAGAAATGTATTAACCAAAGCTTGTAATATTAGATTTTTCAAGTACGGCATCCAGGCCCCCCTTTTATTCATTCAGAGATCACAACATCATGTGACACAGAATTTCATATTATCACTGCTCTTACAGTAAAGAATCCCCATCTGCATTGACCGGGAAACTTTCTTTCCTCTACATGTAGAGGATGCCCCCTTGTCATGAAAACTGTCCTAAGTATAAGAAGATCACAATAATGTTCCATTTGATATCCATTCATATATTTGAACATTGTGATTAGGGACCACGGATGTACAGGTAGGCCCTGACGCCATAGTACGCCCATGTGAATTTCGGTCCCCGACGCACACCGGACTGGGATGCCTGCTTAAATAATTCAGCAGGCATCCCATGACAATGCCCAGTGGGGTCCTGAGACCCCAACCATGACAGCAATCACCACAAATTGCTGGTGAATTCACACCAGCGATTTGCGGCGATTCTGAGTCATACGGGTCTCCGGTGACCCGGAAAATAATGGGGATCGGAGTTGTCCGAGACACCCACGATCCCCCTGAAGGGATAGGAGTCAGAAACCAACCACCATTAGCAGTTCGGGGGTGGTTAAGGTTTGGTTCCCCCGCTCTGCCCACCCACTGTAGTCCGGGCAGAGCAAGGGAACCGCCGGTGACCGTTGCCGGAGGTCCACATACCATCGTTGATCGGCTGCAAGCAGCAGAGGACGGCGTTGCGGCTTCCTGGTGGGGCTCCCTGGTGCAGCGATCCTACGGAAGCCGGTGAGTTGTTGCCTAGCAACATCTGGAGGGCTACAGTTTGGAGACTAGTGATGAGCGGCATATGCCATATTAGAATTTGCGATATTTTGCGAATATGAGGACGAATATTCGTCCCATATTCGTGAAATTCGAATATTCGTTATATTCGTGACGTTTTTTGAATTGCGAAATTTCGCTATTGCGAATGTGAAATTAATAGTGAAATTTTGCTTGTCTGCACATGCGCACTATAACATCATGCAAGGGACGTTGCTAGGGACGTTGCTAAGCTCTGACAACTGTGCTTGCAGAACTCTCATTGGCTCACAGGCATAAGTAGGGCGGAATTCCCACGAATATTCGCATTGTCTGGGTCTTTAATGAAATGATACAAGCATTGCATTTATCAGTCGAAGGAGATCCCTACAATGTGCTCAGTTTTTAAAACAGTATGAAAAAAAAGACGAATATTCGTAAAAGCGAATTTTAATTGCCAAATTCGTAATATTTGCGAATTTGCGAATATGCTATATTCGCGATGAATATTCGAATTGCGAATATTCGTGAGCAACCCTATTGGAGACCACTATACAGTGGTATCTATAGTGTAGCCCTCAAGATATTGTAAAACTACAACTCCCAGCATGCCCAGACAGCTGTTTGCTGTTTGGGCATGCTGGGGTTTTCAGTTTTGCAACAGCTGGAGGCCTACAGTTTGGAGACCACTATACAGTGGTCTCTAAAGTGTAGCCCTCCAGATGTTGTAAAACTACAACACCCAGCATGCCCAGGCAGCTGTTTGCTGTTTGGGCATGCTGGGATTTGCAGTTTTGCAACAGCTGGAGGCCTACAGTTTGGAGATCCCTGTGCACTGGTCTCTAAACTGTGGCCCTTCAGATCTTGCAAAACTACAACTCCCAGCATGCCCTTCGGCAATCAGTACATGCTGGGAGTAGTAGTTTTGCAACAGCTGGAGGCACACTGGTTGGAAAATACTGAGTTAGGTAACAGAACCTAACTGAAGGTTTTCCAACCAGTGTGCCTATAGATGTTGCAAAAGTACAACTCCCAGCATCCACAGTCTGTCAGTACATACTGGGAGTTGTACTTTTGACACAGCTGTAGGTTTGCCCCCCATGTGAATGTACAGGGTACACTCACATGGATGGGTTTACAGTGAGTTTCCTGCTTCAAGTTTGAGCTGCGGCAAATTTTCCGCCGCAGCGCAAACTCTTAGCTAGAAGCTCACCGTAAACCCCCGCCAGTGCGAATGTATCCTAAAAACGCTACACTACACTAACACAAAATGAAGGGTGAAACACTATATATACACCCCCTTACACTGTCCCCCCCCCCAATAAAAAGGAAAAACGTATCGTACGGCAGTGTTTCCAAAACAGAGCCTCCAACTGTTGCAAAACAAAAACTCCCAGCATTTCTGGACAGCCACTGACTGTCCAGGCATGCTGGGAGTTTAGCAACAGCTGGAGGCACCCTGTTTTGGAATCACTGGTGTATAATACCCCTATGTCCACCCCTATGCAATCTCTAATATTGTCCTCAAATGCGCATGGCGCTCTCTCACTTCAGAGCCCTGTCGTATTTCAAGGAAACAGTTTAGGGCCACATATGGGGTATTTCCGTACTCGGGAGCAATTGCACTACAAATATTGGGGGGCTTTTTCTCCTTCACCCCTTATGGAAAGGAAAAGTTGGGGTCTACACCAGCCTGTTAGTGTAAAAAAAATTTAATTTGTTGCCCCATACTTTTCTTTTTCACAAGAGGTAAAAGAAAAAAAAGACCCCCAAAATTTGTAACGCAATTTCTCCTGAGTAAGGAAATACCTCATATGTGGGGGTAAAATGCTCTGGGGACGCACAACTAGGCTCAGGAGTGAGAGCGCACTATTTACATTTGAGGTCTAAATTGGTGATTTGCACAGGAATGCCGATTTTACAGCGGTTCATTTTGGAAACTACATCCCTCACGGAACATAACAAGGGGTATAGTGAGCCTTAACACCCCACAGGTGTTTGACAAATTTTTGTTAAAGTTGGATGGGAAAATGAAAAAAAAAATTAACTAAAATGCTGAAGTTACCCTAAATTTTTCATTTTCACAAGGAAAATAGGGAAAAAAATGTCCCCCAAAATTTGTAACCCCATTTCTTCTGAGTAAGAACATACCCCATATGTGGATTTAAAGTGCTCTGTGGGTACACTACAATGCTCAGAAGAGAGCACCATTTAGCTGTTCTGGCACTATGGGGGGCTTTGTAAATGCACATGGCCCCCGACTTCCATTCCAAACAAATTCTCTCTCCAAAAGCTCAATCGAGCTTCTTCTCTTCTAAGATTTGTAGTGTGCCAGCAGAGCCCTTGACGTCTACACATGGGATATTTCCATACTGGGGTTACAAATGGGGTTACAAATTTTCTCCTATTACCCCTTGTAAAAATGTAAAATTTGGGGAAAAAACAGCATTTTAGTAAAAAAAATAAAAAATGTTTTTCATTTACACATCCGCGTTTAACAAAAAGTTTTGAAACACCTGTGGGGTGTTAAGGCTCACTGTACCCCTTGTTACGTTCCTTAAGGGGTGTAGCTTTCGAAATAGTATGCCATGTGTTTTTTTTTTTGCTCTTCTAGCACCATAGGGGCTTCTTAATTGCAACATAACCCCCCCCCTCCCAAAAAAAAAAAAAAAAAAAAAAAAAAAAAACCTTTCAGCTAAATTTGCTTTCCAAAAGCCAAATGTGACTCCTTCTCTTCTGAGCATTGTAGCTCGCCCGCAGAGAATTTTACGTCCACACATAGTGTATTTCCATTACAAAATGGGGTTACAAATTTTGAGGGGCATTTTCTTTCTATTACCCCTTGTAAAAATGTAAAATTTTGGGGGAAAACAGCATTTTAGTGGAAAAAAAATAAATTTACAGATCCAACTTTAACAAAAAGTTGTCAAACACCTGTGGGACTCACTGGACCCCTTGTTACATCCCCTGAGGGTTGTTGTTTCTGAAATAGTATGCCATGTTGTTGTTGTTGTTTTTTTTTCTGTTCTGGCACCATAGGGGCTTCCTAAATGTGACATGCCCCCCAAAAACAATTTCAGCAAAATGTGCTTTCCAAAAGCCAAATGTGACTTCTTCTCTTATGAGAATTGTAGTTTGCCCACAGAGCATTTTACATTCTAACATGGGATATTTCCATACTCAGAAGACATGGGGTTACAAATTTTGGGGGACATTTTTTCCCATTACCCTATGTAAAAATGGTAAATTTTGGGGGGAAAACTGCACTTTAGTGGAGAAAAAAGTATTTACACATCCAACTTTAACAAAAAGTCATCAAACACATATGGGGTGTTAAGGCTCACTGGACCCCTTGTTACGTGTCTTGAGGGGTCCAAAATAGTATGCTATGTGAGAGTTTTTTTGCTGTTCTGGCACAATAGGGGCTTCCTAAATATGACATGCCCCCCAAAAACCATTTCAGCAAAATTCACTCTCCAAAATCACATTGTCGCTCTTTCCCTTCTGAGCCCTTTACTGCACCTGCCGAACACTTCACATACACATATGAGGTATTTCCTTACTCGTGAGAAATTGGGTTACACATTTTAGCGGGCTTTTTCTCCTATTATTGCTTGTAAAAATCCAAAAACTGGGTCTACAAGAACATGCGAGTGTAAAAAATGAAGATTTTGAATTTTCTCCTTCACTTGCTGCTATTCCTGTAAAACACCTAAAAGGTTAACAAACTTTCTAAATGTCATTTTGACTACTTTGAGGGGTTCAGTTTTTATAATGGGGTAATTTATGGGGTATTTCTAATGTGAAGACCCTTCAAATCAACTTCAAAACTTTACAGGTCCCTGAAAAATTCAGATTTTGAAAAGTTCGTGAAAAATTAGAAAATTGCTGCTGAACTTTGAAGCCCTCTGATGTCTACAAAAAGTAAAAACATGTCACCTTTATGATGCCAACATAAAGTAGACATATTGTATAAGTGAATCAATATAAAAAAAATTTGAAAGTGTATTTTCCTTAGAAACAGAGAGCTTCAAAGTGATGAAAAATGCTAGACATTTTGGAATTTTTCACCAAGAAATTATGCAAATATCAATGACAATTTACCACTATGTTAAAGTAGAATATGTCACAAAAAAATAGTCTCGAAATCAAATTCATATGTTAAGGCATCCCAGAGTGGTCAGATGTGCAAAAAATGCTCTGGTGCTTAAGGTGAAAATGGGCTTGGTCCTTAAGGGGTTAAAGGGGTACTCTGGTGGAAAACCTTTTTTTCTAAATCAACTGGTGCAAGAAAGTTAAATAGATTTGTAAATTACTTCTATTAACCCCTTAAGGACCTAGCCTAAATATACTTTAAGGACCCGGCCATTTTTTGAACACCTGACCACTGTCACTTTAAGCATTAATAACACTGGGATGCTTTTACCTTTCATTCTGATTCCGAGAAAGTTTTTTTGTGACATATTCTAGTTTATGTTAGTGGTAAAATTTTGTCGATACTTGCATCATTTCTTGGTGAAAAATTCCAAAATTTGATGAAAAAATTTAAAATGTTGCATTTTTTTTTTTACTTAGAAGCTCTCTGCTTATAAGGAAAATGGATATTCCAAATAAATTATATATTGATTCACATATACAATATGTCTACTTTAAGTTTCCATCATAAAGTTTTTACTTTTGGAAGACACCAGAGGACTTCAAAATATAGCAGCAATTTTCCAATTTTTCACAACATTTTAAAAATCTGAATTTTTCAGGGACCACTTCAGTTTTGAAGTGGATTTCAAGGGCTTTATTATTAAAAAATACCCCATAAATGACCCCATTATAAAAACTGCACCCCTCAAAGTATTCAAAATGACATTCAGAAAGTTTTTTTTAACCCTTTAGGTGTTTCACAGGAATAGCAGCAAAGTGAAGGATAAAATTCAAAATCTTCATTTTTTACACTCACATGTTCTTGCTGACCCAGTTTTTGAATTTTTACAAGGGGTAATAGATGAAAAATCCCCCCAAAATTTGTAACCCAATTTCTCTCGAGTAAGGAAATACCTCATATGTGGATGTCAAGTGTTCGGCGGGCGCAGTAGAGGGCTCAGAAGGGAATGAGCGACAATAGGATTTTGGAGAGTGAATTTTGCTGAAATGGTTTTTGGGGGGCATGTAACATTTAGGAAGCCCCTATGGTGCCAGAACAGCAGAAAACCCCCACATGGCATACCATTTTGGAAACTAAACCCCTCAAGGCACATAACAAGGGGTCCAGTGAGCCTTAACACCCCACAGGTGTTTGACGACTTTTCGTTAAAGTCGGATGTGTAAATGAAAAAAAAAAATTTTTCACTAAAGTGCAGTTTTTTCCCCAAATTTATCATTTTTACAAAGGGTAATGGGAGGAAATACCCCCCAAAATTTGTAACCCCATCTCTTCTGAGTATGTAAATACCCCATGTTAGAACATAAAATGCTCTGCGAGCGAACTACAATGCTCAGAAGAGAAGGAGTCACATTTAGCTTTTGGAAAGCAAATTTTGCTGAAATGGTGTTTGGGGGGCATGTCGCATTTAGGAAGCACCTAGGGTGCCAGAACAGCAAAAAAAAAAAAAAAAACATGGCATACCATTTTGGAAACTACACCCCTAAAGGAATGTAACAAGGGGAACAGTGAGCCTGAACACCTCACAGGTATTTCACGACTTTTTGTGAAAGTTGGATGTGTAAATGAAAAAATATAATTTTTTCACTAAAATGCTGTGTTTTCCCCAAATTTTACATTTTTACAAGGGGTAATAGGAGAAAATGACCACCAAAATTTGTAACCCCATTTCTTCTGAATATGGAAATACCCCATGTTTGGACGTCAAGTGCTCTGCTGGCACAATACAATGCTCAGAAAAGGAGGAGCGCCATTGAGCTTTTTGAAAGAGAATTTGTTTGTATAATGGAAGTCGGGGGGCATGTGCGTTTACAAAGCCCCCCGTGGTGCCAGAACATTCGACCCCCGCACATGTGACCCCATTTTGGAAACTATACCCCTCACAGAATTTAATAAGTGGTGCAGTGAGTATTTACACCCCACTGGCGTTTGACAGATCTTTGGAAAAGTGGGCTGTGCAAATGAAAAATGTAATTTTTCATTTTCACGGATCACTGTTCCAAAAATCTGTCAGACACCTGTGGGGCGTAAATGTTCACTGTACCCCTTATTACATTACTTGAGGGATGTAGTTTCTAAAATGGGGTCACATGTGGGGGGGATCCATTGTTCTGGCACTATGGGGGCTTTGTAAACACACGTGGTCTTTAATTCCGGACAAATTTCCTCTTCAAAATCCCAATGGCGCTCCCTCCCTTCTGAGCATTGTAGTTTGCCCGTAGAGCACTTTACATGCATGCATGGGGTATGTTCTTACTCAGAAGAAATGGGGTTACAAATTTTGGGGGGCTTTTTTCCTATTTTCCCAACACCAGCATTTTAGCAAAAAACTTTTTTTTTTCTCATTTTCCCATCCAACTATTTTGTCAAACAACTGTGGGGTGTTAAGGTGCACTATACCCCTTGTTATGTTCAGTGAGGGGTGTAGTTTCCAAAATGGGGTCACATGTGGGTATTTCTTTTTTTGTGTTTATGTCAGAACCGCTGTAAAATCTGCCACCCCTGTGCTTATCACCAATTTAGGCCTCAAATGTACACAGTGCGCTCTCACTCCTGAGCCTTGTTGTGCGCCCGCAGACATTTTACGCCCACATCTGGAGTATTTCCGTACTCAGGAGAAATTGCGTTACAAATTTTGGGGGTCTTTTTTTGCTTTTACCGCTTGTGAAAATAAAAAGTATGGGGTAACACCAGCATGTTAGTTTAAAAAATTAAAAAAATGTTACACTAACAGTCTGGTGTAGACTCCAACTTTTCCTTTTCATAAGGGGTAAAAGGAAAAAAAGCCCCCCCCCCCCCAAATTTGTAGTGCAGTTTCTCCTGAGTACGGTGATACCCCATATGTGACCCTAAACTGTTTCCTTGAAATACGACAGGGCTCTGAAGTGAGAGAGCACCATGCGCATTTGAGGAATAAATTAGGGATTGTAATAAATAGGTATAGTTGATAGACAACTAAGGACCAGTCCTCAAGGTGTATCAGAAATATTAGCATATGATCCAGATAATAAATATGGTAATTTAATAGTATAAGTCACAGGTATATATAAGTCACTAATACCTGTCCCTGCAGGGCCCTTGCAAGGGACATGGAAATTAGTGCATAGAACTCAGTGCATAAATATAGATAAAACAAATACTCATAAAAAGAATAAAATATATTAAAAACTTGCATCCATATGAAAATATTGTACTAGCAGCAGTTCAATGTTCTCGTAATAGAGTTCCAGTAGCTAAGTACAGAGTTCAATTATTAGCGATCCTTGTGTGGAATAGACAGTAACAATCGTTGGTGGTACAGTATTGCAACCTGTATCACATTTATAGAGTCTTGCTAAGAATAAGAGTTCTAACGATACGAGGTCTGGTGCACGGCACCACTCACCACTCCTGAAGCCGTCTATGGGGCTGGTTGTACGGGATGACACGGAGATGTCAAGTCTCCGGAGGTGCCCGGTGTCTTAGTAGCAGCGCAGGTCTCCTTCTCCTGTGGTCCTCGGCTGGCACGGGTGGCACCGGCCTCTCTGGTATGCCGTGGATCGCTGGTTAGTCCAAGGAGACGGCGGCAATGGCGATAGTTTAGCAGCAAATGGTAGTGTAGTAGCAGCGGTGGAAGTAGGTGCGGCGTGACTCGTGTGAACTGGGCGCTGTGCGCGCGTAGTAGAGCAGTGGTCCCTATAATGGGGACTTCCAGCAGTTGCAAATGATAAGTTGGAATATCGCTATATTGAAGATGAATTCATATGTATGATAGTAGATGCAAGTCTATGATAGATCTTATCATAGACTTGCATCTACTATCATACATATGAATTCATCTTCAATATAGCGATATTCCAACTTATCATTTGCAACTGCTGGAAGTCCCCATTATCGGGACCACTGCTCTACTACGGGCGCACAGCGCCCAGTTCACACGAGGCACGCCGCACCTACTTCCACCGCTGCTACTACACTACCATTTGCTGCTAAACTATCGCCATTGCCGCCGTCTCCTTGGACTAACCAGCGATCCGCGGCATACCAGAGAGGCCGGTGCCACCCGTGCCAGCCGAGGACCACAGGAGAAGGAGACCTGCGCTGCTACTAAGACACCGGGCACCTCCGGAGACCTGACATCTCCGTGTCAGCCCGTACAACCAGCCCCATAGACGGCTTCAGGAGTGGTGAGTGGTGCCGTGCACCAGACCTCGTATCGTTAGAACTCTTATTCTTAGCAAGATTCTATAAATGTGATACAGGTTGCAATACTGTACCACCAACGGTTGTTACTGTCTATTCCACGCAAGGATCGCTAATAATTGAACTCTGTACTTAGCTACTGGAACTCTATTACAAGAACATTGAACTGCTGCTAGTACAATATTTTCATATGGATGCAAGTTTTTAATATATTTTATTCTTTTTATGAGTATTTGTTTTATCTATATTTATGCACTGAGTTCTATGCACTAATTTCCATGTCCCTTGCAAGGGCCCTGCAGGCACAGGTATTAGTGACTTATATATACCTGTGACTTATACTATTAAATTACCATATTTATTATCTGGATCATATGCTAATATTTCTGATACACCTTGAGGACTGGTCCTTAGTTGTCTATCAACTATACCTATTTATTATTTTCCATAGGCCCTTGGGTGAGGGCAACACCAGTTAACCTCAGGTTCAAGTATCCTCTTCATTTCTGAGTGAGCTACACTATCTTTCCTAATTAAATTAGGGATTGCATAGGGGTGGACATAGGGGTATTCTACGCCAGTGATTCCCAAACATCTGCTGCTTCCTCCACTAGGCAGGCAAATAGTGATTAGGAGAGTGACGGGGGAGGTGGTGTTGCCAGCGTTCAGGGTCCTGTAGCAGACAATTAGTGCGGACTGTTGGTGGGAAAATCAGCTACTCGGCGGTGTGGCAGTTTTTCATCAAGGATCCGGACAGGGTTCACATAGCCACATGCAGGATGTGTCAGCAGAAGGTGAAGCATGGCCAGCGTCCCAATGTTGCATCAACATATGCTGGTCCACCATAAAGCGGCCTGGAATAACCGTTGCTCCGATGTGGTGTTCAAGCCTGCTGCATCACCCAGTGGCATGCCGCTCCATGTTTCAGCCAGCCAAGGCTCCACCACCACAGCCGAAGGGAGCTATGTGTCATACCCTCCTTCTGTCGCAACAGATGCTCCTGCTTCTCCTACTTTGAGTCAGTCATTCCGCCAGCAATCCATCGGTGAAGCCATGTCCAGGAGACAACAGAATGCACCTACTCATCCAGCACAGAAGCTGAATGTGCTCCTGTTCAAGTTGCTGGTGCTGCAGTCCCTCTCTTTTCAAGTCGTTGACTCTGCACCTGACTAGGTGGAGGGTCCCAAGCCGTCATTTCTTTGCGAAGAAGGCAGTACCAGCCCTGCACAATTTTGTGGAAGAGAAGGTGGGCCAGTCCTTGAGCATGTCGGCGTTTACCAAAGTGCACTGCAGCGCCGATGTCTGGAGCTGTAACTATGGTCAGGGACAATACATGTCCTTCACGGCCCACTGGGTGAATGTGGTTCCTGCACAGCCACAACATCAACATGGACAGGTCACGCTGCTTCCGCCTCCACTCTCTCAGGCCGTTGGTCCTGTGACAGTGTGCGACTCCGCCTCCTCATCCTCCCCCGTGTCCTCAGCCTCCACTGCACAGACAAGTCGCAGTGCCCCTCCAGCATACCATGTGTGCAGGGCACAGCGGTGTCACCCTGTTTTTAACATGGTTTCCCTTGGTGGCAGCTCATACGTGACACCTGCCATTTGCTCAGGCCTTTGAGGAAGCCACATAATTAGTTAGTCGCCATGATTACGGGATGAACAATGTCATTCCACTGCTTCAGTGGATGGTCAGGGCACTGTGGGGGCTGAACTGGAGGAGGAAGAGGAGGGGGAGGGGCACAGTGGAGCACAGTTTAGGTTTTGCGAAGTGGGCGGTTTTTCTAGTCATCTGACAGGAGAGGAGCAGGAGCAGCCAGAGGAGCTAGAGGGTTATGAGGAAGGCGAGACAGAGGACAAAGACACATTGTGGCAGTATGCAGTGGAGATGGAGACAGGGAGTCCCTCCCAATCACTTGCACAAGTGGCATGATGCATGCATGCTCAGTTGCTTGCGTAGTGACCGCCGTATTCTCACCATTCAGCAGAGGCACAAAAGGGGGGCCTTTTTACACCCACTGAGAGGGAAGACAAACTGACCTAACATAGAGACATCCTACTTAGTCAGTTGGCCGATGCCTCCCGACATGATCGTCCATCCCCTCGCAGGTCTGACTCGGGGGGCACTCTGCGCTCACCTTCCACTGCCATGGCTGCTGGGGAGGGGTGGGGTGGCAGGAGTAGTACCAGCTCCATCAGCAGAAGCCTGAGTCTACAGTCACTGATGAGTACCTTTCTTCCCCTGCATAGTGAAGCAACTCATCAGCAGCAGATAGACCTGGAGCAGGACCTGAAGCAGCAAATGGTGGCATACCTTGACAAGCCACTGGACTTCTGGGCAGCCAAACTTGATTTGTGGCCGCAACTAGCAGAGTTTTACCTTGGAAAAGCTGTCTTGCCTGGCCAGTAGTGTGCTATTAGAGCGAGTGTTTAGTGCCATGGGGGCCTAAGTCTCCCCAAGGAAAACTCTTCTGTCCATGAAAAATGTGGAGCGACTGACCTTTGTGAAGATGAAACAGGCATGGATCAGCCAGGATTTCCACCCACCAATACCTGATACATCAGAGTAGATTGACCATGGTGCCACACCAACACTTCACAAATATGGATAGTGCTAAACATATTTAACCCCTTAACGATTAAGGACGTATATTTACGTCCTTGGCCGGCTCCATCGATATAACGCGGTGACCCTGCGTCATATCGGGTCGGTCCCGGCATGTATCTGATGCCGGAACCCGGGGCTAATAGCGCGCGGCAGCGATCGCGGTGCCGCGCTATTAACCCTTTAGACGCGCCGTTCAAGGTTCAATACTGCTTCTAAAACGAAAGTGAAAGCTGCCCGGCTGCTCAGCGGGACTCATCGGGACTACCGCAGTGAAAATGCGGTGTCCCAATCAGCTGGGAAACGAGCGGAGGTCCTCTTACCTGCCTCCGGCGTGTCTCCTCGGCGATTGATTGCTCCAAGCCTGAGATGCAGGCTTGAGCAATCGACCGCAGAGAACGCTGATCATTGCAAAGCTATGGCTTTGCAGTGAACAGTGTTGGCAATCAGTGTGTGCAGTGTTATAGGTCCCTATGGGACTTTTAATCATGAAAAAATGAATAAAAAGCGATCAAAAAGTCCAATCAATACAAAAATGGTACGTCTAAAAACTTCAGATCACGGCGCAAAAAATTAGCCCTCATACCGCCCCATATGCGGAAAAATAAAAAAGTTATAGAGGTCAGAAAATGACAATTTTAAATGTATACATTTTTCTGCAGGTAGTTATGATTTTTTACAGAAGTACAACAAAATCAAACATATATAAGTAGGGTATCATTTTAATTGTATGGACCAATAGAATAAAGAGAAGGTCTCAATGTACTGTGTAGAAACGGTAGCCCCCGAAAGTTACAAAATAACGTTTTTTCTTCAATTTTGTCGCACAATGATTTTGTTTTCCGTTTCGCCGTGGATTTTTGGGTAAAATGACTGATATCTCTGCAAAGTAGAATTGGTGGCGCAAAAAATAAACCATCATATGGATTTTTTGGTGCAAAATTTAAAGGGTTATGATTTTTAAAAGATGAGGAGGAAAAAACTAAAGTGCAAAAATGGAAAAACCCGTGGTCCTTAAGGGGTTAAGGCGCTGCTCCCCAGTTACAAACATTCCACCGCATCAGACCTTTTTCACCCACCTTCATCACCGGGTACTGGTATTGCCACCCACTGCACCACTCTTTCACTGAGTCACTTTCAGGACTCCTGATGCTGCTGCTGCAGCAACCTCCAGGCTGTGTCATTCAGCTACTATAGGTCTCCTCATGCTGCCACAAACTCCAAGCTGTGTCATCCAGCCACCACATGGTCACATCATGCTGCCGCCACCTCCAGGCTGTGTCATTCAGCCACCACATGTTCTCCTCATGCTGCCACAAACTCCAGGCTGTGTCATTCAGTCATTATATGGTCTTCTCGTGCTGTCGGAAACTCCAGGCTGTGTCACTCAGCCATCATATTGTCTCCTCTTGCCATCCCAAACTCCAGGCTGTGTCATTCAGCCACTGTATGGTCTCCTCATTCTGCTGCAAACTCCAGGCTGTGTCATTCAGCCACCTTATGGCCTCCTCAGGCTGCCGCCACCTTCAGGCTGTGTCATTCAGCCACCATATGTTCTCCTCATGCTGTTGCAAACTCCAGGCTGTGTCATTCAGCCACCGTATGGTCTCCTCATGCTGCCGCAAACTGCAGGCTGTGTCATTCAGCCACTATATGTTCTCCTCATGCTGCCACCACCTCCACGCTGTGTCATTCAGCCACTATATGATCTACTCATGCTGCTTGTACATTACTTAAACATTTTTTAAGGTAGCTAGTGCTACCTTAAACCTTCAATTTAAGGTACTCAAACGGCCCCTTTTCCGAGTCCTTACGGACTCAGGACGTTTGAGTACGTCCTCTCAAATCCCGGCCCACCGCCGCTAGCAGCAGGGGAGCCGGTGCCTGATGCCTGCTGAAATCGTTCAGCAGGCATCGCGGCATATCGCCCAGGGGGGTGATGATGTAATATACATACATATATAATGTATAATATACAGGACAGTTCAGTCCAGCGATCTGCGGCAGATTCCGGGTCAATCGGGTCTCCAGTGACCCGGTGACCCGGAATTACAGGCTGTTCGGGGCCGTCTCTGACGGCCCCGAACAGCCATAGCCAGCAGGGATGAGGTGGCACTGGTGCCACCTCACGATCACCCTGATTCGTCGGCCGGTTTGCCGGCCGACCAATCAGGGCACCTGCTGCGGGTGTCACTCCCGCAACCCGCTCCTCCCCTCTTCCGGAGCCTGTGAGCGGGTGCGGGACGTGGACCCCAGGAGCTGGGGACCCCGATCCCCGGCATCAATGTTGGGATCGGGGCCCCAGGAGCAGCAGCGGTGGGACTGACCTGTGCCCGGAGTAGCAGCAGGAGGTGAGTGACAGCCTCCTGCTGTTGCTTAGCAACAGCTCCCAGCATGCAAAAAGGGCATGCTGGGAGCTGTAGTTATGCAACAGCAGGAGGCAGACCACCACAACTCCCAGCATTCCCTTATGGGTTTTGCAACAGCTGGAGGCACATTTTTTCTATGGAAAAGTGTACCTTCAGCTGTTGTATAACTACAACTCCCAGCTTGCACAATCAGCTAAAGTGCATGCTGGGAGTTGTAGTGGTGCATCTGCTGGTTGCATTACTACAACTCCCAGCATGCCCGTTGGCTGTCGGTGACTGCTGAGAGTTGTAGTTTTGCAACAGCTGAAGGCACACTGGTTGTGAAACACTGAGTTAAGTAGCAAATCAGTGTGTCTCCAGCTGTTGCATAACTACAATCCCCAGCATCCCCAGCCAAAGTAGTATGCCTCCAGCTGTTGCATAACTACAAGACCCAGCATACCCTTCCGCTGTCCGTACATGCTGGGGGTTGTAGCTTTTGCAACAGCTGAAGGCTCACTGGTTGCAAAACACTGAGTTTGTTACCACCAGTCTGCCTCCAGCTGTTGCAAAACTACAACTCCCAGCATGCACTGATAAACTACAACTCCCAGCATGCACTGATAAACCCTACATAGTGGGAGTTGTAGTTTTGCAACAGCTGGATGTTTCTCCCCCCCAATGTGAATGTACAGGGTACACTCACATGGGCGGAGGTTTACAGTAAGTATCCGGCTGCAAGTTTGAGCTGCAGCAAATTTTCTGCCACAACTCAAACTGCCAGCGAGAAACTACTGTGAACCCCCGCCCGTGTGACTGTACCCTAAAAACACTACACTACACTAACACACAATAAAATAAAAATAAAAAAACACTACATACACACATACCCCTACACAGCCCCCCTCCCCTAACCAATAAAAATTAAAAACGTCTGGTACGCCACGGTTTCCAAAACGGAGCATCCAGCTGTTGCAAAACAACTACTCCCAGTATTACCAGACAGCCACTGACTGTCCAGGCATGCTGGGAGTTATACAACAGCTGGAGGCACCCTGTTTGGGAATCACTGGCGTAGAATACCCCTATGTCCACCCCTATGCAATCCCTAATTTAGACCTCAAATGCGCATGGCGCTCTCACTTTGGAGCCCTGTCGTATTTCAAGGCAACAGTTTAGGGTCACATATGGGGTATCGCCGTACTCGGGAGAAATTGTGTTACAAATTTTGGGGGGGTATTTTCAGCTTTTACCCTTTTTAAAAATGTAAAATTTTTTGGAAAAGAAGCATTTTAGGTAAAAATTTTTATTTTTTACATATGCAAAAGTTGTGAAACACCTGTGGGGTATTAAGGTTCACTTAACTCCTTGTTACGTTCCCCAAGGGGTCTAGTTTCCAAAATAGTATGCCATGTGTTTTTTTTTTTGCTGTCGATGCACCATATGCCGCTTCCTAAATGCGGCATGCCCCCAGAGCAAAATTTGCTTTCAAAATGCCAAATGTGACTCCTTCTCTTCTGAGACCTGTAGTGCGCCAGCAGAGCACTTTTCATCCCCATATGGGGTGTTTTCTGAATCGGGAGAAATTGGGCTTCAAATTTTGGGAGGTATTTTCTGCTATAACCCTTTTTAAAAATGTAAAAGTTTTGGGAAACCAAGCATTTTAGGAAAAAAATCTTTTTTTTACATATGCAAAAGTCGCGAATCACCTGTGGGGTATTAAGGTTCACTTTACCCCTTGTTATGTTCCCCGAGGGGTCTAGTTTCCAAAATGGTATGCCATGTGTTTTTTTTTTTTTACTGTTCTGGCACCAAAGGGGCTTCCTAAAGGTGACATGCCCCCAAAAAACCATTTGTCGCTCCTTCCCTTCTGAGCCCTCTACTGCGCCCGCTGAACAATTAACATAGACATATGATGTATGTGCTTACTCGAGAAAAATTGGGTTTCAAATACAAGTTAAAATATTCTCCTTTTTACCCCTTGCAAAATTTCAAAAATTGGGTCTACAAGAACATGCGAATATAAAAAATGAAGATTTTGAATTTTCTCCTTCACTTTGCTGCTATTCCTGTGAAACACCTAAAGGGTTAAAACGCTGACTGAATGTCATTTTGAATACTTTGGGGGTGCAGTTTTTATAATGGGGTAATTTGTGGGATATTTCTAATATGAAGACCCTTCAAATCCACTTCAAACCTGAACTGATCCCTGAAAAAAAGCGAGTTTCAAAATTTTGTGAAAAATTGGAAAATTGCTGCTGAGCTTTGAAGCCCTCTGGTGTCTTCCAAAAGTAAAAACATGTCAATTTTATGATGCAAACATAAAGTAGACATATTGGAAATGTGAATTTAAAAAAAATTATTTGGAATATCCATTTTCTTTACAAGCAGAGAGCTTCAAAGTTCTAAAAAAGCTAAATTTTCAAAATTTTCATCAAATTTTGGGATTTTTCACCAAGAAAGGATGCAAGTTACCACAAAATTTGACCACTGTGTTAAAGTAGAATATGTCACAAAAAAACAATCTCGGAATCAGAATGATAACTAAAAGCATTCCAGAGTTATTAATGTTTAAAATGACAGTGGTCAGAATTGCAAAAAATGGCCGAGTCCTTAATGTGAAAAAGGGATCAGTCCTTAACCCCTTATGGACTCAGGGTTTTTCCGTTTTTGCATTTTCGTTTTTTCCTCTTTACCTTTTAAAAATCATAACCCTTTCAATTTTCCACCTAAAAATCCATATTATGGCTTATTTTTTGCGTCACCAATTCTACTTTGCAGTGACATTAGTCATTTTACCCAAAAATGCATTGTGCGACAAAATCGAAGAAAAAACGCAATTTTTTAACTTTTGGGGGCTTCCGTTTCTACGCAGTGCATATTTCGGTAAAAATTACACCTTATCATTATTCTGTAGGTCCATACGGTTAAAATGATACCCTACTTATATAGGTTTGATTTTGTCGCACTTCTGGAAAAAATCATAGCTACATGCAGGAAAATTTATATGTTTAAAAAAGTCATCTTCTGACCCCTATAACTTTTTTAATTTTCCACGTACAGGGCGTTATGAGGACGCATTTTTTGCGCCATGATCTGAAGTTTTTATCGGTATGATTTTTGTTTTGATCGGACTTTTTGATCACTTTTTATTCATTTTTTAATTGTATAAAAAGTGACCAAAATACGCTTTTTTGGAGTTTGGAATTTTTTTGCGCGTACGCCATTGACCGTGCGGTTTAATTAATGATATATTTTTATAGTTCGGACATTTACGCACGCGGTGATACCACATATGTTTATTTTTTTTTTTTTTTACACTGTTTTATTTTTTATGGGAAAAGGGGGGTGATTCAAACTTTTATTAGGGAAGGGGTTAAATGACCTTTATTAACACTTTTTTTTTTACATTTTTTTTTGCAGTGTTATAGGTCCCATAGGGACCTATAACACTGCACACACTGATCTTTTACACAGATCACAGGTGTGTATTAACACGCCTGTGATCAGTGTTATCGGCGCTTGACTGCTCCTGCCTGGATCTCAGGCACGGAGCAGTCATTCGCCGATCGGACACCGAAGAGGCAGGTAAGGGCCCTCCCGGTGTCCGGTCAGCTGTTCGGGACGCCACAATTTCACCGCGGCGGTCCCGAACAGCCCGACTGAGCAGCCGGGTCACTTTCACTTTCGCTTTAGTCGCTTCTAAAGGGTTAATACCGCACATCGCCGCGATCGGTGATGTGTGGTATTAGCCGCGGGTCCCGGCCGTTGATGAGCGCCGGGACCGACGCGATATGATGCGGGATCGCGGCGCGATCCCGCTTCATATCGCGGGAGCCGGCGCAAGACGTAAATATACGTCCTGCGTCGTTAAGGGGTTAAGGGGTTAATCTTCGGTATTGTGAACCCCTATTGTTTCCTCATGCTGTGGCCACCTCCAGGCTGTGCCATTCAGCCACTGTATGGTTTCTTCATGCTACTTGTACATTACTTAAACATTTTAAAGGTAGCACTAGCTACCATAAATCTTCAATTTAAATGTGAAAATTCATCTTTTAATCTTAGGGATTGTGAAGCCCTATTATCTCCTCATGCTGTTGCCATCTCCAGGCTGTGTCATTAAGCCACTATATGGTCACCTCATGCTGCTTTTACATTACTTAAACATTTTTAAGGTAGCACTAGCTACCATAAATCTTGAATTTAAATTTGAAAATGTATCTTTTTATTTTAGGGATTGTGAAGCACTATGGTCTCCTCATGCTGCTACCAACTCCAGGCTGTGTCATTCAGTCACTATGTGGTCTCCTATGCTGCTACATTACTTAAAAAAATGTAAAGTAGCACTAGCTACCATAAATCTTCAATTTAAATTTGAAAATTCAACTTTTAATCTTCGGGATTGTGAAGCCCTATTGTCTTCTTATGCTGCCGCCAACTCCAGGCTGTGTCATTCAGCCACTATATGATCTCCTCATGCTGCTTGTACATTACTGTAAAAATGTTAAGGTAGCACTAGCTACCATAAATCTTCAATTTAAATTTGAAAATTCATATTTTGGGATTGTGAGGCTGTATGGTCTCCTCATGATTCCGCCAACTCCAGGCTGTGTCATTCAGCCACTCTATTGTCTCCTCATGCTGCTTGGACATTACCTAAACATTTTTATGGTAGCATAAGCTACCATAAATCTTCAATTTAAATGAGAAAATTCACCTTTTAATCTTAGGCATTGTGAAGCCCTTTTGTTTCCTTATGCTGTTGCCAACCTCAGGATGTGTCATTCAACCACTATATGGTCTCTTCATGCAGCTTGTACATTACTTAAATATTTTTAAGGTAGCACCAGATACCATAAATCTTCAATTTAAATTTAAAAATGTATCTTTTAATCTTAGGGATTATGAAGCGCTATTGTCTCCTCATGCTGTCGCCAACTCCAGGCTGTGTCATTCAGCCACTATATGGTCTTAACATGCTGCTACATTACTTAAAGGTAGTAGTAGCTACCATAAATCTTCAATTTAAATTTCAAAATTAATCTTTTTATTTTAGGGATTGTGAAGCCCTTGTGTCTTATCATGCCAACTCCAGGCTGTGTCTTTCAGCCACCATATGGTCTCTTCATGCTGCTTGTACATTACTTAAATTTTTTTTAAGTAGTACTAGCTAGCATAAATCTTCAATTTAAATTTGAATAATTGATCATTTAATCTCAGGGATTGTGAACCCTATGGTCTTCTCATGCTGTTGCTACCTCCAGGCTGTGTCATTTAGCCACTATATGGTGTCCTAATGCTGCTTGTACATTACTTAAACATTTTTAAGGTAGCAATAGCTACCATAAATTTTCAATGATAATTTGAAAATTCATCTTTTAATCTTAGAGATTGTGAAGCCCTATTGTCTCCTCATGCTGTCGCCAACTCCAGGCTGTCATTCAGCCACTATATGGTCTCCTCATGCTGCTTGTACATTACTTAAACATTTTTAAGGTAGCACTAGCTACCATAAATCTTCAATTTAAATTAGAAAATTCATATTTTAATCTTATGGATTGTGAAGCCCTTGTGTCTGATCATGCTGCCGCCAATTCCAGGCTGTGTCATTCTGGCAGATTATGGTCTCCTCATGCTGCTGCCACCTCTAGGCTCTGTCTTTATGTCGCCATGTGACATGTGACTCCGTGTTGGATTTGGTGTTTTGTAACCACACATTTTTTTATTAAATCTTAAATTAAAAAAAAAAAAAATCGATTGAGCAATAACAATGAACCATAACTGATTAAATGAAACATTCACATTTTCACATTCAGGGGCACGCTGAAAGGCAGGGACTGGAACATGTGGTATCTCGGAGAACTGCCAGCTTGATGCTCAACAGAATGGGTCCTCAACATTTTTTTTTTCAATTAAAATTAAATTACATAAAAATTATTGGCTCTCTGTAGGCTCTCTGTAGGCCAGAAATAGACATTTTTAATAGCGATTTGCCGCAAAAAAATTTTGACCGAACCAAATTTTTTAGGAAAATCGTCCGAATCCCATTTTTTTTAAAATTCGCTACTTTATAGCCATGGCCTCTGCACTGTGTGGTCCCTTTGTCTTTTCTTCCACAGTGCAGCGCAGCTTTTTCTCTTCTCCTGCTTTTGCATGCACAGGCGACGAGAACACCACACACAGAGCACTTTGGAAATGGAAGACCTGGGGACTGCACAGCACTGGAAGGGGGGAGGAGACCCGGGGACTGCACAGCACTGCTAAGGGTAAGACTCGGGGACTGCTCAGCACAGAGGACAATACAGCATCCAGAATACCCATTGATATGTTGAATAGCAGCCAGTAGGGCTTAATGCATTCAATAGGGGGTTAATGAGTAAGGCATTTAGAGGATGACAACAGCTGCTATGTGTACAATCAGTAAATATCCTCAGTACAGGCAGTGCTAAACACGCCCCCACAATTATATATCAACATCCCCTCATAGTCTGCACTGTGACACACAGCCCCTATTGTAATGAAGCCCCACCCATCTGGCAGACTTTAAGAGGAACATAACCCCCCTCCCCCCATATCTCTAAAACAGAGGGACCTATCAACATACTGTCAACAGGTATGTGATCAGCCCTCCTAACATACCTGTACATACTAAAATATGGCTCTTCCTGAATTGGCCACAGGTCCTCTTCAATTAATCTTGGATCTTTTTTGTATCATGAGAAATGTGAATTGTTAACTAATTTCAGGGGAAGGTAAAGATGGACAAATCAATTTTTATGGTTGGTGAGGCACATTTGACAAGGGACACTTGATATAGTTAAAAATCCCATATATACAGAAAAAAATATGGGAAATGAGATTGTTAACAAAATATGAAGAACAATAACAATAACAATGGATAAGTGCATATGGCAGGATTAGCTAACAATTCAATACTGTATGTCACTCAACTGTTCCATGATGGTGGACACCAGGGAGAAACAAAAATCGGTCATGTTGAATTTCAACATACATCATTCTTTGCTAAGGAAGTAGATAAGGAGCTTCTAGAGGGTACTGAGAGCAGTTTATTACTCTCCTTTTTTCACTAAACATGTGTCACTCTTGACATACTGGGCCTCATTTACTAAGCTGAAACCGACCAATTTTTGTCTGGTTATTTTGTCTGAGACATGTCTGAGACATGTCTGCGCCAGTGTGCCCCAGTGTGCGCCAGTGTGCGCCTGAAATCTGACAAACCCAAAAAAGGACATGGTCGGCAGCAAAAGGGGGCGTGGCCAGTCAAAAATGGGAATGGTTTCACAACCCGACCGATTTACCATGACTGCGCATCCTGTATATATAGCATTAAGGTAAGATACAATATATGCAGTGTTATATTTGTTTTAAATGTCGCAATGGTTTTGCGGCTCCCAGTTTTTTTTTTCTTCGGAAACAAGTCCAAGTGGCTCTTTTTGTCTTAAAGGTTGCAGACCCCTGCCCTACTCCAACGTCACTTGTGAAGAACAACTAAAAAAATTAGTTGGTGTCTTACTCAGGGAAATGTATAAATGTTTGATTATTGGAAGTCACCGCAACAACAGTTTAGGGTTTACCTTGGGTAACTCATACATATGATATGTAAAAGTACAAACCCTAAACAATGTATGGATTATAAAATATTATACTTAATGTCTGTTTTTTTCTACAGCTCTTTATTTTAAAAATTGTATATTAAAATAAACTGTACATGTTACACATTTCCTTGTACATTTTTAAAAGTAACTGTTCCTGTACCTCTGGAAATTTTAGGTACAATTTGCTTTGTTTGTGAGAATGAGCATCTATAATCAAAAAACAGAGCTTACAGTCCTCCTGTGAGACATATGACAATATTACAATACTTGTAAATCATTTTCCTTTAATATATACTGTACCACAACCATTCATCTCTGCAGTCACATTATCATCAAGAGAAGTAACCCTATGTAGGAAAGCATGATGTTTCTACCAAATTTTACAAAAAGCAGAATAGATTTGTGACAATAAGTATTAACTTAAAATACAGTCATGTAATGTTATCTCTTATGAGCAGTAGACAACGTTTCAGAAATCTATTCAGCCACATATGATGTTATATACTGTAATTGTACAGTATAGTGATAATGTTAAGGCTAGAATAACAGAGCAACCCTTAAGACTTTTATTTCACAACCGAATATTGTTAGATTAAATCCCGATCGTATCATTAAAGAGTAACTATTCTTTTAACATAGTGACAATTTTATTATGAAGTTTTATTTGGTGGGGTCCGGACGCTAAGACTCCTATCGATTGATCAAACAAAAAAGATGAAGCACTCCGCTCAGCACCCAGACCCACCCACTGATCCAAGCATCAGTCGCACTGAAAATGAATGGAAAATCATTTTAAAGCATCATACAGACAATTCTCATAAGTGCCACAATGATATTGTTCATCGTAACAAGTGGCTATATTTGCAACAATGCACATGAATATTAACAGTCAATGTCAGGACATTATATGGCACAGATGTTTTGAATGTTGTCTTCACTTCACCTCATTTTTTTTATTTCTTCTGTTTCTTTAAATGTGAAGTTCCAGATCTTTATTGTAACCATCAAGTTAAATAATAAAATGCTGTTTTCCTGCAAGCCTATAACTTTAATGTATATTTAATGCATATTGTAACTTAAAGAGAACCTGTGATCAACCATCTCCATAAATGAGGTTTTACTGTCATTTAATAGTATTTAATATCAGACCAATCTGAGTGCACCCTAAAACGCATCATCCTGTTATCCACAGTTTCTAATTTTTTTTTTTAGCAATGAACTTTCTATTGAATATATACAAGAAAATCAGACCTCAAGGTACAGGTGGCTGATGATATGATTAAATAATAAAAATATGGATCATAGGATTGGCTGGAGATGTAGCTGGTAAAAAGCTTATTTATTAAAATGTATTATCAAACATGTGTGACCAAATCGCTGTGCAGGGCCCTTGCTACAGAGATGATACAATATTGGTATTATGTGCATAAAAACAAATAAATAAAAACTTGTATAAAAATGATGCACTATATGCTATAATGCCGCTCTATGACGATTCAATCTATTAAATATCAGCACTGTTGTTGCCCGGGATGGATGGGTCAATAACCATATGTTTGCACCAAAAGTTGTTAGAGCACCAAGAGTTATTGTGTCCTGGTTATTAGAAAGTTTTCAGAGTTAGTAAGTATAATCCAGAATAGAAAATAGAGCGCTGTGTGAGCGCAGGCTAACACGGGACGCACCCGGCTTGTATGAAAGGTTACCCGCGGTCTTCTGGATGTCAAAGTCACCGGATGAGAAGGAAGTTTTCATAGAATACCAGCGGAGGTTGGTAGCAGACTAACCTGGCAGTCAGATGCTGGTGTCCTGATGGCACGGAACGGCGTCCGGCTCTCAGCGGGTGGATCGCAGCAGCAGAGCAGTCTCTAGCGCACGTACTTACTGCTCATACGTACCTTGAGCAGTGAGTACAGTTTGAGCGCACACTGTGCAGTGGTCTGTACAGCAGTGGACTGCAGTGCTTGCTAGATTGTAGAATAGGTGGAATTCAGTGATAGAGGTTGCTGACAAGAACTGATGGGGTCTGTATTGGCTATTCATACACACCCCATCAGGTCTTGTCAACCACCTCTATCACTGAATTCCACCTATTCTACAATCTAGCAAGCACTGCAGTCCCCTGCTGTACGGACCACTGCACAGTGCGCGCTCAAACTGTACTTACTGCATAAGGATGCCGTAAGTACGAGCGCTAGAGACTTCTCTGCTGCTGCGATCCACACGCTGAGAGCCGGACGCCGTTCCGTGCCATCAGGACACCAGCATCTGAGGACGTGACCGCCGGGTTAGTCTGCTACCAACCTCCGCTGGTATTCTATTAAAACCTCATTCTCATCCGGTGACTTTCACATCCAGAAGACCGCGGGTAACAGGTCGAGTGCGCCCCGTGTTAGCCTGCGCTCACACAGCGCTCTATTTTCTATTTTGGATTATACTTACTAACTCTGAAAACTTCCTAATAACCAGCACACAATAACTCTTGGTGTTCTAACAACTTTTGGTGCAAATATATGGTTATTCACCCATCCATCCCGGGCAACAAAAGTGCTGATATTTAACATATTTAATTTAATAGATTGTATCATCATAGAGTGGCATTATAGAATATATTGCATAATTTTTATACAAGTTTTATTTATTTGTTTTTATGCACATAATACCAATATTGTATCATCTCTGTAGCAAGGGCCCTACACAGCGATTTGGTCACACATGTTTGATAATATATTTTAATAAAATAAGCTTTTTACCAGCTACATCTCCAGCCATTCCTATCGCCCATATTTTTATGATTTAATCATATCATCAGCCACCTGTACCTTGAGGTCTGATTTTTTTGTATATATTTCACTGTAATTTGGCACTAAGGGTATGGTGCATCTCAGTACCTCGGCAGCACCTGATCAAGATGTCTTCTTCCTTCATCTTCTTCTATCAGGTGATGAGTGGGATTACACAATTGGGTGGAGTAAATATTTTATATTGAGGAGCGTGTATGTCTGAAAAACACCCCTTCACTGTATAATCCCACCCATAATCTGTCACTACCATTATTATAATTAAGATGAGATCCTGACTTATCAGACAAACTATAAACTAACATATCTCAGGAATGGGAAGACATATCAAGAATCTGTAAAAAGTTCTGTTCTCGGGGCATCATGGGCTATTTAATTATTTCAAAACTTTTTAAAGTAGGGACACAAATTGGGGGCCTATGCTTAGTATAAGCACATCAACATCATATGGATGGTGGTACAATTCTAATCCGGAGTTAGAAAAACAGAGCTGATTTCTTAAAAAAGCTAAACAAAAACAAAAAAACAGCACCACACCTATGCTCAGGTTGTATGTGATATTGCAGCTCAGTTCTATTGAAGTGAATGGCGCCAAGTTGTAATACCACACACTACCTGAGGACAGGGGTGGTGCTATTTTTGGAAGAAATTAGCTCTGGTTTTCTTTTCCTGATAGCCCCTTTAAAGGGGACTTAGCAGAGCATTGCATCCTGCTTGTCTATAACCAGGAACAGGGCCATAAATTCAGTAATGGTTGTTCCTAGTGTTGCAACTTGTCCTATTTAAGTGAATTGAACCAGCTGCTTCTGATTGTACAGCACTCTGCTGCGTAAGTGATGAGAAGCCACACTGCTCAAACAAAAGCTAGAATGAACTGATTGATGGTCAGACCCCTATTGTTCTTACATTGAAGGCTTATCCTAGGTATAGGCCATCAATATGAGGGGTATTCCGGTGGAATTTTTTTTATTTTTTTTTAATCAAGTGGTGCGAGAAAGTTAAACAGATTTGTAAATAACTTCTATTTAAAAATCTTAATCCTAGTAGTACTTTTTAGCTTCTGGAAGTTCTTTACTTTTTGAATTTCTTTTCTGTCTGACCACAGTGCTCCCTGCTGACGCCTCTGTCCATGTCAGCAACTGTTCAAAGCAGGATAAGTTTGCTATGGGGATTTGCTCTGCTTTGGACAGTTCCTGACATGGACAGATGTGTCAGCAGAGAGCACTGTGGTCAGATAGAAAATAAATTCAAAAAGAAAAGAACTTCCTGTGGAGCATATAGCAGCTGATAAGTAGTGGAAGGATTAAGATTTTGAAATAGAAGTAATTTACAAATCTGTATAACTTTCTGGTACCAGTTGATTTAAAAAAATAAATGTTTTCCACCAGAGAAACCCTTTAAGTTCCATAAAGCTAACTTAATACTAACATAATAACCGTGTGTATTAAAGGGGTTATCCAGAAAAAAAACTTTTTTTTACATATCACCTGACCCCAGAAAGTTAAACAGATTTGTAAATTACTTCTATTAAAAAATCTTAATCCTCCCAGTACTTATGAGCTGCTGAAGTTGAGTTGTTCTTTTCTGTCTAAGCGCTCTCTGATGACACCTGTCTCGGGAACTGTCTAGAGTAGAAGCAAATCCCCATAGCAAACCTCTTCTACTCTGAGCAGTTAAAAAGACAAGCAGATATGTCAGCAGAGAGCACTGTTTCCGGACAGAAAAGAACAATTCAACTTCAGCAGCAGATAATTATTGGAAGGATTAAGATTTTTTAATAGAAGTAATTTACAAATCTGTTTAACTTTCTGTAGCCAGTTGATATAATTTTTTTTTTCCTGGAATACCCCTTTAAGCTCCTAAAGTCTTAATAGTGATAGTCAGACGACACTGTATTGTTTAACAATATGAGTTCTATAGCAGAGATATGATAGATAATATTAGCAAATAATTATCCAGAATTTTTTTTCTTTTTTTTTGAAAAATTGAATTTTGTTAAGATAGACATCAACATTATTGGGTGGATAAGCTTCAAAAATGAGTTTAGAAATGTTAATGCAGTAACACACGTTTAGAAAGTTACACAACCTCGGATGTAGATTTTTCTTATTTCTGAGAACTTCATCATTTTGGATTCCTTAATGAAATGTTTGAAAATGAGCTGCATTTATGTTTTATTTTTTTCTCCATGGGACTTGCATCTGGTAATCACAAAACTAGATGCAAGGTAAATGATTCACCTCTTTTCACTTTTTTTTTTTTTTTTTTTTTTTTTAATTCATGCTGACATAAAGAACAATTTAATGCTAAATTTACACTTGGGTAATTTGACATGGAAAGCTCTATTTCAGAAAGCATGGATACATATAAAACTACAAAATATGACACTTCAAAGGCAATGGCAAATGTAACTGGAACATAAAAGTAGCTTTCTTCAAACACCTCTAATCACTTACAGTATTAACCTTATATTCTATACACCGCCCAATGGTATATTTAGCCCTTACATATTTCTAAAATTATATGACCTGGAACACAAAATATATTTATTTTTAAATAAAAGTTCTAGTGAATGAAAAATAAAAAAAAATAAAAATATTGGAACATTTTCTAAACTTTAACAATGCAAACATTTACAGTATGTCACCATTACACACAGCACAGTTTTAGAGAAAAAAATATGCCCCAGGCATGATTTTTCTTAAATAGAGAATCTTCCAATAGCAGCTTAAAGTGGATAGATGTTTAGTTTACACACAAGTAAAAATAGCAGCAGGTTTAGAACCAGACATGAAGTCTCTTCCTCTTAACCATTGGCCACACACTAAGTGATCATCATAACTATTGAGGCTTTGAAAAAAAAAAAAGCAATGTGCCTATATACAATGTATTTTACGTAAAAAAGAAAAAAAAAGCTGCAGGTACAAGATGCTGAACCATAGGCAGGATATATCATGATATAATTGTATTACAAATCCAAGGGGTAAGGGGAGCGCCACCAAAATGTTAATTTGTACTTTTTCTACTTCAACACAATCACATGAACGCTTTGCAGCCCCAGTTTACCTATTTTACATGTATGATACACTATTATTTGATGGACTGCAAACTCATATATGAGAGGACTGATATCATGATTTTGGAAATGTATCTTTAGCCACATTATTTGTAGAGTTACAAAATGATATCACTGCCTGCCAAAGCACCCTTTATTTTCAGGTGGGGGCATAATAAAATACATGAACATGGTATCTATTACAGTGACAGTGGGGATCACTTATGATGGAGTCAACAATTCCTCAGCAAATAAAGAAACAATGACATAGAAAAAATAAGCCAACGTTTTTCTGAATTGATAGGGACAAGCATTGACTATGTATGGCATTTCAGTTCAGTTTTACTTTTCATCTTCTCCATGTTCAGAATACTAATAGTTTCAGGACCTGTGTATGCCGTCTGCATAGATATGTTCAGTCACATATTTGCATTATCACATAACAATTTTGTTCCCAATTTTACTTGGAAACAAATGTTAATTTTTTCCCCTCAGCCTATAAGCCTATGATACTAAGTTATAATACTGGTTAATATGCTTCTATTACCTCTGTTGACCAATTTGTCCGATACGGGTCCCACAACCATAAGTGCTGTAGTGCAAGTCTTTTTATTTTACTGTTGCCCCTGACCTTTTCCAGAATTTCATGGGGCAAGAGATATTGTATCATAAGTCACATGGGGGAAAATGAACAAAACCTGTGAAGATTAATTTTGACCAGTTTCCCATAGCAACCAATCAGATTGCTTCTTTCATTTTTAACAAGCCTCTTTTAAAATAAAATAAGTGATCTGATTGGTTGCTACTTTGTGGGCAACTTATAAATCTCCCCAATGGTCTCCAGGGGGCGTTAATATGCTGCAATGGGGGGTGGATAGCAAAGTGTGAGGGGATTATCTAATGCTTACCCAGTATTATAACTTTGCATCATGGATTTGAAAGCTGAAGACATGTTCATTTTATGCATTTGTGAATATTACCTAAAATTTGTCTGAGCTTGCACAGCAGGTGCCTGGTAATTAGAAAGAATGAAAAGTCATTTCATAAAGTACCTTTGAAAGGACCTACAAAACAGACAATTATACATTTCTGGGGAGATTCATCAAAACTTGTGCATAGGAGAAGTAAACCAATTTTCCATAGCAACCAATCAGAGCACTTCATTTTTTAAAGGTCTCTGAAAAATAAAAGAAGCAATCTGATTGGTTGCTGTGGGCAACTGGTTGACTTCTCCTCAGCACAGGTCTTGATGAATCTACCCCTTTATAATTTGATGAATTAAGGGGATTTTACTAACCTTTAGCCCATACCTTTACTTATATACTTCTTGTTTAACTTTTAGCAGTTAGTGTTTCTTAAGGTGCCGTTGTTAATGACAATGAAATTGTGTAAATTCATTTTGAATTGAAAGTCTTTTTGTGAATGGCTTACAAAATGGATAATTACATCATCAATATCAATAGGACACTGTGTTGCTGATTTCCATAATATGGATTATTGGGCTAGTCAGATCTATTCTATTTGATCATCTAAGCAGTCAGGTAGAAAATATATTATAGGCTACATTCACATTGGTTTTATTTGCATTTCATCAGGGCTTCTGACACTAACAAGAATAGTATCATTTTTTTTCCATCAAAAAAACTAAATTCTGGCAGAAATCTGATAAGAGCTTTATGTAAAAGGGGTATACCCATCTCCTAATTTCTGCCTTCCAGTCCCCTTGCTGCAGCTGGAGGTAGTTGGAAAGCTGAAAACAGTCAAAACAGGAAAGTTACACAATTTGTGTAACTTCTTTTGAATTTAAAGTTAGTTGAAAGGAAATGTCTGAATTCACTGTAATTTAAAGGGGTACTCCCCCCCCCTATACATGTTATCTCCTATCCAAAGGATAGGGGATAACATGTCTGATTGTGGGGTCCAGCCGCTGGGGACCCCCGTGACCCCCGTGATGGGGTTATGGTGTTAAGGTCACGGAAACCTGGGGCTTATGTGATCGTGATGTCACGCCACACTCCCTCCATTTATATATATGGGAGGGGGCATGATGGCTAGTACACAGCCGTCACGCCTCCTCCAATAGACATGAATGGAGGGGGTGTGGCAGCTGTGATCGCCAGTCATCCGGCACTGCACGGAATTCACTCCCCAGGGGCCGGACTCTCGCGATCAGATATGTTATCCCCTAACCTTTGGATATGGGATAACATGTCCAGCAGTGGAGTGCCTCTTTAAATAATTGGATTTTGTTTCAACATATAGCTTGATAGACATAACAATCACTTGGTGCCCACGTATACACATCATTTACATCTCAGAAAGAAATGAAACTTCATAAAAACTTGGTAACCTCACACTGTAAATCTTAGACTGGGTTGACACTTTGGAATTTCCGGAGATTCAGAGTGCACTAGCTCTGGGTAAAATAGTCATAGGACTGCGCAGCCATCGCCGTCAGCAGATTTTTAGGGCAGAAAGTCCACCTCAAAAACTTTGTTGGGCACCCTGTGCGGCAGAATTTCTCAGTGGAATTTCAAAACGCAATTTCACTTGGAAATTCCGTAGTGCAAACCGGGCCATAGACATTAGTTAAGAAAGGACACATCTGTAGCTGTCATTATACTGTTATAAAAAAAAAAAAAAACATGCTAGTGTGTAGAAAGCCTACTTTATACTTTTTAATATAAACAACATTGTAAAAAGGGCTTTATTTTCTGAGGGAAAAAGAAACTGCCACCAAAATGTGTCCATCTTTTTAGTTCCAATTCATTCAATACTAACAAAATTGGTGCATTTATTAATTAATTAATTTATTGTGAAACAAGTAAATTAGCTTATAATATCTCCAATGGCCAAAAACCTGACCAGACCTAAGCATATTTAAAATGGGTCATGTCTTTACAAAGAAAAAAAACACAAAGTTGGTGGTAGTTTCCATTACGTGTCTTCAGCCCTTTTAGCAGTTACTGATGCAATGAGAAAAATATGAGTTTTAATGCACCAAAGCATATTGTCTGTTATACCAAGAAACTGATTGTCAATGGTTCATCTAAAAATGACAGACAATACTTTAAATGTAAACAAAATAGGTTGCCAATTAACAAGCTACTAAGAGGTCTAGAAAAATAAGGAAGATTTAAAAAGAATGTCATATTATTAGAAACAAGATCTTAGATGCCAAAGGTAAATGATAGCTGTCATAACATCAACAAGCAACCAACAGGGTTCAGCTGTACCAACTTGCCATTATTCAGACAATAATACTACATACATAAAACACAATACTAGTGGAAGATTGTTTAAACATTGAAAAAAGAAAGAGTTGGTCCGGCCATGTAGATCAAATAAAAAAATAAAGTAAAACCAAAACACTGTCTTCAGATCTGCTTTAGGGTGTCACTTCATCTTTGGTATAAAATTGGCCATCCAAAGGCTGCATTTGATCACAACTCGGAAATACAACAGAAATTGTCAACAATTTCTTCTAGCTATTGCTTTTTTTCGCAATTTTTTTTACCCATAAACTCCTAATTTTACAACTACTAAGGTTTTCGTTTTTTTTTTTGCAATATGACAAGCAAAGCTGACTAAAAATCTCGTAAAGCTTATAAAAAAGATTGCAGATAGAAAGCACTAATGCCTTTTGCTAGCAGTCACACTTTGTAAATAAACTTGAAAATGAAATAAAAAAAACAGCATTCAACAAAAAACTGCATGACCCCTAGATGCAGTTATTGTGTTTTTTTTCTTTTCTTTTTTTTTTTTAGTCCATTAACCCCACTGTAAAAAGCTACAGCTAACTATATTTTTTGTATTAACATTTACAATAATGTTCATAGAAGTCCAATTTGTTTCCAATTGCAGATGCCACATTTTTTTCCAGCAAAATGTTTCTTCAAAAGAAGAAATTTTCCTCATCTCTATCTGTACATATACGTCAACCCTATAAACCCATTTGAAATGTCAGCAACAGTTGTGGGGTACAATTAAAATGCTGAATCTCATGCCTTATGTCCCATATGATTGCTGATAAATTCTCTGGGATCTTTTGACGTCCTTAAAATTAAGGCAATTAGAATTCATGATAATCATTCCTATGGAAAAGAAATAAAAGTGAAAAAAATCAGAAACAATATACAAGAAAGAGAATGTTTTAGCTTAATAATAAAGGAAGACAGTTATGGTTCCATCTGAAGTACTGCCCCTTGACGTCGGTTTCACTGTTCCCAAATCTCTGTACTATCTGCTGTACATCTCCAGATTACAATGTTTATCAATTTCCAGATGAAATAATAACCCAGCATTGCGTTTTCTTGGTGTGTGTTCATTAAGAAAGAGTAGCAAAAATAAAATTGTCAAACTACATAACTGAACAATTTTCTTTTCATTGTTTTGTTTTTGTTTGCTTTTGCACAGCACATAAAAAACACTGTTGAGCAATTTAGAAAAAATAAAAAGGAAAAAAAAAGCTTCTGTTTGATGCCTGTGCAAAGAGGAAGTCAACTTCTTCTGAAGTGTCTCCATTCAAGGCAAGGTTTTCAGACCAACATTCTTCAGTCCTGTTTGTATCTGTAAAATACATATTAATACAAAAAAATAATTATAATGTTCAAGAGCATACAAAATATTCTAAGATTCTAGTATAGTTTATGTTTAACCCCTTAAGCACGAGGATTTTTCCATTTTTGCACTTCCATTTTTTCCTCCTTACCTTTAAAAAATCATATACTCCTCTTTATGAGACCATAGACACTGTGATTTAATTATGGAAAGTTGTTGGAAAAACATTTTAAGTGTCTAGCAAAAGTTTTGTGTAGAATACGATACAAAAATGTATATGTTTTGCCTATAGCAACCAGTCAGAGCTCAGGTTTTTTTTTTACCAGGTCAAATTGAGATATAAAGACTGAGCTGTGATTGGTTGTTATGGACAAAGACAACACATTTATGTCTCATGCAGATTGATATATCTGGGCCAATGTACATTAGAACTTTATGGAAGTGCGGGTCTGATAACGTCCTTTTTGATTTCTGGATATTTTTGACCAAAGTTAACGGACAGCCCCTACATGTCCTAAACATAATGCAATTAAATCATTTACAGGTAAGACAGCCTTTGTAAGTACCTGTTATTTCAAAAGACTTTTGATATCTCATAGAGACATATCAAAATGTTTTCATCAGTCTCGACCTAAGTGTTAAGACCTCAACTGATCAAAAGAATGAGCCGACTCTGTGTCATGTGGCCTTGGTGGCCTTCCAATGAGTAAGTCTATGGGGCCATCAAGGTCTGTTAGACACAAAGCTAGGAGAAGAGTTTGTGGCAGGACGGCTCTCTATCTGCTTATACTCATCTTCAATCAGGGTCTGAACATTCAGACCCCGACCAGTAAAAACCTTTAAATTTGGAAATTCATGCAGTTCAAAATGGCTCAGTAGCTCTAAGTCTAATGAAAACCTATGGTAGAAGCTTTTATTTCTTTACTTTTACATACAGTACAGTGAATGGAATTCAACGGTAATTTCATAGATCTCGGTTTTAGGAATTCTTATAAATATTTAGTTAATGTATTTGAGAAAAAAATGATCACCTGTGGACCTGGGGCCCTCATACCACCCTCATGGAGTCTGTTTTTGACCATTTGAGTGGACACATGCACATTTGTGGCCTGCTGGAGGTCATTTTGCAGGGCTCTGGCAGTGCTCCTCCTTGCACAAAGACGGAGGTAACGTTCCTGCTGCTGGGTTGTTGTTCTTCTATGGCCTCCTCCACATCTCCTGATGTACTGGTCTGTCTCCTGGTAGTGCTGGAAACTACGCTGACAGACACAGCAAACCTTCTTGCCACAGCTCGCATTGATGTGCCATCCTGGATGAACTGCACTACCTGAGCCACTTGTGTGGGTTGTAGACTTCGTCTCATGCTACCACTAGAGTGAAAGTACCGCCAGCATTCAAAAGTGACCAAAACATCAGCCAGGAAGCATAGAAACTGAGAAGTGGTCTGTGGTCACCACCTACAGAACCACTGCTTTATTGGGGGTGTTTTGCTAATTGCCTATAATTTCAACCTGTTGTGTGTTCCATTTCAACAACAGCATGTGAAATTGATTGTCAATCAGTGTTGCTTCCTGAGTGGACAGTGTGATTTCACAGAAGTGTGATTGACTTGGCGTTACATTGTGTTGTTTAAGTGTTCCCTTAATTTTTTTGAGCAGTGTATTTTAATATATTTGGTACACATTAACCCCTTAAGGACCCAGGACGTATGGTTACATCCTGGGTCCCGGTCCTGCGATACAACGCGGGGTCACACGGTGACCCCGCATCATATCGCGGCGGGCCTGGCGTCATAGTGAAGCCAGGACCCGCGCGCTCAAAGCTGAGCCGCACGGCTAAAAACGAAAGTGAAAAATGCCAGTTAGCTCAGGGAGCTGTTCGGGATCGCCACTGTATAATCGCGGCATCTGGAACAGCCTGCAGTCCGATCGCCGATTGAATGCTTCAAGCCTGAGATCCAGGCTTGAGCATTCAATCGCCAAAAACACTGATTGATCCATTCCTATGGAGATGGGTCAATCATTGTTAAAGATCAGTTAATGCAATGTTATAGCCCCTTATGGGAGCTATAATATTGCATAATAAAAGTTTGAATCACCCGGCATTTCCAAGAATAAAAAAAAGACAGTGTAAATAAAAATAAAAATATGTGGTATCGCCACGTGCGGAAATGTCCGAATTATAAAAATATACCACTTTTTAAACTGCACGTTCAATGGCGTACGCGCAAAAAAAGTTCCAAAGTCCAAAATAGCGCATTTTTGATCACTTCTTATGCCACAAAAAAGTGAATAAAAAGTGATCAAAAAGTCTGATCAGAATAAAAATGGTGCCGCTAAAAACTTCAGATCACGGTGCAAAAAAAAAGCCCTCATAACACCCTGAACACAGAAAAATAAAAAAGTTATAGGGGTCAGAAGATGACCATTTTAAACGTACAAATTTTCCTGCATGTATTCATGATTTTTTTCTAAAGTGATACAAAATCAAACCTATACAAGTAGGGTATCATTTTAACCGTATGGACCTACAGAATAAAGATAAGGCATCATTTTTGCTGAAAAATGTACTGTGTAAAAACGGAAGCCCCCAAAACTTACAAAATAGTGTTTTTTCATCAATTTTGTCGCACATTGATTTTTTTCCCATTTCACCGTAGATTTTTGGGTAAAATTACTAATGTCATTAGAAAGTAAAATTAGTGACGCAAAAAATAAGCCATCATATAGAATTTTAGGTGAAAATTTTAAAGAGTTATGATAAGTTAAGGAGGAAAAATTGAAAATGAAAAAAAACGGAAAAAGTCCGGGTCCTTATGGGGTTAAGTCCAGCTAATAGTTGGTATAAACTTGGACATTTTTCAGGTACACCAAATTTCTCAATCATCCTGTTATACATCATACACTGTGATAAATCTGGTGCATTTAAAATCTCCAATGTCCAAGTTTGCACTGTCAAAAAAATTGGACATTTTTAGTAAATCTAGCCCATTGTTAAATCAAATGCGGTGTTTTACATGAAAATAAGTGGCTACTTTACCAGTTGTTTACTTGGATTGTTGGTAGGAGTATGCCGATGTATGTTCATTATTCGTCTCTCCACTTAGTTGTTGCTGCTGTCCACTTGCTTCCTGTGATGAAGATGGCACTGTTTGAGGAGACGTATCAGCTACAACACCCTATTAAAAGAAAAAAAAAGAAAAGCCAAGTATGATCCATTTTGTATAGTAGCTGTAGCCTAATGAAAGCAAGACAGTAAAAAGCCTGATATCATTTGGAAATATTGATCTCACAAAGATATAGGGGACATTTATCAAGGTTACTTTGCGCACCAAGCACACGTGCGACTAAGCACTTTTTTGTGCATTTTTTGTGGCAATTTTTTTTTTACAAACAGCCTTACGTAAGCAAAGTTTAGTTTTCGCTTTGCAATGGTCACAAATTTATGATGTGAGAATGTTGCACATAGGCAAGTCTCAACTGCACCTTTTTGTTTTGCTTATGTGCTCCAAATTTATCAACCCTCTTGTGTTAGTATGTTAAATATGTAGCACATAAGCAAAACTAAAGCAAAAAAAATGATTTCAGAACTTGCTTACCAAAGCAACAATGATAAATGTCCCCCATAGTCCTCTTAGACCTATATAATAAAAAAACATTGTATTTTTGTTTTATAACATATTATTCAGCTAATACAGCCCTAGTATCCATTCAAACGGGTGAATGAGATGATAAACAAATGACACTTAATCTAATAGAAGAAGTTGATTATATGGGAAATACTTACTTCAACTGTAACAGCTGTTGGAGGCACAGGAGTATACTGGGGAATATAGGTCCCTTGCATAGGTGCAGCAGTGGTCATATACTACACAGAAAAAAACAATAATATTAGCTATAATTTAATAAAACCAGCCAATGAATGACTTTGAATGCAATTTGATCGTATTCATTTTTATCTTATTACTAATTCCCTGTGACACCAAGGTGCTGGAAAAAAAATCATAGTCAAGACTTGTTTAAAGCTCAGACTGATATTTAACTCTAAGCCGATGTTCAAACAGCAGAATTTCTGTGCCAGATTCCACATTGGAATCCGTCACGGAAATTCCTCTGCAGCAGAGTCCCATTGAATTCAACGGGATTCTGCTGCTCTGTGCACATGGCGGAATTTCCATGCCAGTGGTTTCCAGCACGGAAATTCAATTTTCCATATCTAAACAATTTTCCATGTCTGCACGTTCATACTTTGTGTGGAGACTACACAGAATGCATAGCCGTCTTTGAGACTATGTCCAGAATGTCCACACAGAGATTCTCTGTGTGGACATTCCAGCCTGTGAACATAGCCTAAGCCAGTGGGCTGGAGTCTTAGAAAGATTTAACTGTTATACATGGTAGTAGAAACATCAGGTTTTGATAAGGAAGAATAAAAGTGGAAGACGTAGAGGCTGTTAAAGGGGTATTTTCATTTATTATTTTCATACCGAAAGTCCAAAAATACTTCGCTCAGTAACATAGGTAAACATTTCTGTACACTTTGGCTACCCGGCGGCACAATTCTATGTAAGTGGCTGTCCTATGCAGTGAATATAATATATGATTGTGGGACAAGCCCTTTAACCCCTTAAGTACGCAGGTTTTTTCTTTTTTTGCACTTTAGTTTTTTCCTCCTCGCCTTTAAAAAATCATAACCCTTTAAATTTTGAACCTAAAAATCCATATGATGGCTTATTTTTTGCGCCACCAATTCTACTTTGCAGTGACATCAGTCAATTTACCCAAAAATCTACAGCGAAATGGAAAAAAAATCATTGTGCAACAAAATTGAAGAAAAACGCCATTTTGTAAATTTTGGGGGCTTCCGTTTCTACGCAGTACATTTTTCAGTAAAAAATGACACCTTATCATTATTCTGTAGGTCCATACGATTAAAATGATACCCTACTTATATCGGTTTGATTTTGTCGTACTTCTGGAAAAAATCATAACTACATGCATGAAAATTTACACGGGTATTCTGACCCCTATAACTTTTTATTTTTCTGCGTATGGGGCGGTATGAGGGCTAATTTTTTGCAACATGATCTGAAATTTTTAGCGGTACCGTTTTTGTTTTTGTTTTTTTGGATCGCTTTTATTCATTTTTTCATTATCTAAAAAGCCAAATAGAAGTGAAATGTCATCAACATAAAGATGGTACTGGGAACCAAACCTAATAAGGTACTTAAGTAGGATTGTATTGAATTTGTGAGAGACTGTACTCCTTACCTAATCTCAAGGAAAGGTAAAGGTGCAAACTGTACACATTTCTTGGGTGAGTCATGCTGAAAAGCAAGTTACACTGAATCTGGTTATTCCTAATAATGATATCACTTGTTACATCTGTTAGACAAATCTTTAGAATAGCTGTGAATATATATTTGAAGCTGCAGATTTAACATAAACTAAATGACTGGACACAGCATCAAATCTGCATCATGGAATCCTGTGCATCAAATGTGCACAGGATACTGTACATGTGAATACACCCTAAGGGTACATTCACATACAGGATCTTCTGCGTATTTTTGCTGCCTACTATTTGCAGCTAATTTTGCTATCCATTAACGTCAATGGGTAGCAACATTGCTGCACAAAATATGCAGCAGATGCTGTATGTGTGAATGTACCCTAAGGATGAGTTGTCCAGTGGATGGGTGACACGTGATCAGCAGCAGGGGGGGGGGGGGGCTTGCTAACAGAGTGGAGCATGGTGGTTGAGTGAATCAGGATCTCCGATACTAAATGACATCAAGCGACTAAACCACAAATAAGGACCCCGGAATCGAGCGATTAATTCTAGCATCAATAGCGTAATCCTCCCTACAACAAGTATGCCTGTAAAGAGGAGAGTAAAGATGGAAAAAACTACAAAAGTCACAATTTTGATGCCCTGCGAAGTAATAACACAAGCCAAGATAACACAGCAGAGACTGTGCAAGTCAGAGCGGGTGTGAACACTACAGCAGATTCGCAACATAACTTACCCCTGTCAGAGGTCCGGCACCTCCTCGGTTCCCCAGTGCCTGCTGGTGCTGATGGTGGCAGGGCCATAGTCTTCTTGCGCAGAAGACAGATACAGGAACTCCGGCAACACTGCGTCTCCCTTTGCACCTGCTGGAGCCTCTTTACCATCGCAGTGTCTCGATGCTTTCTGGGTTAGATGCCACAGGGGCGTAAGACGCAACTCGGAGGCCTCTGACACAGTGTGGCTGGATGCGTCCACGTGATGCAGCGTCTCCGACGGAGTCCGCTGGTGCAGTTTTTCAGCATCTCGATTCATCAGCAGTGTTACTTGGCCGGACCATGGATGGGTTTCCCCGTATGGAGGAGGAATGGAGTAAGCAACAAGGGGATGTCATCTATTCAACTCCTGCATCAGAGGTACTGGTGACAGAGGTAACACTGAAACATATGCTACTTTTGCTTGATAGCTCCATCTCTACTAAATTAACCCTTGCTTTACAACCTGTCAGTGCTGCTATAACAGAGGTGGAAACCAGAGTAGGCCATGCTAAACAGAAGCTGACTGAATTAGTTACCTCTTATAATACTCTGCTTGATGCCCACTATGATTTAGAAAGGGATTTGCATGCTTTGTGGGCAAAAGTTGCCAACCTGGAAGACAGGTCTCAGCAAAACAATATCAAACTACGGTGTATACCAGAATCTATTTCGCAAAAGATCTTCCCCAATATGTGGGAGAATTTCTAAAAGCATTACTACCTGAGATGTCCCCTAGAGACTTGCTTCTGGACAGAACACATAGCGTCCCACGACCAAAGCACTTGGCTGATGATATCAATAAAGATGTCCTTACTAGGATACATTTTTATCATATAAAGGAAGCAGTCATGATTAAATCCTGAGACTCACTTTTCAATTTCAGAATATACGGACCTATCAGCAACTACCTTACAACTCCACAAACAGCTTGCGTCCATAACTCTGGCATTGTGAAATCACCAGATTAAGTATAAATGGGGTTACCCAACGCGCTTGATAATCCAACGGGGAGAAATATTGCATACCATTCACTCTTTGAATGAAGGCATAAAAGCATTAGAATCCTGGGGGATCTCAATAGAAATACCAAATAAATCTTTGTCCAATGCCCCAGCTCGGGTACAATCAGAATGAGAGGAGACTGTCAGAAACCATAGAGGTCAACATTAAGTACCACTGAGAAAATGAGAAGATCAGGACCCTTAACATATGAAACAACTTTCTGACTTATTGGATGAACAGAAAATAGCAGAGGATTTGAACAAATAATCTCCCACCTTAGAATTAGCATCTAAATTATGAGAAATCAGAGATAGTATACATACATATTTTTATGATGATTATGCAAAACAAATGGGGGAATTGAAGTCCATATTAGAGATGAGCGAACCTTAGAAAAATTTGATCTGGCCAATTCACCAAATTTTCGGGAAAAATTTGGTTGGGTCCGAATTTTTTTGTGGTGCATCTATATTAAAAACAGCTATGTCTGGCCTACAAATAGCCTCAATTGCTTTGTTCTAACAAGCATATGGAGTGTGCTGGGGTAGTGAAATAATATGGTTATTCAGTATGACATGCAGATTACAGGCATCACTTTTAGAATCACTGCCGCAGAACGGCACAATGACAAAGCCTGGAGGTGGCATCAGTATGAGGAGACCATATAGTGAGACTCTACCCTGGACCTATATTATAACTCTGCCGAATAACTCCTTTTTCCCACTACACAACAGCCCCTACTCCAAAGAAAACTAGAGGGAACTCATAAAGTGGACTTGAACTCCAGGTCTCCAGCACTACATAAAAATACAAATAAAAACATGGGAGATATAAATAATCGACTCTCTATAATATACCATTGCAATCCACATAACTAATTGTGTGAATCATGAATGAGATACCATGCACAGCAAGGTGGGCCATAACTAGAGGGTCTCCAGCGCTGCAAAAATGCAAAGACTCCGGCAGACAAGAATCAACATGACACCTGCTGATTCCAAACCAGGAAAGCTGCAACACTCAATCTAACCTGTAAGGTTTCCTCATATACCTTCACAATGATCCAGGGAGACCCCATCGGAATGTATCTGAACCGGAGCTGTCTTCTCTTTGTTCAGACTTCAAGAGATTGCGATCCCCAGTACACAAGTGCATCCCCAGACAGGAATCCCGTTCCTCATTGTGCACAAATGTATCTGCAAACAGCTTGTTACAATGAAACAAAACTCCAGCACTTCTTTACATTTGATTTGAACTAAATATAGATCTGGTACAGCAAAGAGGGCTCCAGAAGGAAGGACTCCAGTGCTGCAAAAGAACAAAGCATCCCCATACAACAAATTCACATCACTCATGTTTTCATTCATATTTTCCGCCCAGAGTGGTGATTGGCCGGATGGTTGCAGCCAATCACAGCTCTGAGGGAAATATGAATGAGCGAGTGGCCGGAGTATAGTGCAGAGATGCGAGCGCTGTATAGAGCCACTCTGCATCTTTGCTATAGATCGCAGCGGGTGTCAGTAGTGATACCCGCTGTGATCTGTCCTTAACTGCAAGTACTACTACTCCCAAGATGGAGCACACTCTGCTCCATGCTGGGAACTGTAGTACCTGAATTAATAGACAGATCGCAGAGAGTGTAACTTCTGACACCTGTTGCGATCTGTCTAGTAATGCAAGTGTTCATTTTTCTTAGTTGCTAGAGGTAACAAATTACCTTTATTTCCTATAGACGCACCTTATTTTCATATACTACCTCCTTCACGATTTTATCAGGGGAATTCGCCACATACAAACCAGCATAGCTGTAATAGGTGCGTATAGCCTACTTCTATAAATATTTTTACAGCCATAAAATATTTCCTTTAGCTTTTAATAAATATATATATATATATGTTACTGACAGAGGGACGATCCAATACCTGGGCTGTGTGCAATATTTTGTGTCATTTTTAAACAAGTAGCCAAATTAATAATTATTATTTTAGCTATACCTGTTGCGCCACTATATATATATTTATTTATTATGTTTTAACTATTATATGGGAAACAGGGACCCATTATTATACGAGGCGGCAATCAGAATCATAGTTACGTATATATCTTCATCTTTTCCCCACACCATTTAAGCACTAGTGAACTATACAGTATATACACACCTATTCATATTTTCCACAGAACGCTAGGATTGGCTGGAACCATCTGGCCAATCACAGCTCTCTGTGGGAAATATGAAAAGGTGTATATATACGGCAGTGCAAGGGACCATAGAAGAGCGGCCGCTCGCATCTATTCATTATACAGAAGGATCGTAACAGGCGATCTGTCAATTAGTACTGGTACTACTACTCCCATCATGGAACAGTGTGTTCCATGCTGGGAGAAGTAGTACTACCTAAAAAAATTTGAAAAAAAGTGAAAAACACACACACACACACACTGCATTTTTATTATTATCGGCTACATTTTTATTGCCCTGCCCGCACACATAAATTGATCCCTGTTTAAAAATTTATACAAATTTTGTTATTAAAAAGATACATTTTGTTAAATACTATTTTTTCCATCACTACTGTATCTTTTTATTTACATTTTTTTTAATGGTACCCTGCGAAATTTTAATCAAAAAGGTATCTCCAACACTTTTTTGGATTGCTAAAGTCCAAAAAAAAAAAAAATACATGTTGAAAAGACTCGCTAAGGTTAAAACGTTGCTTAATAATTTAATTGTGCTTAAAAAAAAAAAAATAATTACAAGTAAGAATCGCTTCAAAAAGACGAGGCAGGAAAAGGAGCAAACAGCCAGAGAATTTACTCCACTTTCTGAAACTTTATACATGCTTTAAAGTGTCAGGTTTTCTTCCCAGAAAATTCACATGATTTTTGGAGTGATTTCAGAAAAGACGAGTGATTTTGTATGAAATTGAGGGAACACGCCCCTTTTTCCGAAAAAAAACACCCATTTTGTAGGGTTTTTTTTTTCACTCAGAGTGATTCATATTCTGTGGTTTTTTTTTCTGTTGCACTTTCTGTCGCATGGTCCCTGTGACAGAATTTAGGCGCAAAACCCGACAAAAAGAGTCGGAATCATGTTAGTAAATGAGGCCCATTGAGTTTTATATATATATATATATATATATATATATATATATTTTGTGGCAGTGTGGCAAGGGAAGGGTGTATTTCCCTAGCTAACTCTGGACAATGCTCCACCTGTGGCCTGATTAATGAGGTATCAGGAAGGGAAAGTGTGTTTAAAAGAAAAGGAAACAGAATAGTTGGGGCTCTCCCTTGAAAACAGTATGCTGGCTGTTAGAGGGGGAGACACACGGACCCTGTTTAGGTAACACGCAGAAGGCGCTGCGAGTGGTCCAAGAAGTGGTGTGAACTGTGAGTAACAGGTTGCAGGAGTCACATGTTTAACTGGCTGAGGGTAGCTCACCAGTTCGTAGTCAGGGCATGCTGATATGTGTAGTCAGTGACCAGACGGTCTAGGACTTTATTTTGTTCCTGTTTATGTTTTGTTTTACCTGCAACCTGTGGAAATAAAGTTGGCGAGGAGCCAGACTTGTATGCGGAACTGTGGTCTGTGGTGTTATTGTGAGGAACGTGTCCCATGGCAAGTGACCAGGACGATCTCAGAGCTAATCCCCAAGGAGGAATCCTTACAATATATATATATATATATATATATATATATATATATATATATATATATTGCTCTGTATTTTCTGCTCAGCCTCAGTCAGATTCAAAGACTGGGAAGGGGCGTTGCCCAGCAGGTGTGACATCATCTGAAGCCATACAGGGGAGAACTTCTTCCCTCACTCTGCTAAACATAGCCTAGAGCAGTTCAGTATGTGAGATGAGCTAGGATTGGCTGCAAACACCCCCATCAGCATCTCTTGATTTTGGACTTCTGCCAGGCCAGCAGGAGTCCAAAGTCTGTGCAAAACATCTCTGGACAAGTAGAGAGACATCTAGTGGCAGCTTTTTTTTAACACAAATAAAACATTGAAAACTTCATTTTTTTTTAAGCAAAGTTCTGTAGAAAGATTTTTTATGTACCATACGGAGTGCAATAGCAAAAATAGTTTTAATGAGAGTGTCCATTTAAGTCCTTTTATTTACTACATATTTTTGAAACTTCTTCGGCGCATAATAAATTTGGTGCCGGCAATGTACTTCATGTTTTTGTGCAACTTGCATTAAAATACTGGCACATGTTGTTAGTAAATCTTCCAAACTGATTCCTTGTCTATTTGAACTCCTTTTTTTCAGATATAGGGAATCTGTCAGCACTATATCAGGTCCAGAGCTGCAGATCCTGGCACATAGGTGCTATGGGGATAAAAATTAACCCTACCTTTAGTTTTGATGATTGCTCTTCATTTGCAGCTGAAGTGTCAAACTGGTGGTGCTGAGCTGCAACAGTACAACTTTTCTCCAAAGACCATCCCTACAGTGAAGCATGGTGGTGTCAGCATCATGCTGTTTGGGGATTTTTGCTGGTTCCCTTGATTCCTCACACAGCATCTTGTGCCCTGCCAGGCCAGCCACTATCTACACCAAGATCATCCTCAGAGGTTGCAACCCCTGGAACAAAGGCCAAATCCACAGGGAAGGGGGATTGGAAACTAGGGAGCTGCTAAGACAATACCCTTGGGAGTGGCCCAAACCAGTATCTTACTACATTTTAATTATTTTGCATAATACAAAACATGTGAAAATATCTGTTTTTCCTGTCATCATATTTGTTTTCTTAATTTGCAGGACAGGCTATAAATTTAAAGCAGTACACTCGTGGAAATTTATTTATTATTTTTTTTTTAAATCAACTGGTGCCAGAAAGTTAAACAGATTTGTAAATTACTTCTATTAAAAAATCTTAATATTTCTAGTACTTTTTAGGGTCTGTATACTACAGAGTAAATGGTTTTCTTTTTGGAACACAGAGCTCTCTGCTGACATCATGACCACAGTGCTCTCTGCTGACATCTCTGTCCATTTTAGGAACTGACCAGAGCAGCATATGTTTGCTATGGGGATTTTCTCCTACTCTGGACAGTTCTTAAAGTGGACAGAGATGTCACCCGAGAGCACTGTGGTTATGATGTCAGCAGAGAGCTCTGTTTTCCAAAAAGAAAACCATTTCCTCTGTAGTATTCAGCAGCTAAGAAGTACTGGAAGGATTAAGATTTTTTAATAGAAGTAATTTACAAATCTGTTTAACTTTCTGGCACCAGTTGATTTAAAAAAAAAAAAAAAGTTTTCCATGGGAGTACCCCTTCAATTGGTGCTATTATATCATACATATGAACACTTTGTATTGTTTTATGGGAGGCATGATGAAAACAATAATTCTGCAATTTTTTTTATTTATTTTATTTTATGGCATTTATAACCTGTTAATGGCCCAGTACATAAATGTATAGCATGTGGGTGTTAAAGGAGATCTGCAGCCAGACACTTATCCCCTCTCTGTAGAATAAAGGATAAGTGTCTGATTGCAGGAGGCATGTCGGCCGCAGCATGACGCCGTGGCCGATTCACCCCCTCCATGTATCTCTATGTGAGAGGTCGGAGATGCAACGTTTGTCTCCCATAAAGCTGCATGGATGGTGGTGGGGCATGTCGTCGACCTCATTAGCTGGGTAATGCTGTGTCCCCGTACGGCAGATTGCAAGCGGTCCCAGCACTCAGACCCCTCTGGGATCAGACACTTATCCACTATCCTGCTGATAGGGGATAAGTGTCTATGGCTGCAGTACTCCTTTAACTAACTATGCAGCGAGCTCAGGAGCTGAGCTAGCTCCATTTTCTGTGGGGGACATTAACCCTGTCGCTACTCACCTTCAACTTCCTAAATCTTTCAGAACTATATTTTTCACAAATTTCTCCTGAAAGTAAATGTTTCATCTATTCGTCTATTTTCTACCAAGAGGCCTCCTCTAATAAATATAAATATATTTTTTATCCAAATGGTGTAAGCATACATTTTTAGTTGCACTGACTCCCTTCCCCCTAGACCCTGAGGACTGACTGTTGTTTTTTATTTGATGTTTTTCCAGGCACATTGGTATAGAGTGCCTTTCAGTAGGTAGGTCCAGTAGGTCCAATTTTGTTTTGAACTGCACACCTTCATAAATGGTAAAATAACATTTGCTCATGATGAAAATAGGCATGATGGTGCATTAGTAGGTTGATAATATAATTGGTATAAAAAAAAAGCCTTACTGTTCCGGTTGTCCCCAAGGAGAGATGATTCATTTGTTGTGTTAGAGGGCCCATCATACTTGCTGGCTGCATTGACATGGTATGGTCCATTGTTGGTGTTATCACAGCACCCTACAATTAAAATAAACAAATATAAAGTTTCACATCAAATTAAAAGGTTTTATTACTGTTACATACATTTTCCATATGGTTTTAAATAATAGAATGGAAGAATCCCCACGTACATCATAGCCTAAGACTATGTTTGGTCCACTAAATTCAATAGGCCTTCTGGGAACACATTGCAGCATACATCAGCACACCTATTTAAAAGGGTCATCCAGGAATAAATAAAAAAAAAACTGGCTAATTTTTCTTTCAAAGACCTCTCCCTGTCTGTCTCTAAGTTGGAGCCAAGTTGTAAAACCACACCCAAAGTGGAGACACACAGGGAGAGGTCTTTGAAAGAAAAAAAAAGGCCTGTTTTTTTATTTTATTTCTGACAACCCCTTTAATAAGTTGCTGATGCACATCAGAGACGTGCAAAAAGTGTTAAGTGAAGGGTCCGGAATGAAAATTATAGCAAAGAAGCGCACTGGACATTTCATAACAACAAGCATCCTCACTTCCTCACAACTATTCAGCCTATCCATTCAATAGCTTTATAAACAGCAAAATTGACATTTGAATTTATAACAATATTTTTGTAAAATGTAGAAAACAATAGAAATCATATTTTAGTATAAGAATAAAATGGTACATTGTGGCATTAACAAATTTTCACTGATTTATGTGGTTCATGCCAGCTTTAACCACTTAACGACCACGGACGTAAATATACACGTCCGTGGCCGGCTCCTGCGATATAACGCTATATCGGGTCAGTCACGGCATGTAACTGAAGCCGGGACCCGGGGCTAATCGCGGTGCCGTGCGCTATTAACCCTTTAGACGCCACGTTTAAAACACTGCGTCTAAAACAAAAGTAAAACCTTCCCAGCAGTTCAGTGGAGCTGATTGGGACCACCCCAGTGAAAATGCGGTGTCCTGATCAACTAGGACCCGAGCAGAGGGTCACTCACCTTCCTCCGACACATCCGATCAGCGATTGACTGCTCCAAGCCTAACATTCAGGCTTGAGCAATCGACCGCCGATAACACTGATCAATGCAAAGCTATAGCTTTGCAGTGAACAGTGCTGGCAATCTGTGTATGCAATGTTATAGCAACTGCTATAACATTGCAAAAAAGTGTAAAATAAGTTATTAAATGTAATTTAACCCTTTCCCTAATAAAAGTCCAAATCACCCCTCCTTTCCCATTAAAAAAAAAAAACATGTAAATAAAAATAAATATAAACATATGTGGTATTGCCGCGTGCGTAAATGTCTGAACTATAAAAAATATCATTAGTTAAACCGCAGGGTCAATGGTTTATGCGCAAAAAAATTCCAATGTCCAAAATATCATATTTTTTGTCACTTTTTATATAATGAAAAAATGAATAAAAAGTGATCAAAAAGTCAGATCACAGTGCAAAAAATGAGCCCTCATACAGCCCCATACGCAGAAAAATAGAAAAGTTATAGGAGTCAGAAGATGACAATTTTAAATGTATTCATTTTCCTGCATGTAGTTATGATTTTTTCCAGAAGTACGACAAAATCAAACCTATATAAGTAGGGTATCATTTTAATTGCATGGACCTACAGAATAAAGATTAGGTGTCATTTTACCGAAAAATTTACTGCGTAGAAACGGAAGCCCCCAAAGTTACAAAATTGCATTTTTTTCTTCAATTTCGTAGCACAATGATTTTTTTTTCCATTTTGCTGTAAATTTTTGGGTAAAATGACTGATGTCACTGCAAAGTAGAATTGGTGGTGCAAAAAATAAGCCTTCATATGGATTTTTAGGTGCAAATTTGAAAGGGTTAGGATTTTTGAAAGGTGAGGAGGAAAAATCGAAAGTGCAAAAACTGAAAAACCCAAAGGGGTTAAAAGAAAAAACATTTTTTTATATATATCAACTGGCTCCAGAAAATTCAACAGATTTGTAAATTACTTCTATTAAAAAATCTTCATCATTTCAGTACTTATGAGCTTCTGAAGTTGAGTTGTTCTTTTCTGTCTAAGTGCTCTCTGATGACACGTGTCTCGGGAACCACCCAGTTTAGAAGCAAATCCCCATAGCAAACCTATTCTACTCTGTGCAGTTCCCGAGACAGACAGAGATGTCAGCAGAGAGCATTGTTGCCAGACAGAAAACAACAACTCAACTTCAGCAGCTGATAATTATTGAAAGCATTAAGATTTTTTAATAGAAGTAATTTACAAATCTGTTAAAATTTCTGGAGCCAGTTGATATAATAAAAAAAAAAAGTTTTTTTCCTGGAATACCCCTTTAACGACGCAGGACGTATATTTACGTCCTGCGCCGGCTCCTGCGATATGAAGCGGGGTCGCGCTGCGACCCTGCATCACATCGCGGCGGTCCCGGTGCTCATCAATGGCCGGGACCCGCGGCTAATACCACATATCGCCGATAGCGGCAATGTGCGGTATTAACCCTTTAGAAGCGGCGGTCAAAGCTGACTGCCGCTTCTAAAGTGAAAGTGAAACTATCCCGGCTAGTCAGTCGGGCTGTTCGGGACCGCCACGGTGAAATTGCAAAAAAAAAAAGTGTTAATAAAGGTCATTTAACCCCTTCCCTAATAAAAGTTTGAATCACCCCCTTTTTCCCATAAAAAAATAAAACAGTGTAAATAAAAAAATAAATAAACATATGTGGTATCGCCACGTGCGTAAATGTCCGAACTATTAAAATATATCATTAATAAACTGCACGGTCAATGGCGTACGCGCAAAAAAATTCAAAAGTCCAAAAAAGCTTATTTTTGGTCACTTTTTAGACCATTAAAAAATGAATAAAAAGTGATCAAAAAGTCCTATCAAAACAAAAATCATACCAATAAAAACATACCAATAAAAAAAAGATCACGGCGCAAAAAATTAGCCCTCATGCCGCCCTGTACGTGGAAAAATAAAAAAGTTATAGAGGTCAGAAGATGACATTTTTAAACGTATACATTTTCCTGCATATAGTTATGATTTTTTCCAGAAGTATGACAAAATCAAACCTATATAAGTAGGATATCATTTTAACCATATGGACCTACAGAATAATGATAAGGTGTCATTTTTACCGAAATATGCACTGCGTAGAAATGGAAGCCCCCAAAAATTAAAAATTGCATTTTCTCTTCGATTTTGTCACACAATGATTTTTTTTCCGTTTCGTCGTGAATTTTTCTGTAAAATGACTAATATCACTGCAAAGTAGAATTGGTGATGCAAAAAATAAGCCATAATATGGATTTTTAGGTCCAAAATTGAAAGGGTTATGATTTTTAAAAGGTAAGGAGGAAAAAACGAAAGTGCAAAAACGGAAAAACCCTGAGTCCTTAAGGAGTTAAGCTTATACCCATTCTTGATCTAAACACTACCATTCAATAAAATAAAAAAACAACTGCCTATAAGTAGATTATAAAGTAACTTAGCAAATTTTTATGCAGTCTCTATTGGTCTCTTTGATTGTAGTCAAAAGATAATGGCACAAACAGAATAGCATAAGCAGCACTGAAAAAGGAATCAAAATGTCATCTGCTTCTACAGTCTGCCTGAGGCGGACCACACGAGGAGACCAGCGATCTTGTTACACAGAAGCAGGTAAGATACCTCCGGCTTACATTTTAACTCATCAAACCCTGCAATTTCTTCTATAAAAAAAAATCTTAATTCTCCCAGTACTTATCAGCTGCTGTAAAGTACAGAGGAAGTTGAGTTGTTCTTTTCTGTCTGACCATAGCTCTCTGCTGACACCTCTGTCTGTGTCAGGAACTGTCCAGAGTAGGAGCAAATCCCCATAGAAAACCTCTCCTGCTCCAGACAGTTCCTGACATGGACAGAGGTGTTAGCTGAGAGCACTGTGGTCAGACTGAAATTAACTACTCAGCTTCCTCAGCAGCTGAAAAGTACTGGAAGGAATTAAATGTTTTAACAGAAGTAATTTACAAATCTGTTTAACTTTCTGGCACCAGTTGATTTGAAAACAAAAAAAGTTTTCCACCAGAGTACCCCTTTAATTTAGAGGGAAGCCTGCATACAATTTTTAGTTCACAAAGAAAAAGCCCAAGTCCCAATCTATAGCTTTGTCTAACATATCATCTAACATTAGTAAAAAAAAAAAAATTAAGCAAAGCACCAGCATGCTTTACAACCTAATTTGTGGTGCATCTTGTAAATAAATAGCAAGAACAGGATATTTTCTTATCAAAGGATAAAGCTTTAGCTTTTCAATAATTTGCTATAGACTTTAAAGTAACATATAGACTGGGTCCACACACAATAGGGGAGATTAATCAATCAGCCTGAAACCCTAATTGTCTGTTTTTTTCACACAGCAACCAATCACAGCTCAACTTTCACATCTTAACAAACTATTGTAAAATGAAAGCTTAACTGTAATTGCTTGCTATGGGGGGGGGGCAGACAATTAGGGTTTCTGGCTGATTAATAAATATGGGACATTATGTTGATCAGTATTTTAATTTGTCTTTTTAGTCAAATCCAGGAGTGGTTCCATAACAAAGAAATCCTTTTATTACGGTTTTCTCTGTATTGGTTTCACTTCTGATTTTGGCTAAAAACACTGACCAAATTACTGACCAAAATACTGTATGTGAGTCCAGTCTAAGTATTATAACCCTAAAAAAGTAGTTAAAATGTCAAGAAAAGCATATTAGCATAGGGAATACTGCAAATTATGTGTGTGATCCCAGCCTTACACAGTTACAGTCCTCCACAGATGTAATGTATAAATAGAATGGATGGATAACAGTACTCAGTACCAATAAAAACCAACAAAATTATTGAGTTCTATCTTCAAATAAAACCAGAATCATATATAAAGATTCTTGTATAAAAACACAAAAACACAAACAATAAATATATAGAAGAACCCATATCTCATGTTCGTCGTCAGCGTAGTCTGAGTAAACAGCTATCATTACTTCTTCCAGTTGATGCTGGGGTTACAGAGCCCACTCCCAATATTGTATTCATTGGCCCTCATTTACTTAGAAAATCGGGTTGTAAGTCCATCTTGTTTTCTTACCCGACTGCTTTTTTCCACTGGTATTTATTATTATGTCGCATCCTGTTTGTCGCACGTGGGTTTTGTTGGTTTTGGTTACCAACTCCTCTGAGTTGTCGGGAAAAAATCCGCAACAATTCAACAAATTCGGGTTGGAAACCTTTATAAATACATGGGAAAGCTCAGAAATGTCGGGTTACGCCCCCTTTTTCGGGTTTGGGAGAATCCACATCGGGTCCGTCCGGAAAAAATGTCACATCGTGTCGCAGACTGGCGCACGATATCTGCAACATGTCGCAGACAAAAATGTGCCAAAAAAAACCTGACAAAACAAGTCGGGTTTAGAATAGTAAATGCGGGCCATTGTGCATATGAAAGTTTTGTAGATACCACTGTGGGGACATGGGAGTGTAAAATATGCTTGTCAGATATTTATGCCAGGGCACTGTTAACCTACACGGTCCGAGGAAGAGACAGGCGCGGGGCACTAAACACACTGATGCCAGGTTATGGATAATTGTCTTTTTTTTTTTTTTATTCCTTTATTTTTATTTTCATATTCATTCAGTATAAATTGGTTCACATAATACATATTACATTTCCCCCCTCCCGCCCTCCCTGTGTAGAGAAAAACAAAACAAAACACTGATTAGTTATTTAAACATGACCAGTTGGGAAGTTCCTGGCCATAGCTCCTGTTTATGACTATATAATCGCCCCCACTACCATTTACTCTATGCCCTCTCAAATTCTCTTTGTTTCTTCTTTGATTTACCTATTCTAAATCTTTTGTAGCTTTTATTCCTCTCCACCAGGCATAGCCACTGTTCAATATATGGGGGGTTAGGTTCAAACCATTTCCCCATAATATCAAGTATTTAGCAAGCGTTACTACTTTCAGCAGGAGATCATTCAAGCTCCCAAAATCTTTCATATCTCCCAATATTGCCGACCTAACACCCAAACTTATTCTCTCCATAAACTTTTTCCACATACAGTCCTCTATATGCCCCCAAAAACCTCTCACCTTTTTATAAATCATATCAAATGTATAAAATTTGCTTCCAAAGACTTTGGACAAATGGAGTCTTGCCTACAGCCGATCAAGAAACATTGGGGAATAATATGGTCTATAAACAATCCTTAACTGTAAATATTGGAATTTTTTATTCGAAGACCCCAGCACAAAAATATTCAGGACTAACTCCCATGTAGGACTTTCCATGGGGTCGGATAGTTGTCTTTTTACTGAGGCAGGAACAGATAGTGTAATGGGGAGATATATATATATATATATATATATATATTTGTATATATAGCATAAAATTGCCAATTAATGAAGCCTCATACTCATGCTACTCGTCCCGTTCCTGTTTCACCCCCTCCATCGAGTAGAGGAAGTTACAGGCCAACATCCAAGAGGACTTGAAACACGAATGTAGACTGGATTAATTACACCTAATATAACCAGAAAAGATTCATAAATTTCTCAGTAAATGGTCTGAAAGGTCAGGCCAAACAACTAAGAGCCACATCCACTATGACATTCCAAAATGGTACGGTATTAGATATGATGTATGGTGTAAGCAGAAAAGGAGGGTATGTCAAATGTTTGAGGAGACCTGTTGCACATATATATCTCAGCCAATACAGGACCTAAATGGTAAGATAACCATACTTATAATTCTGATAATCTTGATTTGTTTTGTGGTGTGCTTTGCCTTGCCTCAACAAGAAGTGTGAGATGACCGTCGAGTATGCCACACCAGTGAGGATGAATGTGGACTTCGAGATTACAGATTAAGCCTACACCCCATTACAGAGCTTCAATTCCATCAATAACACTAGTGAACCATAGGGACAGCATCTGACTCCATATGTGTAAAGTCTGAGGCTAAGGGGGTCCATGGACAAGCCATGGGTTGTCTAACATACAGTGAAGTCTTTGAGAAAACACATTGGGGCAGATGAGTTAGGATGATGGAAATTAGGGAAAGATAAAATGGTCATTTTAATGGGGATTGTAATGGAGATATATATATATGCCGCGCCATCCCGGTTCTTGCAGGTCCTGTACATCCATCTTGTTAAATGCAGGTGACCCGGCATCCTTTTGGCTCCAACACCCTCACTTGGATGCCACCTTGTATTGCCCTAAGCCCTGGTAGGATCGCCATATCTGTGGTGATGAAATATAGTACCCTGTTACCCATGGCTCATCTGTATCATCCTTTATCAAGATACTGATGTTATATACATGTGCACCTTCTGCTCTGCACACATACACCTGCCGCTCTGAAGCACTAGTCAGAGGACTATAAATATCTAACATCTACCTACCTATGAGTGGGAACATATTTATTGGACCACCAACTACACCACAAACAAAACCAACCTGGGCCTTTCTATCTGAACCAGTTATTTATCCACACATCCTTCTGTCGCATAACAACTGTTTAATTACTTCTTGAGATAATTGACAGGAGAATGTGTTTCACCCCCACCATCCTGTTTCACCCCCGCAATTGAGTAGAGGAAGTTGCTGGCCAACACCCAAGAGGACTTAAAGCCCTGCTGAAGTTTAACAAAGGATTATACCTTATATGGTATGCTAGGACTAAGAACACCCCCCTAGTGAGGGTGGGAACTTATGTTAATTGCAATGGTGATTTAAGGTTGGACGGTTTGCAATAAAGCTCAGAAGCAGCAGAATTTTGAAGTACTTAAACTGACATGGCTCCTTTTGATTTACTTCTACTTTGGCATACTTCGGTATATACATTCTGTATACGGATTTGGCTTGGAGTAAGATAGTTACAAGGTAACTGATAAAGTCCATATCAATAGTACAATACTTGCAGTACAGAGCAGAGTAGAAGGGATGCAGTGTAACCCGTGGGAACCCTGTGGCCTTGCTGAGACTTATGGTTCTTTTTACCCACTTGAATTGGCTTGCTATTAGATATGACAAACTTGAGACTTGGAGATATCCCACGCTGACTAGTGTTCTACTAAGGTCCAATTTACTGACACCGCCAGGGTATGAACTCACCAACTCCTGTGCAGGGAACACTTGCAGAATGGCAGGTTTTTTTGATAAGAGATTTTCTGTAGGCTTCCCTTGGAATCACCTTACACTTCTTCCGACTCCTTTCCACACTGCAGGTCACATGAAGCTCTGCACACAGCAAAAACTGAAACTAGTCTGGGGCAACCCCCCCCCCTACACTATGTACAGGGCAATTTGGGTGTTCCAATTGGGCAATTAGGGTCACATGGGTACTTGGCATCATACCTCCTTACAGATATTCAGTGTACATTCCTTAAAGACACAGTGCAACATAATATAAGTCAGCATCACCTGAGCAGCAGGGCCTAGGTCAGGCACCTGAAGCAATGACAGGAAGCACTCCAGTTCTGGGACACCACATCACTACGTTTGTTTCTATTGCAACATCCAAGTAGGAAGTGAGATTTGCTCAAGTGTTATAGTTGTCACTCACCGAATCGCATCATGCACACTTCAGCTGCTGTATTGGGCATTATTCCAAAAGAGAACATCACCACATTAGTAGTAGTCCCGATGCCATAACAACCATGACAATCATGATTGAGCAAATCTCAGACTTGTGGTATGCGCAGTCTCAACTAGATGTATGCACCAATGCGTTCCATACTTGGATGTTGCTACAGAAACAACTGTAGTGATATCCACAAAACTTTCATCTCTATGATTATTAAAATTAATTATATATATATATATATATATATATATATATATATATATATATTTTTTTTTTTTTTTACTTTTCAAAGTTTTCATGGACCAAAGAGTTATAGATTTCAATTTGAACGTGTCTGGATAGCCAAAGATGCTTCAAATGTATTAAGATAATGTGCTCCTTAATACATTGGGTGCAGCTAGCCATGCACCTATGCCATGCATCAAGTGTACCATATTTCTCTTTCCACCTCTGAAACTTTTGTGGAGATATAATACTTCTACAATATTACAGGGTTATTATGCCTACCACCTGTGATTATTAATAAAAAAAAAATACATTACAACATCTTTAAAAGTGTAATTATTTAATCATATTGACAAAATTAGGCTGCATAATCAAGGGTAGAGTAATGTCCTGTACCATGTAATAATATGGCATAGAATGTGTATTTGTGTTAAGAAATGTGCAGCTTGTAAATGAAAAGTAGATGGGCCCATTGGGGCTGATGAGTTTAAATGTAGCACGCTATGATTTTAATGACAGTGTCCTTCCATAGCTGCACTTAATTTTATTGTAATCCATATATTTTACATATCATTGCTGCTTTAACTCAGTATTTACAAAGCAACACCAATTTTAAGACTAATTAAAATGCATGTAGGCATGCTGCAATATTGTGGACGATTTGCATATCATTACCTTCTCCATTAATCAAACCCGTGGAGTTAGCAGTCATCTACTGAACAGCGGGAAGATGCTTGATACAGCCATTTACTTACTTTGGAAAAAATGTAAAAGGATGCAAAGTGTTGTTCACTTAAGTGAAACATTACAGACCACCCACTACCTGAAAAAAAAATTATTTTTAAATGCTACCACCCACAGACACCATTATAAATGTAAAAATTAATGCAACAGACATAATTGAAATGTTGTAAACAGAAATATATCATTATTATTATATTTAAAAGAATACATTTTGTGCTACACTGTTTAACAGTTTGTATAAAATTATAACAAGCTTTACTACAATACTTTTCAAAGTAGAAAATACTTTAAAAAAACAACACATTAAATATTACACAATGAATGCACACAATTTGTATGCATAGTTTAGGAAAAAGATTTGTAAACAGGGCTTGGCTTCCAGCTGTCAATTAAACAGGGACATAAATGGGAGGGGGGGTGAGGAGGCTTTCAAAACCTCAGCACTTCAGGGGCATGGAAACACCTCTTTGACACTTGGCACCAGAAAAGGCATTATGTGTCTTTTTGCTCTAACAGTGTCAGCACTGCAGTTTGGAATGTGAATTGCAACTGACAGATTTCCTTTACCATTCACTGTGCTAGGCAGTGGCCCCAGCAAACATAGTGAGTGCAAGCTGCAATGCATACAGTATTGCCACTTATCTCTGGGGGGGGGGGGCACCGACATTTGTTGGGCCACATGTTCTGCAAATGTGTAGCAGCAGTGGGCATAGCATCAACACTTGCCTCTGGGTGACAGACATTTCCCACAAATTCATACTGTCAAAGTATTTTTCTCAAATAGTTTGTATCTGTCCATAAAAAGTTGTGAACATAAAAAAATATGACCAGATTTAATTCCAATATATTGTCCATATATATATATTTTTTTTAATAATGTTCCACTGTGATGCTTCCTCCTACACCAAACAATGTTTTACTACAGTCTTCTGTACCTGCATTTGAAAATCAATTGACATCACTTTCTATTTTGATGACCATATAGTTTAATCTTCAATCATAGTGGTCACAGAAAACACTAGAATTTGTGGCCTAGGAGAGACAAAGACAGGGAGGGTTTCTCCATGGAGCCAAAAGGAGTTATCAAGGATGTCTCCCAGTCTAAAGCTAACTCATGAGGACATGTACTCAAATAGAAGGTGTAACCAACCCCATAAGTAGAACAAAAGTGGTAGATCAATAAAAAGGATTTCTTGTAGGATAATTAAATTTTAAATCTACATTAGCTATTGGTTTTACTATAAATTACTCTAGGAAAATCAAATATCTATGGCAAATTGAAAGAAAAAAAAACATAGCAAACAACAAACAATAACAAACTAAACAAGAGTTAACATTTTTCCAAAAATATATTTGGGAGATATTAATAAGTTACAGATCTAATCGATAGTATACAAGTAGGCAATGGAAAAAATATTTAAATTAAATAAAACAGAATACAAATACATAGTTCATTGTTAAGAAGAATGATATGTATAATGAACATTATACATTGTAACATCAGCAGGAGAAACTGACCCACTGAGTCGCTATGATGTGACTGTGCACCAAACCGAGTCCAAGGTATTGTGCTTTCTTCACCATTAGGGTAGTGTCTAGGGATGAGCGAATCAGAGCTGACAAATCCGATTTGTTACGAATTTCAGGAAAAATTTGATTTGCAACAAATGCGAATATGGCTGTGATTCGATAGCGCAAATCGCTTCATTAAACTCCATTTCGTGCGGTCCAGGCTCCAGGGCATTTAAAATGGCAGATCCACATGTGAGGACATGGGGTAAGGAATCCTGGAAAGGCGGGAACAAAGCTTGGTGCGATGACCCTGAATCACATTCAGCATGCAGCCTATCAGCAGCCAGCCACCCCTGTGATGTCACAGCCCTATATACTTGGCAGCCAACTTGCGGCCAGTCACATCAGCGTTCTAATACAGAGAAAGAGGGACAGACAGCACTGTGTATTGCACAGAAAGGCAATTTTACAGCAGCGATTCACCTCCCAGTCACATCAGTGTTCCATTATACAGAGTGAGGGACAGAGAGCAGTGTGTGTTGCACAGAAAAGCATTTTTACAGCAGTGATTCACCTCAAGCCAAAATCCAGCCTAGAAGCACTGATGGAGAAGGGAGAGAGCTTGAGAGGGAAAGTGCAATTTTGGGTATAGTACACAGCGACTGTGTGCTGTAACACTCGTGTATACAACAACTGAAAAGCTAATATTAGCCAGCCAGTGAGGGTGAGCAGAGCACTAAAAGCATATTGTCCTCTTTTAGGTGTAACCTGTGCGTACATCTAAGTGGTGTACCATTTTGTTCCTTTTAAAGTCTTAAGGGCCTGTTACTGTGAAAGGCCAGGCAAAAGTACACACCTGCTGGTGTAGACAAATACTGTTTTAAGCGTAGCGGAAAGTATTGTACTCCCCTCATATAAGCACTAAGTATGTCAGGCATAGACGTGCCAGGATGTGCACAGAGGAGTGGCAGAGGACTAAATTCATCAGGCAGAGGTCGCAACAGACTAGGGGTGAGTGGCAACAGGAGTCACAGCGAGAGGCATGAGCTCCCTGTATCAGCTAACAGTCGAGTCTCGACCAGCAACCCATCTGCCGTCATCGATTGGTTAACATGGTCATCCACTTCATCACAAGTAAGGGTGGTTTCACACCACGTTTTGTACTTACGGTTCCCGTATACGGCTGGGAGGAGGGGGGAGGCTTAATCACGGTGCCCGCACTCAGCCGTATAGGGGAACCGTATTTAATGCATGTCTATGAGCCAACCGGAGTGAACCGCAGCCTCCAGTCGGCTGCGTTTTCGGCCGTATTCGGTTTCCCGACCACGTTTTTGCCTACGCGATTAAGCCCCGCTCCTCCCAGCCGTATATGGGAACCGTAAGTACAAAATGTGGTGTGAAACCACCCTAACATCTGACACACCCCAGTCAACAATCGGTGGGTTCCTCAGACACAACCCTTAGTTGGCATGGCCCGGGAGCAGTCCCTGTCCTCCCTTTGCCTCTGTCCTATGCTGTTCCCTCCCCCACAGAAGTATCTTATGCTGTGGGTTCAACTCCATTATTTAGTGAGGATGATATACTAGAGGACAGTCAGATGTGAAGAAGACATCCGCCGCTTCCTCCGCTAGGCAGGAAAGTAGTGATGAGTAGAGTGGCGTAAGAGGTGGTGTTGCGAACGTTCAGGCTCCTGAAGCAGACACTGTTGAGGAATCTGAGGAGGACATCAGTTACGTGTAGACAAATCTCAAAGATGATGAAACCTATTGCACTTGGGAGCCGTGTGCAGAAGGGACTTCATCATCATCAGGAGAAGGAGGTTGCAGGTTACCCGTGAGGCAGCAGCTGAGCCAGCAAGGTGGTAGCATGGTTTGCAGTCAGCATGGTGGCAGAAGTGGTAAGTCTGGAGCCAAATGTGCCCGGGGAGACCACCTGCTTCGCGGCAGCCTACCTTCCCGGGAGGTAGTGAAACAGGGGTTCCTGGAGTTGGCGGAAGTAGCAGTCAATCAGTGCGGATTGTTGGGGGGAAAATCAGCTACTCGCGGTGTGGCACTTTTTCATCAAGAATACAGAGGAGGTTAACATGGCAACATGCAAGATTTGTCGGCAGAAGTCGAAGCGTGGCCAGGGTCCCAATGTTGCCACCACGCCCTGCGTCACCATATGCAGCGTCACCATAAAACGGCCTGGGAGAACAGTGGCTCTGATGTGGTGGTCCAGCCTGCTGCATCCCCCAGTGGCACACCACTCCCTGTTTCAGCCAGCCAAGGCTCCACCACCTCAGCCAAAGGGAGCTGTGTGTCATACCCATCTTCTGTCGCTCCAGTATGTGCCCACTCATCCAACAATGCATGGATGTGCTCCTGTCCAAGTTGCCTCTTCAAGTGGTGGACTCTGAACCTTACAGAGAACTGATGGCTTGTGCCGAGCCAAGGTGGAGAGTTCCAAGCCGTCATTTCTTTGTGAAGAAGGCAGTACCAGCCATGCACAATTTTGTTGAAGAGATGGTGGGCCAGTCCTTGAGCCTTTAGTTGGGTACCAAAGTGCATGGCAGTGCCGATGTGTGGATCTGTAACTATGGTCAGGGACAATACATGTCCTTTATAACCCACTGGGTGAATGTGGTTCCTGCACAGCCACAATAGCAACTTGGAAAGGTCACGCCGCTTCCGCCTCCATGCTCTCAGGCTGTTGGTTCTGTGACAGTGTGCGACTCCTCCTCCTCCACTGCACGGACAAGTCTCAGTGCCCCTGCAGCAGACCATGTGTTCTTCACATCGTTTTCCTTGGGAACGGAGTCATTCATGGGAGGAACTGCTAAAAGTAATTCATGAAGAAATCAAATCATGGCTTACTCCAGGAAAACTGGAAATGGGAACCATGGTGACCGACAACGGGAAGTCAAGGAAGCCTGAGACATGCACCCTGCATGGCACACGTGTTCAATCTGGTTGTCAAGCGGCTCCAGAAGTGTTCCCCCCACCTGAAAGACATCTTAACAATGGGAAGGAAACTTTGCATGCATTTCAGCCACTCGTACACCGCAAAGCACACCCTCCTTGAGCTCCAGCGTCAGAATGGCATTTCCTCAACATATTCTGATATGCGACATTTCCACATGTTGGATTTCCACCCTCCATATGTTGGACTGACTATACGAACAGAGAAAGGCTATCACCGATTTCTTGATGATCCAAGCGGAATGGGGCGACTCCCCTGTGTAACTTCAATGTCAACCAGTGGCAGCTCATACGTGACACCTGCCGTTTGCTCAAGACCTTTGAGGAAGCCACATTATTAGTCAGTCGCCAGGATTATGGGATGAACAGTGTCATTCCACTGTTTCATCTACTACAACACGTGTTGGAAATGAAGGCTGGTCAGGGCACTGGAGACATGGCGCCTACATATAATGGCCACATGAGCCCTGTGGGGGTTGAACTGGAGGAGGTGGAGGGGCTCAGTGGAGCACAGTCTAGGTTTCGCGAGATGGGTGTTTTTTCTAGTCATCTGACAGGAGAGGAGGAGCAGGAGCAGCTAGAGGAACTAGAGGGTTATGAGGAAGGCGAGACAGAGGACACAGACACACCGTGGCAGCATGCAGTGGAGATAGAGTCAGGGAGTCCCTCCGAGTCACTTGCACAAATGCATGTTCACTTGCTTGTGTAGTGACCACCGAATTGTCACCATTCGGCAGCGGGATGACTTATGGCTCTCCACCTTATTGAACCCTTGCTACTGGCACAAGACGGGGCCTTTTTTTACACCCTCTGAGAGGGAGGACAAACTGACCTCCTAAAGAGACATCCTACATAGTCAGTTGGCTGATGCCCATCTGCGCCATATTCCATCCTCTTGCAGGTCTGACTCGTGGGGCCCTCTGCGCTCACCTTCCACTGCCATGGCTGATGAGGAGGGGTGGGGTTGCAGAAGCAGTACCAACTCCATCAGCAGCTGTCTGAGTCTACAGTCGCTGATGAGTACCTTTCTTCACCCGCATTGTGAAGCAACTCATCAGCAGCAGGTAGATCTGGAGCAGGACCTGAACCAGCAGGTGGTGGCATACCTTGACATGACCATGCCAACACACCTTGAAGATCCGCTGGACTTCTGGGCAGCCAAACTTGATTTGTGGCCACAACTAGCAGAGTTTACTCTGGAAAAGCTGTCCTGCCCGGCCAGTAGTGTGCCATTAGAGCAGGTGTTTAGTGTGATGGGGGCCATAGTAACTCCAAGGAGATTTCTTCTGTTCAGGGAAAATGTGGAGAGACTGACCTTTGAGAAGATGAATTAGGCATGGATCAGCCAGGATTTCCACCCACCAATGCCTGATGCAGGAGAGTAGATTGACCATGGTGCCACACCAACACTTCACAAATATGGATAGTGCTAAACATATTTAAAGGGGTTGTGCGCTGCCCTGCCTTTCAGAGCTCACAGTTCATTACTCCGAACGCAGTGTGCGGGCTTCCGTGTTCGCGGCCGCCCCCTCGTGACGTCATGCCTGGCCCCTCGTGACGTCACGCCCGCCCCCTCAACCAAAGTCTATGGGAAGGGGGCTTGACAGTGGTCGCGCCACCTTCCCATAGACTCTCCTTGAGGGGGCGGGCGTGACGTCACGAGGGGGCGGCCGCGAACACGGAAGCCCTCACACAGCGTTCGGAGTAATGAACTTCCGGACGCTGCGTGCGGAGCTCCAAAAGGCAGGGCAGCGCACAACCCCTTTAAGGCACTGCTCCCCAGTTACGGACATTGCTCGGCATCAGACCACAAGTAGGTATTGAGGATATGCATTATGTAAAACTTAACTTTTAATAATATTCTTAGGATAAAATATATGTACCAAAACATTTTTTGAAATCAAACAAACGGAAAGGTGTGCAAAAAGCAGCATTTGCCACCTTCACCACCAAGTATTGATGTGATGCAAAGACCTCTAAAAGGTAGAAGGGAACAATGTATGGTCCATTGTAACCGGTGAGGAAAAACCTTCCCCTGTAAGGCCCTACTCTCGCATCATTAATTCCCTTCTTGGCATGTGTTACTCGTGAATTAATAGGTCGAGAGCAGGGCCGTACAGGGGAAGTTTTTACCCCCACCTGCTACAATGGACAATACGTTGTTCCTTTCCACCTTTTCGAGAAAAGTGCTACCTTGTCTTAAAAAGGGCGGCTCCACACAGGAACCAATCTCTATTTCCACCTAAAAACCCTGTGAAATGGCCGTGTTTGTAGGTGGAAAAAGGGAGAGGTTCCTGTGTGGGGATGACCTTTTTAGGGCAAGGAACACTTACCAAGATTTTTTTTTTTTTTTACCCCGACCACCCCGGTCACTTTCAGGACTCGTGATGCTGCTGCTACCACCTCCAGGCTGTCTCATTCTGCCACCATATGTTCTCCTCATGCTGATGCCAGCTACATGCTGTCTCATTTTGCCACCATATGTTCTCTTTATGTTGATGCCAGCTCCAAGCTGTCTCATACTGTCACCATATGTTCTCCTCATGCTTCCACAAACTCCAGGCTGTGTCATTCAGCCACTATGTGGTCTCCTCATGCTGCCACCAACTCCAGGCTGTGTCATTCAGCCACTTTATGTTCTCCTCATGCTGCCGCAATCTCCACGCTGTGTCATTCAGACACTATGGTCTCCTCATTCAGCCACTATATGGGCTTCTCATGCTGCCGCCACCTCCACTCTATGTCATTCAGCCACTATATGGTCTGCTCATACTGATGCCACCTCCAGGCTCTGTCATTGTGCTTCTCTTTGACAGTGATTCTATTAGTGATGCCTATTATCTGCATGTCATACTGAATAAAAGTATTATTTCACTAACCCAGCACACACCCTATGCATGTTACAGCAAGGCAAAGTGTTCTACACCCCTATTGAGGCTCTCTGTAGGCCAGAAATAGCCATTTTTAATAGCAATTTGCCGCAAATAAATTTGGACTGAAATACATTTTTGGGGAAAATTCGGCAAATCGGCAGAATTGAATTTTTCAAAAAATTCGCTCATCTCTAGTAGTGTCACACATAGCACATTAACTGTGTATTTAGCTGCTTATTTTCTGCAGCTAATATGCAGCTTATATGCTAATTGTGACCCTTAAAGTGTTACTGTCATTTATATAAACCTTTGACATGTCATCCAGACATTCCGATAGTTTTGATAATGTGATCCGCTGTACCACTGGAAAAAGCCGCACCAGGGAGGGGAGTCCGCAACAAAGCGGGATGACTTGCTGCGGCAGGCAAACTCCCAGGTCGCTACCCCTGATACACCTAACCCACAGTGGCGACCAAGGTGAGACGTGATACAATTTAATAAGGAAACTCCGAGTCAGGGTCAGGCAGGAAGGTCAGGGCAGGCAGCAAGGTACGTGGTCAGAAAACGTAGAAAAATTTAACTGGTACACGGTGAACTCTGCAAGGAACACTTTCTCAATGACTACAAGGCACAAAGATCCGGCAGAGATCATGAGGAAGTGTATACATATGATAGGGCAAGAACCAATTAGCAGTGCACTGGCCCTTTAAATTTCAGAGGACAGGCATGCACGCCCTTGGAGACGGGTATGGTACGCCGGCTGTCAGAGGAAGCAAAGGAGCAAGGAGCACGGAGAGGTAAGTCACTGCCGGGTGATTCAGTGCGACCGCAGCCTGACATGCAAGCCGCGGCGCTGCCCGTCCCTGAAACAAGACTGGGAGATGGGCTGCATGGCCGGCTGCGGCACATCATATCATAGTTCCCCCCTTAGGTCTCGCCCCTCTTCTTTGGCCGCAGGAACCTCGGCACCAGATCCCGATCCAGAATGTTCTCCTCTGGTTCCCAGGACCTTTCTTCAGGCCCAAAACCTTTCCAGTCAACCAAGAAGAATTGTTTGCCCCTGACAATTTTGGTGGCCAGAATCCCTTTTACCTCAAATACATCAGCAGCATCGGACACAGGAGTAGGAGAGACATTCCCCTGGGAGAAACGTTTGAGGACTAGTGGCTTAAGGAGGGAGATGTTGAAGGAGTTCGGGAGGCAAAGAGATGGTGGCAGGTGGAGCTTATATGACACTGGGTTAATATGGTGCAAGATCTTAAAAGGACCCAGGATCTTCAGACAAACATATTTGGCAGACAGCCAGACCCTGTCTCCAGGAGAGAAGACAGGGGTTGGCTGTCTCTTCTTGTCAGCCTGTGACTTCATGCCATTGGAGGCAAGAAATAGAGAGTGTTGGGTTTCCTGCCAAGAGGTGGATGAGGGTGGTGACCATAGACAATGAAGAAAGAAGATGTTTTAGTAGCCTCAGAGTCCCGGTGGTTATAGGAAAATTCTGCCCAAGGTAACAGATTGGCCCAATCGTCCTGTCATGCAGAAACAAAATGGTGGAGATAATCCCCTAGAATTTGGTTCACCCTCTCTACCTGGCAATTGGTCTGTGGGTGATATGCTGAAGTGAAGTCCAACCTGACCTTGAGGTGAAAGCAGAGGGCCTGCCAGAATTTGGAGATGAGCTGGACCTCTCGATCAGATACAATGTGTAATGGCAATCCATGAAGGCAAAAAATATGCTGGAAAATTGATCCGCCAGCTGTGGGGCACTGGGAAGTCCAGGCAGTGGTACAAAATGGGCCATTTTGGAGAATCGGCAGATCCATGATGAAGTCCATTGCAATATGTTTCCATGGCTTCTCTGGGATAGGCAAGGGTTGTAAAAGAGGCTTAAGACAAGGAGTCTTGTCACAGGCACAGGTAGTGCAGGAACAAACAAAATCAGAAACATCATGCTCCAGGTTCAGCCACCAGTAATGACGGGAGGTAAGGAGAAAGGACATCCGTACTCCAGGATGCCCGGCCAGCAAAGAAGAATGTCCCCAATTAAACACCTTTAGTCTTAGGTGGGGAGGCTCAAAATACTTCCCCGGGGGAACTTGCTGAAGGTTGACTGGTGCAAAATGAATCAATCAATCTGGTGGCACAATATGCCATGGGGAGGAGTTCAGGCCCACGACATCAGAGGTCCTAGAAAAAGCATCAGCTTTAACATTCTTATCTGCTGGTTGAAAATGAATAAAGAAATTAAATCTAGAAAAGAAAAGAGACCATCTGGCCTGTCAGGGATTCAGTCGTTGAGCAGACTGTAAATACAGGAGATTTTTATGATCAGAGTAAATACTGACAGGATTAGAAGATCCTTCCAGAAGGTGACACCATTCTTCCAGGGCGAGCTTAATGGCCAATCTCCTATGGTGTAATTCCTCTCGGGTGGTGAAAACATCTAGTAAAAGAACTCGCAAGTCACAGTTTTGCCTCTGGAAGTCTTCTGGGTCGGGACCGCATCGGCACCTACAGAGGATACATCAACCTCGAGAAAGAACGTTTTTTCTGGGTCAGGTCTCATCAGAATAGGTGCTGAAGCAAAGGCCGACTTCAATCGGGAGAAAGCTTCTTCAGCCTCAGCAGGCCAGGATTTGGGATTCCCACTCTTTTTGGTAAGTGCCACAATTGGCAAAACCAATGTAGATAAGTGCGGTTTGATCTGTCGATAAAAACTGGCAAATCCAATGAAGCGTTGTATAGCCCGCAAGCCAGAAGGTCGTGGCCAGTTAAGAACAGAAGCCAACTTGTCAGGGTCCATCTGGATGTCTTGGTTGGAAACAATATAGCCAGTTCCTGGAAGATGGCCGGGGAGTTACAGAGACCAAACGGCATCACTAAGTACTCGGAATTCCCATCACAGGTATTTAAGGCCGTCTTCCATTCGTCTCCTTCCCGTATTCTGATCAAATGATATGCTCTTTGTAGATATGGTTTGGAGAAGACCTTGGCACCCCGCAGGTGATCAAAAGTTCTGAAATCAATGGAAGAGGGTATCGGTTCTTGATCGTGATTTTATTGAGCCCCCAGTAATCAATACATGGCCCAAAGACCCATCCTTCATAAAGAAATATCCAGCACCAGCAGGGGAAGGAAGATTTCCGGATGAATCCCTTCTGGAGATTCTCCTTAATATACTCTTTAATTAAGGCTTTTGTTTCCGGAGCCGACAAAACGGTAGATTCTTCCGCGTGGGGGCAAAGAACCAGGAAGAAGATCGATCGGACAATCATAGGTGGAGGAAGGTTCTCAGCCTGTTTTTCACAGAATACATCTGCAAAGTCCTGGTATGGAAGAGGCAGACCCGCAGAGAAGGAGGAAGCATGGAACTCTTCGGTTGAGGAGTCGACAGACAGCGACTAAGACAATCTTGTCCCCCGCAAGAGACTTCACCGGAATACCAGTCAAGAACAGGGGAGTGAAATTGCAGCCAGGGAAGACCAAGAAGAACCGAGAAGGAACAGTGGGGAAGCACCTAGAACTTGATCATCTTCACACTTGCAATATTAGTGGTTCAGTGAGAAATTGCACCCTTATATTCAGGCACTCCCCGGTGACAGAGAAAATGTATAGAGGCTTAGCGAGCTGTGTGACCGGGAGAAGGTATTTATGGACCAGGGAGGCATTAATGAAATTTCCAGCAGAACCAGAGTTCACAAAGGCAGAAGCGTGGAACGAGACCCCAGTAGAGATGGAGAGTTGAACCAGCATGGTCAACCGAAGAGAGGGAGTATTCACACCTAGAGACGCCTCTCCCACATGCCCTAGGTGTGTGTTTCCTGGACGATGAGGCCGTAGAAGGCAATTACTGAGGAAATGCTCTGGACTGGCACAATAAAGACACAGATTTTCTTTGTGTCGACAATATCTCTCCCGCTGTGCTCGATCCACCTGCATAGGTTCCTCGGTTATTGGCCACATAGGAGGTTGAGGCGGCTGCTGGAACATCGGGGCCAGTCGGGCAAGACGACGTGTCCAGGCTGGTTCGCGTTCCTGACGGAGTTCTTCCTGCTTCTCAGCGAAGTACACATCCATGCGGATGGCCAACAGAATAAGCTTGCTCAGGGAAGACGGAGGGTCCCGTGCGGCCAGTGCATCTTTGACCCTGCTGGAAAGCCCTTTTTAAAGGTGGCACATAGGGCCGAATCAGTCCAGTTAAACTCAGTGGCTAAAAGTGCAGAACTGAACCGCGTAATCACCGACTGAAGAATCCCCTTGGCGGAGGTTCAGAAGTGCGGTTTCGACCAAGTAGGCCTGTGCTGGCTCTTCGAAGACGCTGCGGAACTCCGAGAGGAAAGCATGCAGGTTGGTTGTCACTGGATTGCTTCTGTCCCAGAGAGGAGTTGCCCAGGCTAGAGCCTTCCCAAAGAGAAGACTGACCACAAATGTCACCTTGGCACACTCACTCGGAAATTGGTCAGCCATCAGTTCCACATGCATGGAGCACTGGGTAACGAACCCACTGCACAATATTGACTCCCCTTCGTATTTCGAGGGTAGGGACAAACGAAGCTTAGGACGGATGTCACGGAAGCTGCAGACACCGGAGGAGGTACAGAGGTAGATTGCGGCTGCTGCTGGGTGGAGAGGAGCTGCTGCATCATAGCGGATAGCAGGTTGCATCTGTTGTGCTATCTGCTGTGACTGTTGGGCACCTTGGCGAGATCCATGGCCGGATCTTACTGTAATGGTCAGAGTAGTGGATCCTCTGTACCACTGGAGAAAGCCGCACCAGGGAGCGGAGTCTAAGGAGCTGCTGGTTTTTACCAGAGCCTGCCTCAAAGCGGGATGGACTTGCTGCGGCAGGCGAACTCCCAGGTCGCTACCCCTGATACAACTAACCAACAGTGGCGGCCGAGGTGAGACGTGATACAATTTAAGAAGGTAACTCAGAGTCCGGGTCAGACAGGAAGGTCAGGGCAGGTGGCAAGGTACGTGGTCAGGAAACATAGAAAAAGGGAACTGGTACACAGTATAGACTGGACACTGCAAGATCTGGCATAGGTCAAGAGGAAGTGCAGACACTTTATAGGGTCAGCACCCGGCAAGAACCAATTACAGGTGCACTGGCCCTTTAAACTCCACAGAGTTGGCGCACGCACCCTAGGAGACGGGTATGCGCACGTCAGCTGTCAGAGGAAGCAGAGGAGCAAGGAGCATGGAGAGGTAAGTAACTGTCGGGTGATTCAATGCGCCCGCAGCCTGACATCGAGCAGCAGCGCTGCCCATCCCTGAAACAGGACAGCATGACCAGCTGCAGCGCGGCATATAACAGATAGTATATCTTTAAAATCCTGGACCATGTTGGCCAGTATTGACTTGGGTGAGGGGTATGTGCACAAAACATGGCCAGAGCTGTGTGATGCCAGAGGCTGGAAATTGGACACATATTGGCCATGATTTATTAAAATGTGTGAGAAAAAAAAACTGTAAAAGGTTTTTCACATAACAACCAATCACAACTCAGCTTTCTAATCCTCGCAAGCTCTGCTAAAGTAAAGATGAGCTGTAATTGGTTACTGTGGGCAAAATCTCTCTAGTTTTTCTGTAAAACATTTTGATAAATCAGGGCCCGTGTTTTTCTCATTCAAAGGTTTTAACCTCTTGAACAGATGCATCCTGAGTCCTTAAGGATGTAGGGCGTATGGATACGCCCGTGGGAATTCCGATCCCCGCCACTAGCCAGTTCGGGACCGGACCGGCATGCCTGCTTAAATCATTCAGCAGGCATCCCGGCACATCGCTGAGGGGGGTCCTGACACCCTCCATGTCGGCGATCGCCGGAAATCGCCAGTCAATTCAGACATCCCTGGTGCCCCTGAAGGGATAGGAATCAGGTGGCATGGGTGCCACCCCTCCTATCCCTGCTATTGGTCAGTCAGAAGTGACCGATTAATAGCAGATTGGGGGTGGAGGGGTTAAAGTTCGGTTCCCCCATTCTGCCCACCCACGGTAATCCGGGCAGAACGGGGGAACTGTAATAAATATAATAAGAACGGTCTAAAACTACACATTTCATTAAATCCTGAAGGTTGGATAGTTTCAAGTTCTGTCATCCAGAATACTTCCCTGCGGAGAAGTTGTTTTTTTATTAATCTCCTTATTCACACCTTGCGTTATTTGTTCTATTACTTGCCATCTTAAATCACTGGTTCTATGGTTATTTTCTAAGAAATGCCTAGCTACTGAAGTTTCTCCAAATTTATTCTCTGTAAGATAGATCTTATTTGCCAATGTTTTTCTTATAGCATTTTTATGTTCAGCTATACGTATTTTTATCATTCTGCTAGTCTTCCCTACATAGCCCATACCGCACGGGCATTTTAATAAATATACAACGTTCTCACTTGTGCAACTGTAATAGCCTTTCACGGGGATATTATGCCCTTTTTTGGGATGATGGATATTTTCCCCTTTGATAATACTACTACATTGCATACATGACAAGCATGCAAATGTACCCTTTTTAGGAGTAGCCAAAAATCTCTGTGTGTCCTTCTTTTTAATGGCTATATCGCCTCTAATCAAAGTGTCCCCTATTGATTTTCCTTTTGTATGTACAAACATAGGTGGATCCTTAAAAAGATTCCCATATTTTGGATCAGACTTCATTATTCCCCAATACTTTTGGATAGTTCTTTTTATCATTGGGCTATGTTTATCATAAGTGGATAACGCACCATCTGAACGAGGAATAAAATATAACAAGAAGCCGCGTTTTTTAGGAAGAACAAAAGAACAGAAAAACTAAATGGACAATACTACAGACGAAACGAGTTCAGAGGAGAAAAGTCAAGAAACACTACATATACACCCCCTTACACGGCCCCCCCCCCCCAATAAAAATGAAAAATGTATTGTACGGCAATGTTTCCAAAACGAAGCCTCCTGCTGTTGCAAAACAACAACTTCCAGCATTTCCGGACAGCCACTGACTGTCCAGGCATGCTGGGAGATTAGCAACAGCTGGAGGCACCCTGTTTGGGAATCACTGGAGTAGACTACCCCTCTGTTCACTCCTATGCAATCCCTAATTTAGTCCTCAATAGTGATGAGCGGCAAAGCCCGTATTCGAATTTGCGACATTTCGCAAATACATAGACGAATATTCGTCCTATATTCGCGAATTTCGCGTATTCGTTATATTTGCATATTTGAGGAAGAAAACAGTGAGGGGGTGGGCAACTTTAGTATTGGTTGCTAGGAATGTTGTTGATAATCTCTTACAAGGGTATTTGCATCATTCTAATTGGCCAACAAATGAAAAGAAGGAATATGCGAATATTCACATATGCTCATATGTGGAAAAAAAAGTGAATATTTGCAATTTCGAATATATATAGCAAATATATTCGCAACATTCCCAAATTTGCGATATTCGCGATAAAAAATTGGAAGTGCGAGTATTCGCGCCCAACACTAGTCCTCAAATGTGCACTCTCTCACTTCAGAGCCCTGTCGTATTTAATGGAAACGGTTTAGGGCCACATATGGGGTATTTCTGTCCTCGGTAGAAATTGTGTTACAAATTTTGGGGGGCTTTTTCTCCTTTTACCCCTTATGAAAAGGAAAAGTTGGTGTCTACACCAGCCTGTTAGTGTAAAAAAATAAAAAAAAATGACACTAACATGCTGATGTTGCCCAATACTTTTTATTTTCATAAGAGGTAAAAGGAAAAAAACAACCCCAAAATTTGTAACGCAATTTCTCCTGAGTACAGAAATACCCCAGATGTGGGCATAAAATGCTCTGCAGATGCACAACAAGGCTCAGGGGTGAGAGCGCACTATGTACATTTGAGGCCTAAAATGGTGATTTGCACAGGGGTGGCTGATTTTACAGCAGTTCTGACATAAACGCAAAAAAAAATACCCACATGTGACCCCATTTTGGAAACGACACTCCTCAAGGAATGTAACAAGGGGTATAGTGAGCCTTAACACCCCACAGGTGTTTGACAAATTTTCGTTAAAGTTGGATGGGAAAATGAAAAAAAAATTTCATTTACACATCCGACTTTAAGGAAAAGTCGTCAAACACCTGCGGGGTGTTAAGGCTCACTGTACCCCTTGTTTCATTCCTTGAGGGGTGTGGTTTCCAAAATAGTATGCCATTTTTATTTTTTATTTTTTTTGCTGTTCTGGAACCATAGGGGCTTCCTAAATGTGACATACCCCCCAAAAACCATTTCAGAAAAACTCACTCTTCAAAATCCGATTGTCGCTCCTTCCCTTCTGAGCTGTCCAGTGCACCCACAGAGCACTTGACATACACATATGAGATATTTCCTTACTCGAGAGAAATTGGGTTACAAATTTTAGGGTGATTTCTCTCCTTTTACCCCTTGTAAAAATTCAAAAACTGTGTCTACAAGAACATGCGAGTGTAAAAAATTAATTTTAAATTTTCTCCTTCACTTTGCTGCTATCCCTGTGAAACGCCTAAAGGGTTAACCCACTTACTGAATGTCATTTTGAATACTTTGAGGGTTCAGTTTTTATAGTGGGGTAATTTATGGGGTATTTCTAATATGAAGGCCCCTCAAATCAACTTCAAAACTGAACTGGTCTCTGAAAAATTCAGATTTTGAAAATTTTGTGAAAAAGTTGAAAATTGCTGCTGAACTTTGAAGCCCTCTGATGTTTTCCAAAAGCAAAAACATGTCAACTTAATGATGCAAACATAAAGTAGACATATTGTATATGTGAATCAATATATAATGTATTTAGAATTTCCATTTTCCTTATAAGCAGAGAGTATAAAAGTAAAAAAAAAATGCAAAATTTTCAAATTTTCACCAAGAAATGATGCAAGTATTGATGAAAATTTACCACTAACATAAAATAGAATATGTCATGAAAATACTTTCTTGGAATCAGAATGTAAAGTAAAACATCCCAGATCTATTATTGCTTAAAGGGGTATTCCAGGCCAAAACTTTTTTTATATATCAACTGGCTCCGGAAAGTTAAACAGATTTGTAAACTACTTCTATTAAAAAAATCATAATCCTTCCAATAGTTATTAGCTTCTGAAGTTGAGTTGCTGTTTTCTGTCTAACTGCTTTCTGATGACTCACGTCCCGGGAGCTGTCCAGCTCCTATGGGGATATTCTCCCATCATGCACAGCTACCGGGACGTGACATCATCATTGAGCAGTTAGACAGAAAACTTCAGAAGCTAATAACTATTGGAAGGATTAAGATTTTTTAATAGAAGTAATTTACAAATCTGTCTTAAGGACCCAGGGCGTATGGATACGCCCTCACACCCTGGGCCTTAAGGACCCAGGGCGTATCCATACGCCCTGGCGTTTTCTGGTCTCTGCCGCGCGCCGCAGGCGTCCAGGGCAAACGCCGACGGGGGCCATGTAGGCCCCCCATGTCGGCGATCGCCGCAAATCGCAAGGGAAATCGCCCTTGCGATCTGCGGCGATACCGGGCTGATCGGGTCTCCGGGACCCGACCGCCCGGTAATTTCGCATGATCCCGGCTGTCACAGACATCCAGGATCATGCAAAAGATCCCCTGCGATTCTTCGGTTAGTTAACCGACCAATCGCAGGGGGGGTGGGCGGTTACTTCCTCCCGCCCTGCCCGGCCCCTTGAAGTCCGAAGAGGACGGGAGGAAGACAGGAGGAAGACTGAAGGACGCGGCGAGGGACGGGGGAGTGCTGGGGCCCGGCCCCGGTACTTACCTCATCCCTGAAGACCCGGATCCCGGCGATGAAGACAGCGGCGGCGGCGACAGGTGAGTTCCTCTTCAGCCGCGGTCGGGCCCTTTACAGCAATACACGTCCCGTAAAGCGACATGCATTGCTGTATTGGGACCCTGTATACTACAACTCCCAGCATGCCCAGCCAGCCCTTGGCGTCTGGGCATGCTGGGAGTTGCAGTTTTGCAACATCTGGAGGTCCACAGTTTTGGGACCACTGTGCCCTTCCAGATTTTGCAAAACTACACATCCTCAGCATGCCCTCACTGTCCAGGCATGCTGGGAGTTATAGTTCTGTAACATCTGGCCCTTCAGATGTTGCAGAACTACAACTCCCAGCATGCCTGGACAGTAAAGGCATACTGGGAGTTGTAGTTTTGCAACATCTGGAAGGGCACAGATTGGGAACCACTGTATTAGTGGTCTGCAAACTGTAGTCCTCCAGGTGTTGCAAAACTACAACTCCAAGCATGCTGGGAGTTGTAGTTCGGCAACATCTGGCCCTAAAGATGTTGCCAAACTACTACTTCCAGCATGCCTGAGAATGTTTGGGAGTAGTGGTTTTGCAGCAACTGGAGGCACACTGGTTGGGAAACATTGTCTGTTTCCTAACTCAGTGTTTCCCAACCCGTGTGCCTCCAGCTGTTGCTAAACTATAACTACCAGCATGCACTGATAGACTGTGCATGCTGGGAGTTGTAGTTTTGCAACAGCTGGAGGTCCCCCCCCCTGTGAATGTACAGGGTACATTCACATGGGCAGGGGCTTACAGTGAGTATCAAGCTGCAAGTTTGTGATGCAGCAAATTTTGCGAGGCAGCTCAAACTCGCAGCGGGAAACTCGCTGTAATCCCCCGCCCATGTGACAGTACCCTAAAAACACTACACTACACTAACACAAAATAAAGTAATAAGTAAAAAACACTACATATACACATACCCCTACACAGCCCCCCTCCCCTCCAAATAAAAATGAAAAACGTCTGGTACGCCACTGTTTCCAAAATGGAGCCTCCAGCTATTGCAAAACAACAACTCCCAGTATTGCTGGACAGCCGTTGACTGTCCAAGCATGCTGGGAGTTTTGCAACAGCTGGAGGCACCCTGTTTGGGAATCACTGGCGTAGAATACCCCTATGTCCACCCCTATGCAAATCCCTAATTCAGGCCTCAAATGCGCATGGTGCTCTCACTTTGGAGCCCTGTCGTATTTCAAGGCAACAGTTTAGGGTCACATATGGGGTATCGCCATACTCGGGAGAAATTGCCTAACAAATTTTGGGGGGCTTTTTCTCCTTTCACCCCTTATGAAAAGGTGAAGTTGGGGTCTACACCAGCATGTTAGTGTTAAAAAATAAATTTTTTACACTAACATGCTGGTGTTGCCCTATACTTTTCATTTTGACAAGAGGTAAAAGGGAAAAAAGCCCCCCAAAATTTGTAATGCAATTTCTCCCGACTACGGAGATACCCCATATGTGGGCGCAAAGTGCTCTGGGGGCGCACAACAAGGCCCAGAAGGGAGAGTGCGCCATGTACATTTGAGGTGATTTGCACAGGGGTGGCTGATTGTTACAGCGGTTTTGACAAACGCAAAAAAAAAAAAACCCACATGTGACCCCATTTCGGAAACTATACCCCTCACGGAATGTAATGAGGGGTGCAGTGAGAATTTACACCCCACTGGTGTCTGACAGATTTTTGGAACAGTGGGCTGTGCAAATTAATAATTTCGTACAGCCCACTGTTCCAAAGATCTGACAGACACCAGTGGGGGTAAATGCTCACTGTACCCCTTGTTACGTTCCTCAAGGGGTCTTTTTTCCAAAATGGTATGCCATGTGGGGGGGTTTTGCTGTTCTGGCCCCATAGGGGCTTCCTAAATGCGACATGCCCCCCGAGCAAAATTTGCTCTCAAAAAGCCAAATATGACTCCTTTTCTTCTGAGCATTGTAGTTCGCCCGTAGTGCACTTCAGGTCAACTTATGGGGTACCTTCATACTCAGAAGAGATGGGGTTACAAATTTTGGGGGGTATTTTCTGCTATTAACCCTTGCAAAAATGTGAAATTTGGGGGGAAACACACATTTTAGTGAAATTTTATTTAATTTTTTTACATATGTAAAAGTCGTGAAACACATGTGAGGTATTAAGGCTCACTTAATTCCTTGTTAAGTTCCTCAAGGGGTCTTGTTTCCAAAATGGTATGGCATGTGTTTTTTTTTGCTGTTCTGGCACCATAGGGGCTTCCTAAATGCAACATGCCCCCCAAAAACCATTTCAGAAAAACGTACTCTCCAAAATCCCCTTGTCGCTCCTTCGGTTCTGAGCCCTCTACTGTGCCCACTTTACTGTGCCCACTGTGCGAACACTTTACATAGACATATGAGGTATCTGCTTACTCGAGAGAACTTGAGCTACAAATATAAGTATACATTATCTCCTTTTAGCCCTCGTAAAAATTCTAAAATTGGGTCTACAAGAACATGTGAGTGTAAAAAATGAAGATTGTGAATTTTCTCCTTCACTTTGCTGCTATTCCTGTGAAACACCTAAAGGGTTAAAAGGCTGATTGAATACTTTGAATACTTTGGGGGGGGTGCAGTTTTTATTATGGGGTCATTTGTGGGATATTTCTAAGATGAAGACCCTTCAAATCCACTTCAAACCTGAACTGGTCCCTGAAAAATAGTGAGTTTGGAAATTTTGTGAAAAATTTGAAAATTGCTGCTGAACTTTGAAGCCCTCTGGTGTCTTCCAAAAGTAAAAACTTGTCAATTTTATGATGCAAAAATAAAGTAGGCATATTGTATATGTGAAAAAAAAAATGTTTTGAATATCCATTTTCCTTACAAGCAGAGAGCTTCAAAGTTAGAAAAATGCTAAATTTTCAAATTTTTCCTAAAATTTTGGGATTTTTCACCAAGAAAGGATGCAAGTTACAATTTTTTTTTACCACTATGTTAAAGTAGAATATGTCACGAAAAAACAATCTCGGAATCAGAATGATAACTAAAAGCATTCAAGAGTTATTAATGTTTAAAGTGACAGTGGTCAGATGTTCAAAAAATGGCCGGGTCCTAAGGTGTAAAATGGCTGGGTCCTTAAGAGGTTATAATGACAGTGGTCAGATTTTCAAAATAGGGGTGCGTCCTTAAGGTGAAAATAAGCTGCATCCTTAACCCCTTAAGGACCCGGGCTTTTTCCGTTTTTTCATTTTCAATTTTTCCTCCTTAACTTTAAAAAATCATAACTCTTAAAAATTTTCACCTAAAATTATATATAATGGCTTAATTTTTGCGTCACTAATTTTACTTTGTAATGACATTAGTCATTTTACCCAAAAATCTACGGTGAAACGGGAAAAAAAAATCAATGTGCGACAAAATTGTAGAAAAAACACTATTTTGTAAGTTTTGGGGGCTTCTGTTTTTACGCAGTACATTTTTTGTCAAAAATGATACCTTATCTTTATTCTGTAGGTCCATACGGTTAAAATGATACCCTACTTGTATAGGTTTGAATTTTTATCACTTCCGAAAAAAATCATGAATACATGCAGGAAAATTTATACGTTTAAAATGGTAATCTTTTGACCCCTATAACTTTTTTCTTTTTCTGTGTTCAGGGCACTTTGAGGACTCATTTTTTGCGCTGTCATCTGAAGTTTTTAGCGGTACGATTTTTGTTCTGATCAGACTTTTTGATCACTTTTTATTCACTTTTTTGTGGTATAAAAAGTGATCAAAAATGCGCTAATTTGGACTTTGGAATTTTTTTGCGAGTACGCCATTGAACGAGCGGTTTAAAAAGTGGTATATTTTTATAATTCGGACATTTCCGCACTCGGCGATACCACATATGTTTATTTTTATTATTATTTACATAATGTTTTTTTATTTTTGGAAATGCCGGGTGATTCAAACTTTTATTAGGGGAAGGGATAATTGAAAGGGTTAATGATTTTTTTACACTCTTTTAATGCAATATTATAGCTCCTATAGGGGGCTATAACATTGCGTTAACTGATCTTTTACTCTGATTGATCCATCGCCATAGGAATGGATCAATCAGGGTTTTCGGCGATTGAATGCTCAAGCCTGGATCTCAGGCTTGAAGCATTCATTCGGCGATCGGACAGCACAGGAGAAGGTAAGAAGACCTCCTCCTGTGCTACAGCTGTTCTGGATGCCGCGATTATACCGCGGCGATCCCGAACAGCTCCCTGAGCTAGCCGGGCACTTTTACTTTCGTTTTTAGCCGCGTGGCTCAGCTTTGAGCGCGCGGCTAAAGGGTTAATAGCGCGCGGCAAAGCGATCAGTGCCGCGCGCTATTAGAGGCGGGTCCCGGCTTCACTATGACGCCGAGCCCGCCTCGATATGATGCGGGGTCACCGTGTGACCCCGCGTTATATCGCAGGACCAGGACTCATGACGTATGCATACGTCATGGGTCCTTAAGAGGTTAAGGGGTTAATGAGGTTTTCACAATAACATTATATAATACAAAAGAAAAAAGGGGGAAAAACTATCAGGAATATAAAGAAGGCACATTTGGTAAAATAGGGCTCTAGGCCCGAGTATGATAAACAATACTTATATTGTTATAATAATACAGCTCAAAGTGTCTCTAGATAATGCACCATAATCACAATATCTAAGGGCCTAACCATTTAAGAAGGCACTAACCTTTACACAGCCTACACAACAATCTAAAAGGGGGGTATTTATCAAAACATTTAGTAGTTTTTTTTTGCTTAAAGTTGTCGCAAAAAAGTTGCATGTGGGACTACTCTATTTTTTGTGCGACTTTTTGACTGTGTAGTGCCCTAAGCAAAAAAAAAAGAAAGAAAGAAACTTGCTTACCAAAGCAAAAAGTGATTTTTGACTTGCAGTGGTCCGAGATTTATCAAGTGCGAAAGTCACAAAAAAGTCGAATTGCATGAAAAAACCTACTAAATTTACTCCAGCTCAGACATGGAGCAGAAAAAGCCGCAACCAACGAAAAAATAAATAAATTGCTTACATGAAAGAAATTTAACAACTGGCTGAAACCAGTTGATAAATAAGTCTCACATAAGCAAAAACAATTGTAAGGAAAAAATAACTAAAAAAAGGGATACATAAGCAAACATTGATAAATGTCCCCCAAAGAGAGTACTGTAAGGAAAGAAATGCCATAAGCAGAGACAGTCGGATGGATAGCTTCAAAGAGGAACACCGGTCTATGCGTGGCGCTGGACACAAGGGATTCACACGAATGGATAAAAGCAAGGTAGTTTATTCTCCCATCATGCAACGCATATCACTGCAACAGCAGGTGCCTGATGAAGCTGCTGTTGCAGTGAAACGCATTGCATGATGGGAGAATAAACTACCTTGCTTTTATCCATTCGTGTGAATCACTTGTGTCCAGCGCCACGCATAGACCGGTGTTCCTCTTTGAAGCTATCCATCCGATTTCTATATTTGACTGGTTGGCTGCGGACACTACCATTACATGCACTCACCATTGTTGTGTATGTGGAAACACAACCTCCATAGGTGAGCGGGGAATTTTTATTCTATATACCTCACAGGTTTATCTTTTAATACACCATGGAGCACTATATCTTTCTTTGTTTGTATAAGCAGAGACAGGGAGATGAGGATAAGTCCAAGACTCATTTAAGAGAGACTAATTGACCCGTATTCGTCCGACTTGGTAAAGACAACCCACGATTACCATAAGAGTTTGTGGCATAACGGGCTAGTGAGGGAGTCAGCTCTGAGCTCCTCCATGCGATAAATATGAATAATCTCCTGTATCCAGTCAGATATGCTTCCAGTATCTAGGAATAACAGTCCTAGCTGCCATTAGAAAGAAGCAATATAGAGATTTAACGACAGTGTTTGTGCCTGCAGGAAGCATGGACAAAAGGAGGGGTGCCAGTTTATTAGCGAACCTTGTTCCAGTTATCTTTTGTATGATATGGAAGATCTGTGTCCAGAAAGGTTTCATCAGACATCATCCCCACTACATGTGTACCATCGTACCTTCCTCCAAACCGCATCTCCAGCAGCGGTCAGAGGTCAGTGGGAAGGCTTTTTGTAATAAGATGGGGACATGGGGCCCGTTTTTTGTTCAAACAAATGCTTTATCATTTCAACACAATCAGATTTACAGATTTACAGATTTATCCATCTACCTGAATCCAAAACTGTAGATTTGCCCATAACAACCAATCACAGCTCAGCTTACATATCCTAATGATCCTATCCATAACTAATTCATTTTAGAGGGTTGGCTCATGAAGACAACATGTTTTTTTTTTTTTTTTCATCACAACAAAAGCTGGTAGAATTATTATGAACGGGGGGTTGTTATCCAGAGACAAGCTTTTTTCTCATGATGTTAAGCTTCTTTTCTGTTTATGTTTAATATATATATATATATATATATATATATATACATATATATTACAGTTGGGAACATAATTAGTTTCCATGTATTATAGCAGGTGTTTTATATCGATGCCACGTTTACAGTAGTAGTAATATACCAGGTTTTATGATTGTCATTGTATTAACTAGATTATTATAAAAAGAAAATCATTCTTATCCTCATGACATTATTGTAATACAGTACAGGCTTAAAAGTACTTTCCAATGTTACCTAGCAGAGTCTGCAGGGAGCTTCCATTTTCTTGGCGTTAGACATCAATTATGTATGCCAAGTCATGATTCTGAAAGCATGCTAAAAGTAAAACAGCTGATATAAAGCTGATTATGATGCCTTTTGAGATATTAAGTGACAATTGTAAACGTAATAATGACAATTATTATATAAAAGACATTGTTGTTTTTAATTAGTTTAAGGAAATAGGTTTAATAAAAGTCCAGCAAAAAAAATGTAAATTTTGCCATTTGTGCCTCTATTAAACAGTTTTTTTTCATCTTGGCATGCGATGTAATAGTGCAAAATGTAACACGCTAATGTGTAATCACGAGATCTTGCAATAACAACAGGCCACACGCATACACTGTGCAATAGCGTGACTTTTAAAATCTGTGTCAGCCATATAACTTCCCCAGGCAACACAGCATCAGAGACATAAAAGAGTGCCAGCAGCTAATAGCGCAGCAGCTTCATGAGAGTGCTCAGATGTATTCTGTACATAATAAAAATATGGTAGCAACAGTTTTTCCAGGGGAGCAGAGTCGAGCCAAAGCTGGTCATATAGGTCATGCCATGATATTTTTTTTTATCAGATTCTGTATGCCTCCATATGAAGTGATAAAGGTCCTCCAGGCATACTAGTAATTTTTTTTTCTCAAAAGCCTGATCCCTAGATCCTCCACTGCTAATGTTTTAATGGCACGTGGTCCCTGCTGCTCTCCGCCTCTTCCTGGTTCATGTGATATACAGTTTCTGAAGGAAATGCCACTCGCTGGCCACGGTGTTAACCTGCCTCAGTAGGGTTTGGCTGAGCTGGCTTTTTCTTCAGGAACAAAATGCCACAGGAACCAGGAAAAAGAAAAGAGTAGCAGGGACCATGCACTTTCAAAAAGGCAGGCAGCAGTGGGGGATTGGAGCAAGTAAGTATTACTTCTTTTTTATTTGTACATTTAAAAAGAAAACTTGTGTGGCCGAAAACCACTTTATTTCTACTATACTTCTACCACAACTTCTGTGAAAGTTATGGTAGAAGTCTTAAGGACATGAACAAGAGCCTCATTTTAAGCCGTCATACGGTTGTGTGCTTAAGGCCTAAAGAGGGGCAAACTGTTTTCTTCTATGAATTACTTTTTTTTCTCTGTGTTTTATATTCTCCTACTTCACTTTTTTTCAAATATGATCCTGTATCAACATTATGTGTGCTACTATTTATTGCCTTTCTCAACAAAGTCAGACAGAGAAATCAAATTCACCTGGGTGAGAGTACCGTGTCCGCTGGGGGCTCTATTCCAAGTAAAAAGTCCAACATAAGTAAACTAGACACGTAGGGCGAGATTTATCAAAACCTGTCCAGAGGAAGAGTTGCTGAGTTGCCCATAGCAACCAATCAAATAGCTTCTTTCATTTTGCAGAGGCCTTGTTAAAAAGGAAGGAAGCGATCTGATTTGTTACTATGGGCAACTAAGCAACTTTTCCTCTAGACAGGTTTTGATAAATCTCCCCCTTAATGCACGTTTTAAGTAGCAAAATCTTCTTTATCCAGAAATGTAATTCCAGTCCAGATAAAAATACAAAACCACATAATCAATCAGGTGTCGGTCAACAGAAATTCAGGGACTTTTTTCTTCACTCCATCCGGAGCCTCTATATCCTGACCATGTTGTTAGCATTCATCAAGGGCTGAAAGGGGGCTCTGGACACCCACAGGTACAAGCGCAACATTTTGAGAGCACTGCTCTCTTTCTTTGTGCTTGACAAACAACGATGAAAAAAACTGTAATAAAAATTCTAGTATAAACAAACCCTAACTATATGTTCTTAAATTTCATGCAACAGTTCATGGAATATAGATATCTAGTATTTTTTAAATATGAAAGCTGACAATTTTGATAAAAGTTTTATAGTGCTTTATAAATACTAGCAGATTAAAATACATAAAAAACTTATGAAAATGTAATGGAGAACATGCAATAAAAATATTAATATAAAAATGAACAAGTGTATCCCAAATATGTACACAAAGAAAAAATTATTAGAGATTGATGTCAGCATATTAAATAAGGTGTTTGTCCCATAATATGCTGCTTAAAAACTGTCTAATAGTAAAACTGGCTTTGTTGCCCTTGGAAACCCAATCACAGCTTGGAGTTCTGATAAAATGAAAATTTAGCTCTGATGGGTTGCTATGGGTAACAAAGACAGCTTTACTATTCAACATACTATTCTTTGATTATCTCCCCCAGTATGCAGATTTTATGCAGCGTTGGACTGGCTATTTGGCAGTTCCAGTATTTACTGTGAGCTGGCTGCTGCCCTCTAGTGTTCAACACTGCATGTTGCTGGGAGATACTCTGAAATGATTCAAGCAGTGCAGAAATCCAGCATAGCCCAGTTTCGCTGAGCCTCGACTATTCACAGTGAGACTTCCTGCACTGCTGCCTCTAGCCCAGCAAAGGTGAATTAGTCCTGCCTTGCATGAAGGAGTCAAGCCCGGTGCAGGTTGGCTGACATTCAGCCATCAGCATAATTCCCAACTGTCCCAGATCCAGCTAACTGAAACAAAAGACAGACAGCGCTCCGTGGTGTGATACCGTTGTTGCACACAGTTAGCTGAGGCAGAGGTGGCGCTTACCACAACAGGTTACACTCAGCCAAGTGCAACAATGGGAAGAGGCGATAATAGCAATGGCGTCTGCAGCCACTCCACGTCCAAATCAATGCAACAAAAGAAAAGGACCTCCAACGTGTCTACGGGATTCAAAGCGCAGGACACACAAGTAAAGGGATCTGAAATGTATTCACTCATGATAATAGCATCATTTGTGAATACATTTCAGATCCCTTTACTTGTGTGTCCCCCTCTTTTAATCCCATCGACACGTTGGAGGTCCTTTTCTTTTGTTGCCAGATCCAGCTAGACATTCTTATTTTTAGGGTTATATCCCACTGTCCTGGAACCTATCCCGAATTTATTCAGAACTTCCTGCTTGTGCACACTTTGCTTGCAGATCCATGAAGCTGTGCTGCTGAAGGGAGGCAGGTGGGCTGTCACATTGATATATATCTCCGAACTACCCCTTTACTGTCTGAACCGCACTCTCCATGGACCCCTACACATCCTCTCAGTTTGCTTCCTCTTCAGTCAGAACAGAGGTGGAGGGGAGGGAAAGAGAGCTCACTGCAGGCTATAAGGACAAGGCAGCTGAATTCTATTAACATGTGGGGCCCCTGGAGCTTATTCATAAAAAGTAAGTGTCCTTGTGTGCTCGGGTGTAGCTATAGGGGGTGCAGAGGTAGAAGTTGCATAGTGGCACTGGTGCCTAAGGGGGCCCCAAAGCACATCTGCCCTATAAGAGAACAGTATTTTAATTGGCACATGGGGACCTGTTGCAGATTGTGCATTGGGGCCCAGAAGCTACAGGTTACACCTCTGCGTGTGTTTCTATTTATCTATCTGTGTGTATGTGAAAATGCGCGTGTGGGTGTAGATGTATGTACTCATTAACTTTAGTCGTCCGCAATAATGGCAAATTTGCAGATTGCTGGTAGAACCATCAAGTGATGGTAGTGTAACTAACAGCAGATTTCCTGCAGGGTGTCAAGGTACCCTTAACCACCCCCTTGTGCATTTATAGGATGCTCATACAGTTAAATACTGGTTTAGATGGGAGGCTGGGTTCACATCACGTTTTTCCCCATTCGGGAGCGCGTACGGCAGGGGAGAGCTAAAAACTTGTGCTCCGTATCCTGCTGTAGCACAGCCTTACTTAAAACCGTGGTAGTCAACCATGGTTTTAGGTACGGTAGAAAAGCGCATAAGGGGAAAAATGAGCCGACCGGTTCACTCCGGTCGGCTCATTGAAATGAATTACATACAGGACCGCATACACAGGGATACAGGAGGGCGAGTTTTTAGCTCCCCCCTGCCGTTTGCACTCCCAAGTAAGGCCGTGCTTTTAACTGTAAGTGCATCCTAATGTTATTACTGTTAAAAGTGCCACTCATTTTCTAGAGCTGCAGCTGATGTCTACCACTTTATTAGTGCTGTATGGGAAGGAATTATTGGTCTGTGTTTAGAGTTTTTTTTTTGTGGTCAAGGCACAGTGGAAAAAACCTTTCTAACCCCCACAATGTCATTGTCTCCGGAGGTTATATCAGTGCTGGAACATTATAAGAGGAGCGGATGATATCAGTCACATACGATCTAATGTCTCTGGAGGTTATATCGGTGCTGGAACATTATAAGAGGAGTGGAAGATATCAGTCACATATGATCTAATGTCTCTGGAGGTTATATCGGTGCTGGAACATTATAAGAGGAGCGGATGATATCAGTCACATACGATCTAATGTCTCTGGAGGTTATATCGGTGCTGGAACATTATAAGAGAAGCGGATGATATCAGTCACATACGATCTAATGTCTCTGGAGGTTATATCGGTGCTAGAACATTATAAGAGGAGCGGATGATATCAGTCACATACGATCTAATGTCTCTGGAGGTTATATCGGTGCTGGAACATTATAAGAGGAGCGGATGATATCAGTCACATATGATCTAATGTCTCTGGAGGTTATATCGGTGCTGGAACATTATAAGAGGAGCGGATGATATCAGTCACATACGATCTAATGTCTCTGGAGGTTATATCGGTGCTGGAACATTATAAGAGGAGCGGATGATATCAGTCACATATGATGTAACCACTCAGTATGTGTCCAATATGTGAGTGGCCTGTGCCGTTTGTGTCCAGTGCGTGAGTGGTGTGTGCGGTATGTGTCCACCATGTAAGTGGTAGGTGTAGTATGTGTCCATTGTGTATGTGGTATGTGTGTAGTGTTTGTGTGGCATGTGTCTATTCAAATATTAGACCACTGATGAAAACAATGTGGGGTAATGTACCTTGTTTTCTGTATATGACTTGTAATATGCCTGTTACTCCTCAAATTATAGCTCTCTGAACAATCTGTGGACTAATTTACCTGCATAAAACCCCTTTTAACAGTAAATGAAAGCATTACGGGTTACATTTAATAAGTTATGAAAATGATATAATTAATTTATAGATATAAATACTATTGGGCGTTACCATTAATAATGCACGCTGAAATGTAATTAGGTGGCCAAGCAATGGCGCTGCACTGGACACCTATTGTTTTTGCTCAGATTATTATTATTATTCCGCTGCAATTTTCAAATGCTTATATCTGCTGCACTATAACTCCAAAACTCATGAGACTTTGCATAGTGGTAGACCCATGAGCTTTGCATAATCTTATGTAATGTAAAGGTCATAGGTCACATGGTAAGGCCGCCATCTTGTTTTTTGTGGCACTTTTGCACAATATTCAAAAATCTTCTTTGTGACCGCTAAAGCTACAGGTATATTATTTTACACTGTTTATTTGGTTACACTGATGTGCAAAGTTAGATTTGTTCATTGTAAGACTTTGGTCACATGGTGTGGCCGCCATATTGGATTGCACAATATTCTACACACATCTTCTTTTCTGAAACCATTTGTTAGAATAACTTATAATTTGGCAGACAAGTTTATGGTTACCTCCTGTACCAAGTTTGTTAAAGCTGGTTAATTTGCATATTCAATATGGCCACCGCTTGCCAATAAGATTTACAATTTTTTTTAAACGTGTGTAATATCTACACTGTTCATTAAAAACATATGTTTCTTTGCACAATAGTTCTCTATTGTGCTTAAGATTTTTGTAACATAAAGGTCATAGGTCACATGAGCAGGCAGCCATTTTATTTTATGTGACAACATTCAGTGCTAAATACAAAGACATGTCTTTCTGAAACCATTAAAGAAAGAGATGTACAAATATCCGTGTATGGTTACACTGTGACCTAGACTCATACATGTTTCTTTGACGTCTATCAACCTTAGGGTTCGGCAGCCATATTGAATAATGTAAATATCATCAATTATTCCTATTATTTATATGGAGCTTTATGTAATATGCTTCAATGTTACTTCAAAACTCATGAAATTTTTATCAGTACTATGCATAATCTGGTGTAACATAAAGGTCATAGGTCACATGGTCAGGCAGCCATATTGGTTTGTACGGCACGTTTTTGAAACCTCCCGCATTTCTTCAATCTCTAAAGTTACTGATTAAAAAATTGTTACATTTGGTTACACTGTGATCACAATTGTTGATTACAAGTCTATTGATCGTATGGTTGAATTGCGCAATATTCTACAAGTATTTTCTTCTCTGAAACCGGTTGTTAGAATAACGTATAATTTGGCAGACATGTTCATGGTTACCTCCTGTACCAAGGTTGTTAAAGCTGGTTCATTTGCATAATAAATATGGCCACTGCTTGCCGACAACATTTAGATAAATAATGATATGCAATTTTGTTAAATGTGTGTAATATGTACACTGTTAATCTGTACCACAATTGGCCACCATATTTGGTAGCCATATTGGATTGCACAATATTCTGCAAGCATAGTTTTCTCTGAAATTGCTGGTCAAAACAATATGAAAATTAGCACAAAGGTTCAGGATTACTTTCTGTACCACAATTGATCACCAGATTTGTCAGCCAAATTGGATTGCGCAATATTCTGCAAACATAGTAAATTACTGGTCAAAACTGTGCAAAAATGAGCACACATGTTCATCATTACTTTCTGTACCACAGTTGGTCACCAGATTTGACGGCCATATATGATTGCACAATATTCTGCAAACATAGTTTTCTCTGTAATTACTGGTCAGAACAATTTGAAAATTAGCACACATGTTCGTTATTACTTACTGTACCACAGATGATCACCAGATTTTGTGGCCATATTGGATTGCTCAATATTCTGCAAACATAGTTTACCCAGAAATTGCAGGTCAGTACAATATAAAAATTAGCACACATGTTTATGATCACTTTCTGTACCACAATTGATCACCAGATTTTGCAGCCATTTTGGGTTGCGCAATATCCTGCATAATAGTTTTCTCTGAAATTGCTGGTCAGAACAATGTGAAAATTAGCACACATTTTAATGATCACTTTCTGTACCACATTTGATAACATGGTTTGGCCGCCATAAGGGTTGATGGGAGAAAATGCCCTCCAAAATTTGTAACCCCAATATTTGGACATAAAGTGCTCTGTGTTTGCACTACAATGCTCAGAAGAGAAGGAGCAGAATTTGGCTTTTGGAGAGAGAATTTGGCTGGAATTGAAGTTGGGGGCCTTGTGTGTTTACAAATCCCCATGGTGCCACAACAGTGGATAAAATCTTTCATTTTCACGGACCACTGTTCTAAAAATCTGTCAGATACATGTGGGGTGTAAATGCTTACTGTACCCCTTATTACTTTCCTTGAGTGGTGTAGTTTCCAAAATGGGGTCACATGTGAGTGTTTTTTTTTCTTTGCGTTTATGTCAGAACTGCTGCAACTATCAGCCACCCCTGTGCAAATCACAAATTTAGGCCTCAAATGTAAATGGCATGTTCTCACTCCTGAGCCATGTTTCGTACCCGCAGATCGTTGTGTGTCCACATATGGGGTATTTGCGTACTTGGGAGAAATTGTGTTAAAAATGTTGGGGGTCTTTTTCTCCTTTTTGCTTTTGTGAAAATGAAAAGTATGGGGCTACACCAGCATGTTAGTGAATTATTATTATTATTTTTTTTTTACACTAACATGCTGGTGTAGCCCCCAACCTTTCCTTTTTTTATAAGGGGTAAAAGGAGAAAAAGCTCCCCCAAATTTGTAAGGCAATTTCTACAGAATATGGAAATGTGGCAATAAATTGTTGCCTTGAAATACGACATGGCTCAGGAGGGAGAGAGCACCATGTGTGTGCATTTGAGGCCTAAATTAGGGATTTGCATAGGGGCGTACCTGGATGCAAGTGTGGCGCTATCCTCCCCCACCGAAATATCCTACCACAGTGTATCCTAAACAGGGTGCCTCCTGCTGTTGCAAAACTCCCAGCATTCCTGTAGGTGTAGTATAGTGTTTTTAGGGTATGTTCACGTGGTCAGGTTTACAACGAGTTTCCCGCTGGGAGTTGGAGCTGTGTCAGAAAATTTGCTGTAAACCTGACCATTTGAATGTACCCTGTATTTTTTTTTCTTGGGGGGTGGGGGGGACGCAAACCTCCAGCTGTTGCAAATCTACAATTCTTAGCATCCATGCTGGGAGTTGTAGTTTGCCACAGCTGGAGGACACGGGTTGTGAAACACTGAGTTAGGTAAAAGACCCTTACTTGTGTTTCTCAACCAGTGTGCCTTCAGCTGTTGCAAAACAACTCCCAGCATGCACTGACAGCAGAAGGGCATGCTCAGAGTTGTAGTTTTGCCACAACTGGAGGCACACAACTACAACTGCCCTTTGGCTTTCCGTGCATGCACAGTTATGCAAGATCTAGAGGGCTTCAGTTTAGTGAGCACTGCACAGTGATCTTCAAACTGTGACCCTCCGGATCTTGCAAAATTACCAATCACAGCATTCCCATACAGCAAACGGCCCAGATCAGAATTGACATTGTCACCGGATACCTGTTGATATTTATCAACAGTCTTCACGTTCCAATCACTGCCCGGCAAGCGGCAGTGATCAAAAATACCAAGGGTGTATAGGTACGCTCTTCGTCCCCAACAGGTTAAAGTACAGATACAAAATATTTTTATTATGATCATCATCGTCTAATAATCTGTGTTTTGTCTCCTGTCTAATTTGAACATAAAAAAAACAAAACTAAATAAAAAGTAACATACAAAAATCTTTAAAAGTTCTTAACATATCATAAAATAATTATTTTCATGTTGTTTGTAGCCATTAAACAAGACTGACACGTGAAATTGTAATTTGAACCTAAGTGACCCTGTAGTCAGACTACGACTAATACAGAGATCGTAAATCTACCAACTCAAGACTATCTGTTACAAAAAATTCTTTGCACCAATGTTTTATTTTATACCGTCAAACTATTTGTTTTTCTAAAGATGTATAAATTGTTGTATGTGGTAACAGTATGATCAAGATTATAATTTGTTTATTACAAGTCAATTGGTCACATGGTTTAGCCGCCATATTGGATTGTGCAATATTCTACAAACATCTTCCTTTAAGAAACCAATTGTTAGAATCATTCACAATTTGACAGATGTTCAAGGCTACCTCCTGTACCATTTTGTTAAAGCTGGTTGCATAATCAATATGGCCACTGCTAGCCAATCACTCCAAGCCACTAAGCCCCTGTACCTAAATATCTGTAATATGCACACTGCTGGCCAAAAACTTATGGGGGAGATTTATCAAAACCTGCGCAAAGGAGAAGTTGGCCAGTTTTCCATAGCAACCAATCAGATTGCTTATTTCATTTTGCAGAGGCCTTGTTAAAAATGAAAGAAGCAAGCTGATTGGTTGTTATGGGCAATTGGGCAACTTTTCCTCTGGACAGGTTTTGATAAATCTCCCCCAAGAAACTTAGCACAATGGTAGAGTACTGTTATGTGCTTAAAGGGGTACTCCGGCCCTAAGACGTCTTATGCCGCCGCTGGGGACCTCCGCAATCTCTCATGCAGCACCTACCTGTCTTAGCTGCATGCCCTGCCCCCTCGATGCTAGCATATGGGAGGGGATGTGACGGCCATCAGACAGCAGCGGGACCGCCACAATCACTGGCACTTTGACATCAGCGCCACTGGCCGCAGCGCCGCCCAGCTCATCCATATTCCTCCCCGCTCTGTAATGAAGAGGGAGAGGCGGAGGGAGGAATATTGATGAGCTGGGTAGTGCTGCGGATGAGTGGCGCTGATGTCAGAGTGCCAGTTACCCCACTTGTGCCAGTTAGCAATTAATTAGCATATACAGAAAAATGAAGATTTCGACCGAACGGCGGGTCAGATCCGGGCACGGTAGGCATCAAACTGATCAGCGTCCCCCGCACTACCAGCCAGTACCGCTGGTTAGTGCGGGGGGAGCAAGCTGACAGTTTTCCTTTAATCTTTTACTACATAAAGGTCTTAGGTCACATGACCAGGTAGCCATCTTTGTTTTATGGCAAATTGTTCAAAATTCAAATATCTGCTTCTCTGCAACTGCTAAAGCTACTGATGTATAAAATATTGTTCAGACTCTAATGCAGACTTATATATGTTTATTACTAGTCTATTGATCACATTGTGTGTCTGCCATATTAGATTGCACAATATTTTTTAAACATCTTCTTCTCTTGAACCATTTGTTAGAATAATTAACAATTTGGCACACATGTCTAGGCCTACCTCCTGTATGATGTATGTCTAAACTTGGATCTTTTGCAAATGTCACCAAGGTTGATGGCCATTTTGGATTTCATACATTTTAAATATTCATAAAATCAGTTGCAGTTTTTAAGGTCTATAGTGAGATACTGACTCACACATGGTTTTATGAGATCGATTGATCACATCATTTGGCTGCCATATTGGATTGCGCAATATTCTGCAAACCTAGTTTTCTCTGAAAATTCCTGTCAGAACAGTGTGAAAATTAGTATACATGTTAGTGATCCCTTTCTGTACTAGAATTGATCACATGTTCTCGCAGCCTTAGTGTATTGCGCAATATTCTGCATATATAGTTTTCTCTCAAAATGCTGGTCAGGTCAACGAGAAAATAAGCACACATGTCCACCATCACCTTCTCCACCACCGGGAGTCCAGGCAATTGTATTCTATACCCCAGCTCTGCAGCTTGACCACCTGTATTGCTGCTTGCAGCTATATTTGTCATTTGTAATAGACGACCTACCGTTGGTTGCATAACATATGGCGGGTGAGGCATCCAGGATGTACTTTGTACCTAGATGATAGAAAAGTAGCATTAAGGCAAGGGTGATGTCCATGTACATTCTGATTAATGACTTAATAAGAATTCACTGAAATAATGTGAGACACTTATTACAAGCCCAAAGCTTGGCTCTGGCAACATAACTGTCTAGGATAATTCCTCTAAGTGTACTGCTTAATTCTGTAATTACGTTGCTATCTTTAAATGAATGTAATACCTTCAAAAATGAATCAGGAAATATACTGTAGGCAATTTTATACCATTAGAAATATTAAGTAAAATGCATTACACTGTGCTGAGCTTACTAAATCCTGGTAATTGTTCCATAACTGATATTTCCATTTCCTCTTTAACTTGAGACACAAAGAGACACATTTAACAGGGAACTATACCAAAAACTAGGTCAAAGACCTGTGTAAGAAGTCAAAGCTTTATTTATACTTTTAAAATACATACATTATCACTGAGGTGAAAGAAGAAACTAACCAAAACTATATTCACATGATCAATGTTGTCACGATGCCGGCTGGCAGGTAGTGGACCCTCTGTGCCAGAGAGGGATTGGCGTGGACCGTGCTAGTGGACCGGTTCTAAGCCACTACTGGTTTTCACCAGAGCCCGCCGCAAAGCGGGATGGTCTTGCTGCGGCGGTAGTGACCAGGTCGTATCCACTAGCAACGGCTCACCTCTCTGGCTGCTGAAGATAGGCGCGGTACAAGGGAGTAGGCAGAAGCAAGGTCGGACGTAGCAGAAGGTCGGGGCAGGCAGCAAGGATCGTAGTCAGGGGCAACGGCAGAAGGTCTGGAAACACAGGCAAGGAACACACAAGGAACGCTTTCACTGGCACTAAGGCAACAAGATCCGGCAAGGGAGTGCAAGGGAAGTGAGGTAATATAGGGAAGTGCACAGGTGAAAACCCTAATTGGAACCACTGCGCCAATCAGCGGCGCAGTGGCCCTTTAAATCGCAGAGACCCGGCGCGCGCGCGCCCTAGGGAGCGGGGCCGCGCGCGCCGGGACAGAACAAACGGGGAGCGAGTCAGGTAGGGGAGCCGGGGTGCGCATCGCGAGCGGGCGCTACCCGCATCGCGAATCGCATCCCGGCTGGCAGCGGGATCGCAGCGCCCCGGGTCAGAGGACGTGACCGGAGCGCTGCAGCGGAGGGAGTGAAGCGAGCGCTCCGGGGAGGAGCGGGGACCCGGAGCGCTCGGCGTAACAGTACCCCCCCCCCCTTGGGTCTCCCCCTCTTCTTGGAGCCTGAGAACCTGAGGAGCAGACTTTTGTCAAGGATGTTGTCCTCAGGTTCCCAGGATCTCTCTTCAGGACCACAACCCTCCCAGTCTACTAAAAAAAAATTTTTCCCTCTGACCTTTTTGGCAGCCAAAATTTCCTTGACCGAGAAGACGTCCGAGGAGCCGGAAACAGGAGTGGGAGGAACAGATTTGGGAGAAAAACGGTTGAGGATGAGTGGTTTGAGAAGAGAGACGTGAAAGGCATTAGGGATACGAAGAGAAGGAGGAAGAAGAAGTTTATAAGAGACAGGATTAATTTGACACAAAATTTTGAAAGGACCAAGATAGCGTGGTCCCAACTTGTAGCTAGGGACACGGAAGCGGACATATTTAGCGGAGAGCCATACCTTGTCTCCAGGGGAAAAAACGGGGGGAGCTCTTCTTTTCTTATCCGCGAACCTCTTCATGCGTGAAGAAGCCTGTAAGAGAGAATTTTGGGTCTCTCTCCATATAATGGAAAGGTCACGAGAAATTTCATCCACAGCGGGCAGACCAGAGGGCAAGGGGGTAGGGAGGGGGGGAAGAGGGTGACGGCCGTACACCACGAAAAATGGGGATTTGGAGGAAGATTCAGAGACCCTGAAGTTATACGAGAATTCGGCCCATGGAAGGAGATCTGCCCAGTCATCCTGGCGGGAGGAAACAAAATGTCGCAAATAATCACCCAGGATCTGGTTAATTCTTTCTACTTGTCCATTGGACTGGGGATGATATGCAGAGGAAAAATTTAATTTAATCTTGAGTTGTTTACAGAGAGCCCTCCAGAATTTAGACACGAATTGGACCCCTCTATCCGAGACAATCTGCGTAGGCAACCCGTGAAGACGAAAAATGTGTACAAAAAATTGTTTAGCCAACTGAGGCGCAGAAGGAAGACCAGGAAGAGGGATGAAATGTGCCATTTTGGAGAATCGATCAACGACCACCCAAATAACGGTGTTGCCACGGGAAGGGGGTAAATCAGTAATAAAATCCATACCAATCAGAGACCAAGGCTGTTCGGGGACAGGCAGAGGATGAAGAAAACCAGCGGGCTTCTGGCGAGGAGTCTTATCCCGGGCACAGATAGTGCAGGCTCGCTGAAAGTCCCCAACATCCGTCTCCAGAGTCGGCCACCAATAGAAGCGGGAGATGAGTTGCACAGATTTCTTGATGCCCGCATGACCTGCGAGATGGGAGGAGTGACCCCATTTGAGGATTCCGAGGCGTTGGCGTGGAGAAACAAAGGTCTTTCCTGGAGGAGTCTGCCTGATGGAGGCAGGAGAAGTGGAGATCAGGCAGTCAGGTGGAATGATGTGTTGCGGAGGGAGATCAACTTCTGAGGCATCCGAGGAACGAGAGAGAGCATCGGCCCTAATGTTCTTATCGGCAGGACGAAAGTGAATCTCAAAATTAAATCGGGCAAAGAACAGAGACCACCGGGCCTGGCGAGGATTCAGCCGTTGGGCAGACTGGAGGTAGGAGAGGTTCTTGTGGTCGGTGTAGATAATAACAGGAAATCTTGATCCCTCCAGCAGATGCCTCCATTCCTCAAGTGCTAATTTAATGGCTAGAAGCTCTCGATCCCCGATGGAGTAGTTCCTCTCCGCTGGAGAGAAGGTCCTAGAGAAAAAACCACAAGTGACAGCATGCCCGGAAGAATTTTTTTGTAGAAGAACAGCTCCAGCTCCCACTGAGGAGGCATCAACCTCCAATAGGAAGGGTTTGGAAGGGTCAGGTCTGGAGAGCACGGGAGCCGAAGAAAAGGCAGACTTGAGTCGTTTAAAGGAGTCTTCTGCTTGAGGAGGCCAGGACTTGGGATCAGCATTTTTTTTGGTTAAAGCCACGATAGGAGCCACAATGGTAGAAAAATGTGGAATAAATTGCCTGTAATAATTGGCGAACCCCAAAAAGCGTTGGATAGCACGGAGTCCGGAGGGGCGTGGCCAATCTAAGACGGCAGAGAGTTTGTCTGGATCCATCTGTAGTCCCTGGCCAGAGACCAAATATCCTAGAAAAGGAAGAGATTGGCATTCAAACAGACATTTCTCAATTTTGGCATAGAGTTGGTTGTCACGAAGTCTCTGAAGAACCATACGGACATGCTGGCGGTGTTCTTCTAGATTGGCAGAAAAAATTAGGATATCGTCCAGATATACAACAACACAGGAGTATAACAGATCACGAAAAATTTCATTGACAAAGTCTTGGAAGACGGCAGGGGCATTGCACAGTCCAAAGGGCATGACCAGATACTCAAAGTGTCCATCTCTGGTGTTAAATGCCGTTTTCCACTCGTCCCCCTCTCTGATGCGGATGAGGTTATAGGCGCCTCTTAAGTCCAATTTAGTGAAGATGTGGGCACCTTGGAGGCGATCAAAGAGTTCAGAGATGAGGGGTAAGGGGTAGCGGTTCTTAACCGTGATTTTATTAAGACCGCGGTAGTCAATGCAAGGACGTAGGGAGCCATCTTTTTTGGACACAAAGAAAAATCCGGCTCCGGCAGGAGAGGAGGATTTACGGATAAAGCCCTTTTTTAGATTCTCCTGGACGTATTCGGACATGGCAAGAGTCTCTGGGGCAGAGAGAGGATAAATTCTGCCCCGGGGTGGAGTAGTACCCGGGAGGAGGTCGATAGGGCAATCATAAGGCCTGTGAGGAGGTAGAGTCTCAGCTTGTTTTTTGCAGAAAACATCCGCGAAGTCCATATAGGCCTTAGGGAGACCGGTTACTGGAGGAACCACAGAGTTACGGCAAGGGTTACTGGGAACCGGTTTTAGACAGTTCTTGGAACAAGAGGACCCCCAACTCTTGATCTCCCCAGTGGACCAATCCAGGGTTGGGGAATGAAGTTGAAGCCAGGGAAGTCCAAGGAGAATCTCCGAGGTGCAATTGGGGAGGACCAAAAGTTCAATCCTCTCATGATGAGATCCGATGCTCATAAGAAGGGGCTCCGTGCGGAAACGTATGGTACAGTCCAATCTTTCATTATTTACACAATTGATGTAGAGGGGTCTGGCGAGACTGGTCACCGGGATGTTGAACCTGTTGACGAGAGAGGCCAAAATAAAATTTCCTGCAGATCCAGAGTCCAAGAAGGCCACTGTAGAGAAGGAGAAGGCAGAGGCAGACATCCGCACAGGCACAGTAAGACGTGGAGAAGCAGAGTAGACATCAAGGACTGTCTCACCCTTGTGCGGAGTCAGCGTACGTCTTTCCAGGCGGGGAGGACGGATAGGACAATCCCTCAGGAAGTGTTCGGTACTAGCACAGTACAGGCAGAGGTTCTCCATACGGCGTCGTGTCCTCTCTTGAGGTGTCAGGCGAGACCGGTCGACCTGCATAGCCTCCACGGCGGGAGGCACAGGAACAGATTGCAGGGGACCAGAGGAGAGAGGAGCCGAGGAGACGAAACGCCTCGTGCGAACAGAGTCCATATCTTGGCGGAGTTCCTGACGCCTTTCAGAAAAACGCATGTCAATGCGAGTGGCTAGGTGAATAAGTTCATGTAGATTAGCAGGAATTTCTCGTGCGGCCAGAACATCTTTAATGTTGCTGGATAGGCCTTTTTTGAAGGTCGCGCAGAGGGCCTCATTATTCCAGGACAATTCTGAAGCAAGTGTACGGAATTGTACGGCATACTCGCCAACGGAAGAATTACCCTGGACCAGGTTCAACAGGGCAGTCTCAGCAGAAGAGGCTCGGGCAGGTTCCTCAAAGACACTTCGGATTTCCGAGAAGAAGGAGTGTACAGAGGCAGTGACGGGGTCATTGCGGTCCCAGAGCGGTGTGGCCCATGACAGGGCTTTTCCGGACAGAAGACTGACTACGAAAGCCACCTTAGACCTTTCAGTGGGAAACAGGTCCGACATCATCTCCAGATGCAGGGAACATTGGGAAAGAAAGCCACGGCAAAACTTAGAGTCCCCATCAAATTTATCCGGCAAGGATAAGCGTATCCCAGGAGCGGCCACTCGCTGCGGAGGAGGTGCAGGAGCTGGCGGAGGAGATGACTGCTGAAGCTGTGGTAGCAACTGTTGTAGCATAACGGTCAGTTGAGACAGCTGTTGGCCTTGTTGCGCTATCTGTTGTGACTGCTGGGCGACCACCGTGGTGAGGTCAGCGACAACTGGCAGAGGAACTTCAGCGGGATCCATGGCCGGATCTACTGTCACGATGCCGGCTGGCAGGTAGTGGACCCTCTGTGCCAGAGAGGGATTGGCGTGGACCGTGCTAGTGGACCGGTTCTAAGCCACTACTGGTTTTCACCAGAGCCCGCCGCAAAGCGGGATGGTCTTGCTGCGGCGGTAGTGACCAGGTCGTATCCACTAGCAACGGCTCACCTCTCTGGCTGCTGAAGATAGGCGTGGTACAAGGGAGTAGGCAGAAGCAAGGTCGGACGTAGCAGAAGGTCGGGGCAGGCAGCAAGGATCGTAGTCAGGGGCAACGGCAGAAGGTCTGGAAACACAGGCAAGGAACACACAAGGAACGCTTTCACTGGCACTAAGGCAACAAGATCCGGCAAGGGAGTGCAAGGGAAGTGAGGTAATATAGGGAAGTGCACAGGTGAAAACCCTAATTGGAACCACTGCGCCAATCAGCGGCGCAGTGGCCCTTTAAATCGCAGAGACCCGGCGCGCGCGCGCCCTAGGGAGCGGGGCCGCGCGCGCCGGGACAGAACAGACGGGGAGCGAGTCAGGTAGGGGAGCCGGGGTGCGCATCGCGAGCGGGCGCTACCCGCATCGCGAATCGCATCCCGGCTGGCAGCGGGATCGCAGCGCCCCGGGTCAGAGGACGTGACCGGAGCGCTGCAGCGGAGGGAGTGAAGCGAGCGCTCCGGGGAGGAGCGGGGACCCGGAGCGCTCGGCGTAACAAATGTTATTATACACATTATAGACTCATAGATATTACATACAATTGGACATCCAGTAGGGAAATACTATATAAATTTGTATTAATACCATATGTGATAACAAACAACACAAGTGAAAATATAGGTTACAAAAAATGTGACGGCAGAGAACTCCTCTGTGTCCACTCCTGTCCTTTTGAAACTGCAGCCTACAAAAAAAGAAAAATAAAAAAAAAGGAGGGGGGGGGGACTGAGCAGCCAGCCGTGACTGGATGAAGAGACCCAGCAGAACAGACTCAGGGAGGAAGTGAATGCATGGTGAGTAACGTTGGCTCAGTGCTTGCCTTGGACATGCCCACAAAGTGGGTATCTGAATGAGTGAGCAGCAGAACAGAAGGATTTGTGAGCTAAAAACAGAAGCTAGACACAAAAAAAGACACCTAAATAATCTGCATGACCTAAAGTGTAACATATATAAGCATTATTTTCTTTCTGTCATATTTTCTTTCTGTCATATAGGACTTTTTCTTAATGGAAAAATCAGTTATATGTATATAGTAAATCATAAATTGTTAAATCACCAAACAAATTATTAACTTAGCCTCATTTACATTAAAGTGTTCTTGTCATTTGAAATGGCACAAATTCTGATCAGTCGGTTTTAGTTCTTAGGGTCCCCATTGATCAGGAGAGAGCAGGGAGAAGTCCTGCAGCACCATAGACTTTTAATGGGGTTACACAGCATAGATCGTTGCAGACCAGGGAGTGAAGCAGGCTACTGAACACTTTTCCTTGCTCATTCTCCTGACTGGGGGAGTCTTAGCACTAAGACCCAGACCCCAGACCGATCAAAATGTTTGACATGTCAAATGTTTTTTGAAAAAACAGGGACACCGAAGCTTTTAAGACTAACGTAGAACATACCTGATAGGTAGATACGGGGGAAGCAGCAATAAAAGGTGTGATGGATGTTTGTGGAATCATTCTGTTTGTTGCAATATTGTAGGGAGGAGAATAAAATCTAGGAAACAAAAATAAAATAAGATAGCTCAGCATAAGGGTTCTCTAGAATGTGCTGCCAATGGTCACACTGTTATACATTGTCACATGAATATTTTTGTACTCAATACAAGCACCCATTTTTTGTGTAGCTTATACTGAGGTTTTTAATTGTTGTTTTGAATTTTATTGTGAAATAAAAACATAATATATACTTATCTTTGCACAGAAAATTAAATTTTTTGTTAAGCTAGTAGTAATGTGACATGAATATTGGGATGTATGCATAAGGAATGGTAAGAAAGGACACGTCTGTATGGTCCATAGACAGATGATTGATGCCTGAGTGCATAGCTACAATTGATACTGACGTTATTACAGACTTCAAAACTTCTCCTGCTGTCAAGACCAGAATCAATATGAAGTCACTTCACAATTCTGAAGTGGATTTCCAGTCCACTAAGGTAATTCCTCAGTACAGCAGTTCTACTCACAACAAATCTGTCCTGATCTCAAGATGCATTTGAAGTTGTTGTAATTTATGGTTATACTGAAAGCTAATGCTTGTTTGACACATTTCCAGACACACAGCTTAAGGCATATCTGCTCTCTAACATACTTAGGACATAACAGGAGCTTATTTTACAGTTCTTAGAACATTGCATCAAAAAAAGAAAGACATTAAGCAAAAAAGCTTTTTTTTTGGCAGTAGCCAATTTAACTAAAAAACATAAAAACTCCATGTACCTACATGAATATGTAGTATATTTGTTATTAAAAAAAGAAAGAAAAAAGAAAACTGTACAAAAAGTCCTAAAATATGCCTCTGTTAAACTTATATAACACATGAATATAAACTTACAGTCAGTAACATGGTCAATTTTGCCATCTGGTTCCAAAATGTTGAGTCTGAATATGGCCTAATCACTTCTGCTTCTTTAATTAATGCACAGGCAGATTACCACAAATATGCAACATGTGCTGCCATTTTCAATATGGTAACATTGGAAAAGTTCAGCAAAAGCAGCATTTTCCATGTAATGATTTTAAATACTAATAATTATTGTGTTAAATAAATGTCCCATTAGGATATGGGGGGGGGGGGGGGGTGGACACAAAGCTAGAGCTTAGTGCCTTGGTTGTTGATCTGGTGGATTTGGGCCATCCATGCTTAGTTAGTCAAATTTTACTGTGACAGATTCAGATGTTTTCTGGGGTCTTGGGACCTGGAGCTTTGGTATCATTTGACTGCAGTAGGGGCTTCTATAGTGATGTGATGAGACCACCCCCTAATTGTTCACTTCATTGAAGTGTTTGTAATGTAAGTATTCCATAAATACCAATGGATGTACAGTAAACCTGAGCATTTTACTATTTAAGAAGAACACTTATCTTTTTAGTTTATAGTACCACAACATTTTGTCATATGTCAAATTTACATGTTTTTACATTCATTAAATGCATTTTTGAAAATGTTGTATTGCATATATTTAGTATGCTGACATTCTAACTCTAAGTCCTCACCAGTGTTCTCAAGCACCATAGTGTATGAATAGACCATGGGTTCTTTAGGCATACTACAGCTCCATTGGTCCTGGGGACACCTGTTCTCTATTCTTGGAATTAATGGAGGACACCCATGACATGCTAGTTATCCCCATATTCTATGTATAATGGATAATTTTGGAACTTGGAATAATACATTTCTGTAAGTTGTAGTGCACATAAACAACCTTCAAAGGATATTCCAAGATGAGCAAGATGGCTAACTTGAGATATTTATATATAATTTTATCTCACATGAAAGAATAGTGGCAGCACACACCAAGTCTTCTGTGCAGATTACTTTACTGTTCCCATAGATCCTGATACAGCATAGTGAAACATGGCCTTGGAAAGCAAGAGGCCCGGATGCCGCGAGCACTAGAAAAGTGCGACAGCTATTTTGTAGGCCATGCCTACTTCATTAGACCACCTGTACCAGGATCTATGGGAACAATAAAGTAATCTGCATGGAAGACTTGGTACGTGCTGCCTGTTATTCTTTCATGTGAGATTGATATATAGGGTTTTGTGCAATATGAGATTAGCACCACAGAGTTTACATTAAGCAGTATCCCGAGACTGCCCACAGACATATTCTGTTTTGTATACCGGAGTGGGTCAGAGACAAGATTGGACTTAGAGTTCAGTGTCGAACTATATTGTTGCATGGTGGATCAAAGGGGTATTCCGGCTTAATACATCTTATCCCCTATCCAAAGGATAGGGGATAAGATGTATGATCGCAGGGGTCCCATGCCAGGCGCTGCCTCCAAGACGGCCGTCACATCATGCCACGCCCCCTCCATTTATGTCTATGGGAGGGGGCGTAGTGTGATGTGACATCATGTCCCTGCCTCGGAGGCAGCGTCCAGCACAGAGTGCCTGCGGCTTCACCAAGATTGCGGGGGTCCCCAATGACGGGACTCCTGCAATCATACATCTTATCCCCTATCCTTTGGATAGGGGATAAGATGTATAAAGCCAGAAGACCCCATTAATATATAATTTTATGTATAGTATAGTTTGACAGAGCAAACCAGGCTTAGCTAACAAGGCATGACATGCTCCTCTGCAACAATGTTAAGGACCTGATGAAGCCATGTGAATCAAGGAGAAACGCATTTGTTAGACAAACTATAAGCGTTTCTACTATATATAAACAAGTCCTATTTACCTGTGAAGCAGGAGTGTAAGCAGTGTCTTGGAGAAATTTGAAGACCATTTTGAAGTTAGGTATAGAGTCCCTTGATCCATCATTTCAAGTCTCCTCTGCATCCCTAGAGCTCCCTGTTGTCCTGATATTATTGCATGACTAGTGGTAATTTCTTAACTGTAAAGTTAAATCTTCTTCATTTGTCCTACTTTGCTTTATTGAGATTTATAGGCTTGTCCTGTAACTTATTTGGATGGTCTTCCATTTATGTGAGTTCAAATAAATCTAAATGAACATCATAATGAATTGGAAGTTGTTTTTCACAGGCTCGCTATATTTTTTTATGTGAAGTAAGAATTTATGCTCCAAAGGCTCACATTGAAAAGTTATCATAATAAATACCAAAAAGATAAATCTAGTCTAAGAAAAAAAAGCTGTACTCACCCATTCTGCATAGCTGCTGTCGGGTCATATGTCAATGCCATTCCAGTCTGTATTTAAATAAAAAATAATTTACACTTAATACTCAATGCCCAAAAAATGTGCAGTTAATAACCAAAATAATGTTTTAATATACGGTATGTTACTCTGAAAAGCAGAAAGACTCAAAAATAAAAAAATAAAGATATTTTTATTCCAACTGTTTATAATCCATGATATTAATTTCTTGATAATGAAACTTTGAATTCAAACACTATAATAAAACATGATACTGAAGCAAAAAGGTAAGAAAACACATTTTGGTTAATTTAAAAGAAAAAAAAACACACACAAAAAAAACACTGCATATATATAGTATATGGAAACCCCAACCATAGTTATTATGGACCCCACCAGTGTAAATAAGGACCTTAAGAAAAAAACATATCACTATTACTTTCAGTGCATTGATCACTTAACATGTAATGTTAGTCTGTTCACATCTGAATTTACACTTGTCTTTCTGTTTCATTATAAGAACACAAAACAAAATAAAGGCAATTCCAGATCTGTCATTTGACATTCACCAACACTTTCTATTGGACTCCATTATCCATATTAAAGGGGTACTCTGCCCCTAGATATGTTACTGTATCCAAAGGATAGGGGATGACATGTCTGATCAAGAGGCAGGACCCCCCGCTTTCTCCGGGACAGAGCTGCGGTGTTGCAGTCACGGAAGCCTGTGGCTTCCTTTATCATGACATCACACCAAGTCCCCTCCACTCATGTCTAAGGGTGGGGGCATGATGGCTAATACATAGCCGTCATGCCTCCTACCATAAACATGAATGGAGGGGATGTGGCGGCTGTGATCACCAGTCATCCGGCACGGAGCGGAGTTCACTCCATGCTCCGGATGACTGGGGTGCCGCAGTGGAGATCAGACATGTTATCCCCTATCCTTTTGATAGAGAATAACATGTCTAGTGGCAGAGTACCCCTTTAAGGCCTACTGGATTTCCATCATGATATTTGTCCTTTTACTGGAAAAAAAAAACAACACAGTACACACTAGTATATGTATATTGATGGAATGAGCTGAATCCAGGATCATGGATGGTGATCATCCAAGTCACCATATCATAGTACCAGTTATCCTAATTGATTTTGGTTTATTTTGGGTATTTTAGACTATTTGCTGTTTCTATGCAATATAGTTCTTCCTTGTCATTATGTCACTTAAAGTATGCAACCAACATATCTGACACATACCTGTATAATCATAATCAAATATGACATGTTTAGTATATTACATTGTATAACATTTTGCATGGTCACAGACATACTCTTGGGCATTGTAACAAGTCAACATACTGTCATTGAACAAAATCTGGTATATCAAGATCAATATTACCAATATGCAAAGGACAAATAATACTGCTACCCCATGATCACATATTACCATCACAAAAGGGCTAGATAATATTGTTACCAAAGACTGCCATCACACTATGACTACCACATAGTAACTGAATAACAGCACCATATTGTTACCAAATAACACTATACTATACCATATAGTGGTAGATATCAGTTCGATACAGGCTTTGCAGACCATATAAGTGACTACAGTACAGTTAGATTCAGTAACTTACTGGTAACATCTTCTCTTATCGGAATTGTTCACTTTTATTAATTTTTTCCACCCAGTCTAGGTAGCAGTAATGACTTCTTGAAGTCTCATAATTACATAGTTTATAAGTAGAGATGAGCTAATTGAATCGAACGAAGTTGAATTCGTTCAGAATTTCATGAAAAATTTGATTCGGACCGAATCCAAACTTCGACTCAATTTGAAATAACAAATTTCTCCATTAACGACACCCCTGCGATTGTCCTGTATAAAGTATAGATGCAAGCGGCTTTCTCCTGCACTCGCATCTCTGCAATAGATAGGACGATTTTAAGCTTGTGTCAGGAGTGACACTTGCTGTGACCTGTCCTTAACTGCAGGTACTACTGCTCCCAACATGGAGCACACTCTGCTCCATGTTGGGAGCTGTAGTACCTGTGTTAATAGACAGATTGCAACGGGTGTCACTTCTGACACCTGATGCGATCGTCTTGTATAATGTATAGATGCTGGTGGCCGGCCGCTCTTCTCTGGTCCCACTGTACTATGAGTATTTGCCATATATATACATATTATTCATATTTCCCGCAGAGAGCTGTGATTGGCTGGAACCATCTGGCCAATCACAGCTCCCTGCAGGAAATATAAATTGAATACTATTCACATCACTGACCAGCCGGAGTATAGTGTAGTGATGCGAGCGCAGGAGAAAGCCGCTCCATCTCTACACTGGATAGGAAAATCACATTGGGTGTCAGGAGTGACACCCGGGATGATCTGTCTATTAATACAGGTACTACAGCTCCCATCATGGAACAGTCTGTCCCATGCTGGGAGTAGTAGTACTACCTAGCAAATTTTAAAAATTGAGAAAAAATTTGAAACACATACACACACACTTTAGTAAACACAATATTAAAATGCATTACTAATTTAAAAAAATACAAATTAATAACAAAAATACATTATTTTTAAATTTCAATGGCCCCTTTCTAAATTTTTATGATTGTTGGCTAAATTTTTAGGTCCATGCCTGCCCACATAAATTGATCCCTGTTTAAAAATTAACATTAACCTTTTTTTTTGTCTTTCAATTTTCGAGAGCGGGCAGGGACCAGAAAATTCAGCGCTCAAAATAAAAAATGAATGAGGAGTGCATTATAACGCCTGCGCTCCGGCCGTGAGCGCTCTTTGCTCATGTCCCCGCTGTCGGTAGGGCTGGGATTCGCATCACGGGACGCGCCTGCATGCGAATCACAGCCCGTCACTCGCCTCCCTCATCTTTAGCCACTCTGTGTCCTTGCAGCCCCGGCACGCGTGCCCCCGCCTCCCAGGGTGCGCGTGCGCGCCGGAGCTCTTACTCTTAAAGGGCCAGTGCTCATTTAATCAAGTGTCTACACCTGCACCCTGTCCTTAAATATCTGCTCCTCCCTTGGTTCTCTGACAGATCTTTGATTACCTTATGCCATAGTGAAAGTCTGTGTCCTTGTTACTGTGTACCTGTTCCTTGCTACCTTACCTCCTCTGCACATGTGTACCTGCCCTGACCTACTGCCATCTTGCCATGTCCCGCCAGTCTCCTTCTGTGCCTTGCCACCTCCCATTTACCTGTGTGTATGAGTCGGTCCAGGGGTAGTGACCTGGGTGCCGCCTGCCGCAGCAAGACCTTTCCACTTTTGGCGGGCTCTGGTGAACACCAGCGGCACCTTAGACTCCACTCCCTGGCACAGCTCACGTCATCATCCACACAGGCCCAGAGGATCCACCACCTGCCGTGTCCCTTTACATGCATTTCATAATTTTTTTTTTCTAGTTTTTGTTCTAAATCATATTTTTTTTTTAACTTTTTTAGCCCCATTTATTACATTTTTTGGGGACATTTAGATGTGCTGTCATGAATAACTGCAGGGGTCAGAGATGAGCCGAGGACAGGGACATCAGTAATATGTATAATACAGTAGGCAAAAAAAAGACTGAGTTTCCCTAATTTTCACAAAAAAAAAACCCATACATTTACAGAGGTCTTCTATCAAAATACAAAGATACTTTAAATTGTAATTTGCGGAGGCAGATGGCCGGGACAATAATGTATGTATGTATTTAATGTAATTGTGTAGGACAATGTCATTGTAATTATTAATTACAATGACATTGTCCTTCACAATTACATTAAATATATACATACATTATTGTCCCAGCCATCTGCCTCGGCAAATTACAATTTGCCTGAAAAAATAAAATAAATGGGGCTAAAAAAGTAAAGCGAAAAAAAAAATGATTAGAAAACTAGAAAAAAAAATTATGAAATGCACTCCTCAAAAAAAAATATGTTAATGTTAATTTTTAAACAGAGATCAATTTATGTGGGCAGGCAGGGACCTAAAAATGTAGCCGACAATAATAAAAATGTAGAAAGGGGCCATTTAAATGTAAAAATAATATATTTTTTATAATTAATTATTTTATTTTTTTATTAGTAATGGATTTTTATATTGTGTTTAATAAAGTGTTTGTGTATGTGTGTTTCACTTTTTTTCTCTATTTTTTTAAATTTTTTATAGGTAGAGGTAGTATGGGAGCTGTAGTCCCTGTACTAATAGACTGCCTTGGGTGTCACTCCTTACACCTGATGCGATTGTCCTTTCTATTGCACAGATTGAGCGGCATTCTCCTGCGCTTGCCTCTCTGCACTATACTCCGACGGGCCAGTGATGTGAAAAGAATATACATCACTCATTCCTATTTCCCGGATGGTGCAAGCCAATCACAGCTACAGTGGGGATCAAAAGTTTTGGCACCCCAGGTAAAAATATGCATTAATGTGCATAAAGAAGCCAAGGAAAGATGGAAAAATCTCCATAAGGCATCAAATTACGGATTAGACATTCTTATAATATGTCAACAAAAGTTAGATTGTATTTCCATCATTTACACTTTCAAAGTAACAGAAAACAAAAAAAAAATGGTGTCTGCAAAAGTTTAGGCACCCTGCAGAGATAATATCTTGTTCTGCCCCCTTTGGCAAGTATCACAGCTTGTAAACGCTTTTTGTAGCCAGCCAAGAGTCTTTCAATTCTTGTTTGAGGTATCTTTGCCTATTCTTCCTTACAAAAGTCTTCCAGTTCTTTGAGATTTCTGGGCTGTCTGTCATGCACTGCTCTTTTAAGGTCTATCCATAGATTTTCAATTATGTTGAGGTCAGGAGATTATGGCCATGGCAAAACCTTCAGTTTACGCCTCTTGATGTAATCCTCCAAGGATTTCGAGGTGTGTTTAGGATCATTATCCATTTGTAGAAGCCATCCTCTCTTTAACTTCAGCTTTTTCACAGATGGCATCATTTAGCATCCAAAATTTACAGAAATGTTATTGAATCAATTTTTCTTTCTACTCCTGAGATGTTCATAGTGCCACTGGATGCAATACAACCCCAAAGCATGATTGATCCACCCCCATGCTTAACAGTTGGACAGAGGTTCTTTTCATTAAATTCTGTTCCCCTTCTTCTACAAACGTACATTTGCTCATTCTGGCCAAAAAGTTAAATTTTAACGTCATCTGTCCACAGAGTGACACCCGGGATGATCTGTCTATTAGCACAGGTACTACTACTCCCATCATGGAACAGTCTGTCCCATGCTGGGAGTAGTAGTACTAACTAAAACATTTTAAAAAATAGAGGAAAAAAATTATAATACATTACTAATAAAAATTTGCCGAGAATTTATTCGGATCAAATCTATTTTTCAAAATTCGGCGAATCGTCAGAATCAAATTTTTCGAACATTCGCTCATCACTATTCATAAGCTTTAAAAAAGACAAGAATCCATTAAGTTCAACCTATTTCTCTATTGTGTCCATTCTGAGTTGATCCAGAGGAAGGCAAAAAAACTCTTATGAAGTTGATGCCAACTGCCCCATATTAGGGGAAAATATAACAATCAGAATAAATCCCTGGATCAATGTTCTGTAATAAATCTAGTTTCTAGTTCACCTTGACCATTTCCTCTGGCAGAGAGTTCCATAGTTTCACTGTTCTTACAGTAACGAACCCTAGTTTTTGCTGGTGCCTTCCAGTCATGTATTGTCTCTGAAGTAATTTCTGGAATGATTTTAGGCTTTTACATCTCAAGCACCCTTCCTACCTCTATACAAACTCCCCTTAGTGACCCACACGATAAGTGCCCCCAAATAGCACTTAGCCCCCTTTAGTACCCCACACTGTATTTAGGTCCCTTAAATGCTTCTATACTGCACTTAAGCATCACCCTGTGCCACTGATTTGTAGTTAGACCCCATAATGTGTATGCCTCATTAATGTGCCTCCATATTGTAATTCCGCACCATACTATGTTCCCATTTTATATTTAGGTGCCCTTGCTGTGTCTCGTTTAATAGTTAGACCCCCATATTGTCCCCAACTACATGGAACATAATAAGGCCGCTGTAATTTTTCCTGCTTCATAGTTAAATCCCAATACTGGACTCCAGCTTCATAGTTGTGCCCCAGCACACTTTAACCCACTTTGTAGTTAGACCCCCACAAAGTGTAGGCCCCACATAATGTGTTGCTGCTTTGCAGTTAGATCCTCATAATGTGCCCTTGCTTTAGAGTAAAGCACCCACCATTCTGTACCCCTGCATTATAGTTAGGCCGCACATACTTTGCCCCACTTTGTGGTTAGTAAATTGGGAATATGGCCTTTTAAAAATGTTCCATGTAGTTAGTCTTCCTTTACTATATCTTTTCTTTTGTTATTGTATCCTAAGACATATAAATAGTGGGAAGAGATCATCTACAAGAGGCCGGCAAAGAGGTTAAGGTAAGATCTCCATCCTCCTAACCAACGTTATCTTAATGGTCTGACAAACATGATTTTTTTATATGTGTATTGTGTTATTTTGGTTGCCCAGTTGGATGGATACTTTTTAGAGCTTCTTGGAATGTTATGTTTTATTGTTTCATCTGGTTGATCACAGGCAATAATGCTTATGCATACTACACATTCTAAAGCTTTTTATAAGTGATCAAATATCTCAGATTCTTAGGTAAACAAAAATATTAAAAATTATTTTTTTTTGATCATTATCTCTGTACCCTTTCTATCTGATAGTAGTTTTTCCATTTGACAATTATACTCAATAGCTTGACTTACTTCTTCCATACTGGGAACTCTTACATATTCACAACCTTGCAATATGTATCCTTGCCACAGTTAAGATTAGTATCTTAGAAATGCATGCTGCATGGTTTCTACTTGCCCCCTTGAGCAACATTTTCCTTTCCTGTGTATGACCCTTGCTTGTTTAACTATGAACCCTTGCTGGCCATCTTGACCTGTTTGGCTGTCTCTAACAAAGCACATACCCTGCCAGTCCAAGACCTTGGCCATTATCCATTCTTGTCTCTGCCTGTACCATCGTGCCTCAAACCAATGTGTCTTAGACTAGCCTCCACCTGTACTGGGACTACTCCCAGAGGTAGTGACCTTTTAGCCCCCCGCAGCAAAGACAAAGTTCTCATAGAAGAGAGCTAAAGGGTGAAAATTTTAAAGCTACTTAGACAACCCCTTCAGGAGTGACTCAAAACCAAACTGGTTCGTGGCAAAGCGGGTCCATACCTGTTGCCTGTTATAGCTATACTTTAGAGAAAAATAGTATCTGGATCACCCCTATAAATGGTTATTTCCATGTCATAAAGTGATGACATATTATGACATTTTATATCTCAAAGGGTCCAATCTCTGGAACCTCTACTAATCTTGAGCATAAAAGGGTCACATCACTGGTGTCTCTGTTGGCTCTTATCTGCTTTTCCTTGAACAGCAATGCTCCTGTTCAGCCAAATAAGCACAGAATTACAGTTGACCACACCTGCTTAAATGAAGCTGTAGTGGAGCTTCCCTGCACGGTGCAGTGGAACTCTTAATTCTCAGGAACAGTAGAGGCCCCTGAGGACCCATTTTCTGATCTGAATTTTATCATCATGACATGATTGTTCAGGTCCTGATGATGACATACAGGCCAGAGAACATTAACTACTCTCAGAAATGGATACTGCTGTTATGGAACCTGGCAATTGCAGCATTGCAGAAGCATTAGTGTGTCTAGGTGTAACGGTAATTAACAGTCACTGGTCCAGGTGTTGTTGTTGGGACCTGTACCAATAAGGTCCTGATGACTGATCCCAGGTGGAAGCCTGGTAATTACAGCCACATCTGGACCTTTAGTACTGCGGAAATACTGCAATTGTCAGCTAAATGGGACTATAAATATACAACAGCTCTGCAGACTGGTAGCTGCCATATATTTACCAGGAAAGGGTTTTATGGTTACGAAAATACTTATCAAAGATTAAAAAATTGTATTATTACACTTAAAAACTGACATTTTTTTTTTTTTATCAAAGTGTAGAGTGATGAATTCACTTTTGCTGTTTCTTACCAGTATGTGCTTTTGGAAAAACTGCTTTCAAAATAATGAAATGCATTATTTTAAATGACAGACGCATCTATTTATGCAAGGCTAACCCTTCCTTTATTTCTGCTTAACATCTAGTAATTTTGAGTGAGTGATAATAGGTAGAAGTACCACCCAGTATTCTCTAAAACAGATATATGTAGTAAATAATAGAATAGGTGTTAAAACTACTTGACATAAGAGTAACTTTAAAGTGTGCTTACAGGTGTGTCGCTCAACTGCAGAGCAAGCTGGATGTTTTTTTCTGTCAAATTCTCTGAAATTGGCTGTCATTCTGTGTCCCTGCCATTGGTAATACTTAGTAAAAAACCATCCTCGCATCTTTACAACTTTCTGAGCCGATTGAGTCTCAAAGCTTGCTGAGCAACCAGACCTAATTCACTACTGAAATAGCCCATTATACATATCACCTAGGGGTGGTGCTGAAATAAACAACATGGTAAGATCTTTGAAGGCTTAGGAAAAAAAAAACCTTATGACAAGTCCAGCTAGGAGCAATTTGAGTTCATAAACCACATCCTGTAAAGAATGACAAAATCTCTAGGCTTCAGTCAGCCAATACCTGACTATCTGTGCCTACCTGGGCTGATTTTATTTACTGGCCCCTGTTGAAAGACCGGCAGTGAGGCCAGATGGGGACTCCCCCAGAGTTTGTCACTTAAGTTTGTGACAAGGCCTCAACATAACAAAATGTGAAAAAAAGGACAAAGGTTCTGAAGACTTTTCAAGTGCATCGTATCTAGCCCCAAAGTCAGCATTTAAGTTACCACCTGTGGCAGCTATATAAGCATATCATTGTATAATGAAAAATTCTGACAGATAGCCAGCTACCAAAATGGACAATTGGTATGAATAGTAGCCTTCAGAATTGCCTTCATTCTTGATGTCATACTTTCTACAAGGTGCTGGAAACAGGTGATGGATTTTGGTCCATATGGTGCTCTATTTGATTGAGATCTGGTGAGGCCATTGAAGTTCAGTGACCTCATTATCATGTTCAAGAAACCAGTTTGAGATTATGGGGGAAATTTATCAAAACCTGTCTAGAGGAAAGGTTGCCCAGTTGCCCATAGCAAACAAGTCCAAATCATCACCATTCCACCCTCATGGTTGACAGTTGGTATGAGGTGCTTCTGCTGATGTTGTTTTCACCAAACATTGTGCTTTGAATTATCGTCAAACATATCCACTTTGGTCTTGTCTATTTAAAGGAAATTGTATAGATTCAAATTTTCTACCTAACGCTGCCATGTACTTTTTAGAAAGTAGATGCTTTCTCATTCCAACCCTTCCAAACAAATCATACTTGTCGTTTTTTTTACGTTTACTGAACTTGTACATTTAACTCATGAGAAGCTAGTCAACTTTTTTGAGTTATGATTAGTTATTTATATATTTACTTTTAGAAGACCTTTGGTTTCAGTGTGCTGTACATATAATAAGGGATTCAAATACATATCCTAACACAAAACAAGCACAAAATATACATGAATAAAGTAAATCACTGATTGGTACAGAGGGATACATAACTATTAGTGTTGCTCGCGAATATTCACAATTCAAATTTTATTCGCGAACATCGCATATTCACGAATTCGCGAATATTCGCGAATATAGCGCTATATATTCGTAATTACGAATATTCTTTTTTTTTTTGTTTTTTTTGTTTTTTCACAGTACACATCACAGTGATCATCCCTCTCTGCTTCCAGCTTATGTGGTGTAAGAAGGCTCTAATACTACTGTGTGAGACTGGTGTGCGAATTTTCGCATATGCGAAAATTTGCATATGCAAATTTTCGCATATGCGAATTGTCGCATATGTTAATTTTTGTATATACAAATTTTCGTATATGTTTATTTTCGCATGCGAAAATAAAACGAGACTATTACGAATATGCGAATATTCGCGAATATGACGAATATTCCTCCATATATTCGCGAATATTCGCGAATTTGAATATGGCCTATGCCGCTCAACACTAATAACTATGACTGTGATATCTTAGAATCTTGAATGTTTTCTATTGTAAACAGTTTTTTTTACTGGAGATTTGTTTATAAATGGCCTTCTAACTTTTCCCAGATTGATGGGCAGCACTAATTGCTTTTTTAAAAATCATAGCTAATGTCTTTCCCCATGGCCAAATACCTGAATGCTCCAGACCGACAAACTTCAAAACTTCTACTTTAATAGGAATGGTCCAACTTGCTGATTGTCAATTTCTCAGGGGCATTTGATTAGCAGCATCTGGCTGCTACTTACCCTCTTAATTTTTATGGAAGAATAATTTCTCATGTGTTGTTGTTCATCTAAGGCTAAATCTTAAAACCTTTTTACACCTGAAGGACACAGTGCTTTCATTTACGCCCTGCACCTGCTACCCCTGTAAGAAGCATGCTCAGGAATTAAGCGCGCTTCAAACCTGACAGGTGCCCATTGACTCTATAAACCCTGAAAAGTGGTAAAAATAATCTGCTGAACCTTTAGAGAAGCTGATAAGGACCTCCATAGTGAAATTGCTTGATCATGATCAGCTGAGATGATGGCTGATGACTGCCTACATGCCTCTGTCCTATTTGATCAGTGATCTAAAAATTCAGGTAGCCTGTATAATAATAAAACACTCTATTGCATTGCATTGAACAATCAAAAGATTGCATGTCTTAGTCCACTATGGGTACTAAAAAATAGTGAATTAAAAAGAAAAAGGGAATAAGCCCCTCCCCTAATAAACATTTAAATCACCCCCAACCCCTTTCCCATAAAAAATTTAAACAGAAATAAATATAAACATTTGGCATTGCCGCGTGTGGAAATGTCTGAACTATTAAAATATAACATTAATGTAACCGAACAATGAATTGCGTATACATGAAAAAATAATACAGTTCAGCACAGCTGATTTTTGGTATTTTCATATACCAGAACACAATTAATAAAACATAATCAAAAATTCCCATCAAAACAAAAAAACATACACGTTTTTTTAAGTAGAGAAAAAATTGGTCATTTTTGAAATGTTTTGACCTACAGAATAAGGATAATGTTTTTTTTTTTATTTTTATTTTTTTTTTACTTGAAAAATGCAATGCATAGAAACCAACACCCCAAAAGTGGGTTGGGCAAAAGAAAAGCCCTATGGGTCTGGAGGTAAAAAACTGAAAGAGATATGACTCTTAGAAGGCGAAGGGAAAAAAGTAAAGCTCAATAATCAAAATTTGCTGCGTCCATCAGGGGCTAAGGACCAGGTACTTTTTGTTATGTTTTGATAAATTAAATTATACGTTTCTAGGAGGAGGATTTTTTTTCTCTGTGTATATATATATATATATACATACACACACAGTATTCATTCATAATATAATTAATAACTGTCTCTCCATCTTTGGGCAATCAGAGAGAATTTAATTGAATTCCCCAACTGATATTCAAGCATAGCTTGAGGAGAAAAACACTAAGATTGAGAATTTTTCCCTGCATAAAAAATACATATTTTAAGACATGAACTAATTTATTATGCTGCATATTTAAGGACTGGAAATCTACCCTGCATTCTTACCTTGTCAAGACTATTAAATTAAATTAGGTCTTGTCTTCCATTTGCTGAAGTACAACTACAGTAAGTCATATAATATTCTGGCTATGTGATTTTTTCATACTATTAATGGCTTATAATGAATTGATGTTCCAATATGTTTAAAAACCTGCACAGTAAAGCCTGTGATGAAGATGTATATTATCAGCTCTTTATCCATTTTAAATTCTCCAATTAATCTTTTATATGTTTAAAGAAAATATTTTTTTTTGTAAATTTTTTATATCATGTCAGTAAATTACCAAACAAACGTTTTATGTTTTTTAGAAATGTTCTCTCCGGCAATTACTGGAGCCTGTTTTGCTAGGTCTTACTTTTTGAGGCATAATTGTGACATAAATCTGTTTAATTCAATAACAAATTAAACGCAGTTGTATCTTAACAAGGATAATCTCCTCATAACTTTATGATGAGTCAGTTTCATTTATTAGCCCTGTTAAATTACCATATATGAAGTTTATTTAAAGCTAGGTCAAGGGCAATGTTATAAAAAATAAATAACTTAAGAATATCTTAAAATCAATATATGCTTACATGGGCATTGTCATTTCAAACAACTTATCTCCATTTGATGACCTATGTGAGTACTAACATATTTGTAAATAACTTAATGTACCAAAAATGACTCCTTACCCCCCAAAAAATCTCTAATATTTTGGCTACAAAACACATGATATAGGGGTGGTGCTTAGTATATACTATGTGCAGGAGATGGGGGAGAGAGTCAGAGAGAGCCTGGACTGTGTACCTGTATGGTGAGCAAGTCTGGCTGTTGATATTGATCCACACTGTTCATGAGAGGTAAATCAAGGTTTTTCTATTATCTCTCACCACCTATAAAGCTCAGGGCTCATTTAAATACCTTTGTACCTACAACTGTATGCTCACAGTGTTGTACTGTAATCTCATGATCCTCATCCTCATCAGCAGCAGGTCAGTGTTTACTATAAACCCTTCCTTGCTGTGCTACTTCTGTTTATTTTTTCCATTTCTGCTTACATAAAACTGGCTATGCAAGTGTTATGTAAGCAGAAATAATAATAAAAAATTAATAAAAAATCAGTAATCAGTAACCCTTTCTCCCCCCACATATGCCATCTATAGTTCACTACTGTGTGAATCATCCCCCAGCACCAAATTAGCCTGTTAAGTTCACCTTGACCAGCACTATGTCATGGGACTCTAGAGAGGAGTATGTACTGTGCTGTGATTGGACAAAAAAGTAAGAGTAAGGAGGAGAACGGCAGCGGGACCCGGCTGTTAATCTTGCCGGAGTCCCGCCGCAGCTGCCGAAGCCGCGGTTGCGCCGGTCCGGGCAGCATTAACCCCCTTGATGCTGTGATAAATCCTGATCACGGCATCTATGGTGTTGACAGGGGGAGCGCTCCTGTTCACCAACGGTGGTGCCATTGGTTGCTATGGCAGCAGGAGGTCAGATCATGACCTCCTGTCTGCTTGCTACGGAAGCCTATGAGATCCAGCCAGAGGCTAGATCGCACAGGCTGTACATTGTGCAGCTCATCAGGTCATACTGTGCTGCAGTACAAATGTATTGCAGCATAGTATAACCTGTAAAAAGTGTAAAAAATTTAATAAAAAGTTCTTCAATAAAAGTATGAAGTGTAAAAAAAAAATAAAAAAAATGCCCCTTTCCCAATAAAAGCCCTGTATTATCACCAAAAAAGATCAAAAACACAAATCATATACATAATAGGTATTGCCACGTCCGTAATGAGGTCTACTATAAAATTATAATGTAAATTATCCTGCACGGTGAACACCGTAAAAAATATATATATATATTTTAAAAAAGCACAAAATTCACCAATTTTGGTACAAATAGCGGAATAAAAAAGATCAAAAGGTAGCATGTAGCACAAAAATTATACCAATAAAAAGTACAGCTCATCCAGCAAAAAATAAGCCCTTACTCAATGGCATCTGACGAAAAATAAAAAAGTTACGGCTGTTGGAAAATGAATGGCAGAAAAAGAATTTTGCTCAGGAAAGGAAAAAGAACATAGAAGGCTATATAAAATGGGTATCGCCATAATCGTACTGAGCCACAGAATAAATATAACATCACTTTTACCACACAGTGTACACCATAAAAAAAACAATGTCAACGCCGTTTTTCACAATATTTAGAATTTTTACACAAAAAATGCTGAATGTGTCAACAAAAATGCACCACTTATATAAAGTACAATATGTCACACAAAAAACAATCTCAGAATCGCTCTGCTCAGGAAAAGTGTTCTAAAGTTATTACCATTTAAAGGGGTACTCCGGGGAAAACCTTTTTTCTTTTAAATCAACTGGTGCCAGAAAGTTAAACATATTTGTAAATTACTTCTATTAAAAAATCTTAATCCTTCCAGTACTTATTAGCTTCTGAATGCTTCAGAGGAAATTCCTTTCCATTTTAGCAACTGTGCATAGCAGATGAATGCTAAGGGCAGCATAGTGGCTCAGTGGTTAGCACTGCTGCCTTGCAGTGCTGGGGCCTTGGGTTCAAAGCCCAACAATAAATAATAAATAAAGAGTTATTATTATAATTACATCAGCAAAGAGCACTGTGCTCGTGATGTCATCACAGAGAATTCCAAAAAGAAAATAATTTCCTCTGTAGTATTCAGCAGCTAATAAGTACAGGAATATGTGATTTACAAATCTGTTTAACTTTCTGGCACCAGTTGATTTAAAAGAAAAAAGGTTTTCACCGGTGTACCCCTTTAACCCCTTGGGGACGGAGCCCATTATAACCCTAAGGACGGGAGCATTTTTTGCAAATCCGACCACTGTCACTTTAAGCATTAATAACTCTGGGATGCTTTTACTTATAAATTTGATTCCAAGATTGTTTTTTTCGTGAAATATTCTACTTTATGGTAGTGGTAAATTTTTGTCGAAACTTGCATAATTTCTTGGTGAAAAATTCCAAAATTTGATGAAAAATTAGAAAATTTAGCATTTTTCTAACTTTGAAGCTCTCTGCTTGTAAGGAAAATAGACATTCCAAGTAAATTTTATATTGATTCACAAATACAATATGTCTACTTTATATTTGCATCATAAAGTTGACAATTTTTTACTTTTGGAAGACATCAGAGGGCTTCAAAGTTAAGCAGCAATTTTCCAGTTTTTCACAAAGTTTTCAAAATCGGAATTTTTCAGGGACCAGTTCAAGTTTGAAGTGGATTTGAAGGGCCTTCCTATTAGAAATACCCCACAAATGACCCAATTATAAAAACTGCACCCCTCAAAGTATCCAAAATGACATTCAGTAAGTTTGTTAACCCTTTAAGTGTTTCACAGGAATAGCAGCAAAGTGAAGGAATAAATTCAAAATCTTCATTTTTTACACACGAATGTTGTTGTAGACCCAGTTTTTGAATTTTTACAAGTGGTAATAGGAGAAAAAGCCTCCAAAAATTTGTAACCCAATTTCTCTCGAGTAAGGAAATAGCTCATATGTGTATGTCAAGTGTTTGGCGGGCGCAGTAGAGGGCTCAGAAGGGAAGGAGCAACAATGGGATTTTGGAGAGTGAATTTTGCTGAAATGGTTTTTGGGGGGCATGTCACATTTAGGAAGCCCCTATGGTGCCAGAACAGCAGAAAACCCCACATGGCATACCATTTTGGAAACTACACCCCTCAAGGCACGTAACAAAGGATCCAGTGAGCCTTAACACCACACAGGTGTTTGAAGACTTTTCGTTAAAATCGGATGTGTAAATGAAAAAAAAAATGTTTTCACTAAAGTGCAGTTTCTTCCCCAAATGTACCATTTTTACAAAGGGTTATGGGAGAGAATGCTCCCCAAAATTTATAACCCCATCTCTTCTGAGTATGGAAATACCCCATGTTAGGACGTAAAATGCTCTGCGGGCGTAATACAATGCTCAGAAGAGGAGGAGCGCCATTGAGCTTTTGGAAAGAGAATTCATTTGGAATGGTAGTCAGGGGCCATGTGCGTTTACAAAGCCCCCTGTGGTGCCAGAACAGTGGACCCCCCACATGTGACCCCATTTTGGAAACTACACCCCTCACAGAATTTAATAAGGGGTGCAGTGAGTATTTACACCCCACTGGCGTTTGACAGATCTTTGGAACAGTGGACTGTGCAAATGAAAAATAAAATTTTTCATTTTCACGGACCACTGTTCCAAAAATCTGTCAGACACATGTGGGGCATAAATGCTCACTGTACCCCTTATTACATTACACGAGGGGTGTAGTTTCCAAAATTGGGTCACATGTGGGGGGGGGGGGGGTCCATTGTTCTGGCACTATGGGGGCTATGTAAACTCATGTGGCCTTCAATTCCGGACACATTTTCTCTTCAAAATCCCAATGGCGCTCCTTCTCTTCTGAGCATTGTAGTGCGCCCGCCGAGCACTTTACATCCACATATGGGGTTCTTACTCAGAGGAAATGGGGTTCCAAATTTTGGGGGGCTTTTTTCCTATTTACCCTTGTAAAAATGAAAAATTTAGGGTAACACCAGCATTTTAGTGAAAACTTTTTTCTTTTTTTCATTTTCCCATCCAAATTTAATGAAAATTTGCCAAACACCTGTGGGGTGTTCAGGCTCACTATACCCCTTGTTACGTTTCATGGGGGGTGTAGTTTCCAAAATTGGGTCACATGTGGGTATTTATGTTTTTGCATTTATGTCAGAACCACTGTAAAATCAGCCACCCCTGTGCAAATCACCAAATTAGGCCTCAAATGTACATGGTGCACTTTCACTCCTGAGCCCACATATGGGATATTTCCGTACTCAGGAGAAATTGCGTTACTAATTTTGGGGGGCTTTTTTTTCCTTTTACTGCTTGTGAAAATAAAAAGTATGGGGCAACACCAGCATGTTAGTGTAAACATTTTTTTTTACACTAACAGGCTGGTGTAACCCCCAACTTTTCCTTTTCATAAGGGGTAAAAGGAGAAAAAGTCCCCCAAATATGTAGTGCAATTTCTCCCGATTATGGAAATACTCCATATGTGATTCCCAAACAGGGTGCCTCCAGCTGTTGCTTAACTCCTAGCATGCCTGGACAGTCAGTGGCTGTCCAGAAATGCTGGGAGTTGTTGTTTTGCAACAGCTGGAGGCTCCGTTTTGGAAACACTGCCGTACAATAAGTTTTTCATTTTTATTGGGGGGGACAGTGTAAGGGGGTGTATATGTAGTGTTTTACTCTTTATTATGTGTTAGTGTAGTGTAGTGTTTTTAGGGTACATTCGCACTGGCGTGTTACAGTTAGTTTCCCGCTAGGAGTTTGAGCTGCGGCGAAAAATTTGCCGCAGACCAAACTTGAAGCAGGAAACTTACTGTAAACCTGCCCGTGTGAATGTACCCTGTACGTTCACATGGGGGGACAAACCTCCAGCTGTTTCAAAACCTCAACTCCCAGCATGCACTGACAGTGCATGCTGGGAGTTGTACTTTTGCAACAGCTGGAGGCACACTGGTTGGAAAACCTTAAGTTTGGTTCTGTTACCTAACAGTATTTTCCAACTAGTGTGCCTCCAGCTGTTGCAAAACTACAACTCTCAGCATGTACTGACATACCGTGCATGCTGGGAGTTGTACTTTTGCAACAGCTGGAGGCACACTGGTTGGAAAACCTTCAGTTAGGTTCTGTTACCTAACAGTATTTTCTAACCAGTGTGCCTCCAGCTGTTGCAAAACTACAACTCCCAGCATGTACTGACATACCGTGCATGCTGGGAGTTGTACTTTTGCAACAGCTGGAGGCACATTGGTTGGAAAACCTTCAGTTAGGTTCTGTTACCTAACTCTGAATTTTCCAACCAGTGTGCCTCCAGCTGTTGCAAAACTACAACTCCCAGCATGTACTAATCGCCGAAGGGCATGCTGGAAGATGTAGTTATGCAACAGCTGGAGGTTATGCAACTACAACTCCAAACATGGTGAAACAGCTGTTTGAGCACGCTGGGAGGGCTGGAGGGCTACAGTTTATAGACCACTGCACAGTGATTTCCAAACTGTGACCCTCCAGATGTTGCAAAACTACAAATCCCAGCATGCCCAGAAAGCAAAGAGCTGTTTGAGCATGCTAGGAGTTGTAGTTTTGCAAGATCAGGAGGGATACAGTTTAGAGACCACTATATAGTGGTCTCAAACTGCAGCCCTCCAGCTGTTGCAAAACTACATATTCCAGCATGCCCAAACAGCAAACAGCTGTCTGGGCATGCTGGGAGTTGTAGTTTTGCAACATCTGGAGGGCTACAGTCTCAGGGAGCCGTCTTTTTCTGCCCCACGCCGCCCGTTCCGATCTCCGTCGCCGCCCGCCGATCACTGTCACCCGCAGCCTCCGGAGGGGTAAGTGGACCTTCGGCGTACGGTCCCCGTTGTTTCCCTGTCCTGCCCCAGCTATTGTGGGTGGGCAGGACGGGGAAAACGAAAGTAAACCCCTCCGCCCCCCGATCTGCTATTGGTGGTCGCTTCTAGACCACCAATAGCAGGGATAGGAGGGGTGGCACCCCTGCCACCTATCTCCTATCAGTTCAGGGGGATCGTAGTTGTCTTAGACAACCGCAATACCCCTTCTATTCCGGGTCACCATAGACCCGTAATGACCCAGAATCGGCGCAAATCGCAAGTGTGAATTCATTTGCGATTTGCGCCGATCGCCAACATGGGGGGGTCTAATGTCCCCCCTGGGCATTTGCATGGGGTGCCTGCTGATAGATATCAGCAGTTACCCATGGTACGGTCCCCGCCCGGCGCACAGCGGGGTCCAAAATTCCCACGGGTGTATGGATACGCCCTTCGTTCTTAAGTACCAGGACGCAAGGGCGTATGCATACACCCTTCGTCCCCAACAGGTTAAAGAGATACATGTCAAATTAAAAAAAAAAAGAGCCTGGTCATTGAGGTAAAAAATGGGTCCGTCCTTAAGGGATTAATAACAAGATTATATCGACGATGCACAGTTTTTCCTCAAATATAATACAAATTTAAGTTGTTAATGGGGACAAACTAATAATTAGTTTCAGAAGTTCTACAATTTTCCAATGAACTTTTTTACATGACTTCCTCATGCTTTTCAATAGCTCTGCTTTCAGTCAGTCTATAGGAACCTTCATCGTTTACCTCCAGGGGCTAAAAATCTCTGTTAGCGCCATGAGTGCAACACAGGTACATAGCTCTTTAAAGACATACAGCAGCTGATTCTGTCACACTAGCATACAGATTTTTATGAGAGCCATTGCTAGGCAACAATAATGCTCCTTGCTGCAAGGATTACCCTGACAGAACTATCGGATTGTTCTTCAATGGTTTGAAATTCATCCCGTATAAAGAGACCTTTAATGGTTACAAGTGATAAGAATCTTTAAGGCATTGTTATTTTTGCCTTTTGTGAATTGACGTGAAAGACAAAGCACAATAAGGCAGAAATGTCTTCACATCGGCAACATGATAGTCCAATTTGAGGGCACTTTCCTTGCTCTGCGGGCACACGGAATCCTTTGCCACTCACCAAGAAATAAGTCTGTACTGTGCTGTGATGTCGGCTTATGCATTTATCTAACTTCATAGTCTCGGTAACTGTTCAGAAACCTCATTAGTCCCTAAAAAACAATCTAAAGTAATGCAGGATATACCGTATTTTTCGCCGTACAAGACGCACTTTTTCTTCCCCAAAAATCGGGGGGGGGGGGGGGGGGGGGAAGTTGGTGCGTCCTATACGGCGAATACCTGCGGCCGGGACCCGCCGCTAATACAGGACATCACCGATCGCGGTGATGCCCTGTATTAACCCTTCAGACCGCCGCGTCTGAAGCAAAAATAACACTAACCCGGCTGCTCAGTCGGGCTGTTCAGGACCACCGCGGTGAAATTGTGGCATCCCGAACAGCTTACAGGACACCGGGAGGGACCTTACCTGCCTCCTCAGTGTCTTCTCCATGCCGGGATCCCCTGCGCTGTCCGTCTACGTCATCATGTTGTCGCGCACGGCGTCATCCAATAGGTGATGTGATGACGGTGACAGAGAGCGTGGATCCCGGGGAAGAAAAAGTCCGGAGCGTCGGGGACACCACGGGGACGCGGCGACATCGATAAAGCGACATCCAGGGCACCGGTGACGCGTCCGGAGCGCCGGGGACACGTGAGTTCTACCTCCTATACCAGTGGTCTTCAACCTGCGGACCTTCAGATGTTGCAAAACTACAACTCCCAGCATGCCCGGACAGCCAACGCCGCGCACGGCGTCATCCAATAGGTGATGTGATGACGGTGACAGAGAGCGTGGATCCCGGGGAAGAAAAAGTCCGGAGCGTCGGGGACACCACGGGGACGCGGCGACATCGATAAAGCGACATCCAGGGCACCGGTGACGCGTCCGGAGCGCCGGGGACACGTGAGTTCTACCTCCTATACCAGTGGTCTTCAACCTGCAGACCTCCAGATGTTGTAGTTTTGCAACATCTGGAGGTCTGCAGGTTGAAGACCACTGTTGGGTTCAGAATCTTTATTTTTTTTAGATTTTGCACCTATAAATTGGGTGCGTCCTATAGGGCAAAAAATACGGTATTTGATAGGGTGGAGGATGGAAAAGGGGGATGCAGCTGCAGCTTCTCACTTTCTGTAAGATGATATAGTATTGGTTTAGATAGGCAGCAAAAGTGAGGAAAGAGACTTTAAATGTGACAGAATGCTAAGCACTTGCTTTACACCAACAACTCCCATGAAGACATGATGGTATGCTTTCAAATAAGCCACAATTTTATGTTCCTCTTTGACAGCAAAAACATTTCAAGCTGTATACATTGACATTTTGTATTATTTTGAACTGAAAACAGCTTCCTCTTTGAAATGTCTTAAAAGATTGGCAAGACAATCTACAACCTGATATGCCTTTTACTATGAATAATGTCTGCCGTGGGAGATATAGTAGAAATTAATAGCAGGTGCAGATATTTGACAAGTCTAGACTTTCCATTCCCTTTCTCTCTAATCTAATAAGATTTTGCTCATGACTATATTACCTGATTCATTTTACTGAAGACATGTAGGTAACAGTGACTTTTAAAAGCTGTCTTATTATATGAAAACTATTTGTAATATTATAATAATAGCATTTTGGTTTATGTTACATGATGATGATGGAAATTCTAAAAATTTTGTGTTAAATACCAGTTAAAGGAGTTATCCAGTTATTAAAAAGCATATCCCCCTATCTACAAGAGAAGGAGATAAGTGCATGATTGTGGGGGTCCGATCATGCTCTTGCCCTCGCCTTCCATGACATCCTAGTCTCGGCAGTGATGGCCCGCTCAGCCGATCACTCATGTGGGCCATCGCTACCGAGTCGAGTATGTCTCAGAAGGTGGGGGTTGGGGCACCCATGGGGGAGAGCTGGGCTCTTTCTGGAGATCACAGGTGATCCCAGCAATCAGACACTTTTCCCCTATCCTTTGGATAAAGAATATGGTTTAATAATTGGATAATCCTCTTAAAGGGGTACTCCGGTGGAAAACTTTTTTTTTTTTTTTTTTATCAACTGATGCCAGAAAGTTATACAGATTTGTAAATGACTTCTATAAAAAATTCTTAATCCTTTCAGTACTTATTAGCGGCTGTATACTGCAGAGGAAATTATTTTCTTTTTGGATTTCCTTTCTGTCTGACCACAGTGCTCTCTGCTGACACCTCGGTCCATTTTAGGAACTGTCCAGAACAGGATAGGCTTGCTATGGGGATTTGCTTCTGCTCTGGACAGTTCCTGACACGGACAGAGGTGTTAACAGAGAGCACTGTGGTTGTGACAGAAATGAAATCCAAAAAGAAAATAATTTCCTCTGTAGCATACAGCCGCTAAAAAGTACTGGAAGGATTAAGATTTTTTAATAGAAGTAATTTACAAATCTATTTAACGTTCTGGCATCAGTTGATTTAAAAATAAATAAATAATAATAATAATTTCCACCGGAGTACCCCTTTAAGTCATATTTTGGTTGTGTGTGAACTTTAGGAATCCAAACCTTTTATATGACAGATATGATTTGGAGCAATGATCACAGTAAAAGTGTTATTGTACATAAAAAAAAAAAAAAAAAAAAAATCTGTATTTGCTTAAAAATATATGTCTAATTGTTTCTTAAAGGAAACAATTATTAACATGTTGCCTACACAAATCAAAAGTCTGGATGACACCGGGTCACAATCCTGAGACCCGCTGAAATCATATAGTTATAGGCCGGGGAAGTAAATAGATACCACAGGGGCCTGACTCTACTGAGTAAAGTGCTAGTGCTTCAAATTGCAATTTAAAATAAAAGTGCAATGACAAGTGCTGAGATAGTACACAAAAACACATGTGATTAATGAAAAAGGTATATCATTAAAACTACATAGAAATGAAAGGATACATAGAAAATGCCAGCAGATAGAACAGGTATACAGGCTTGTGTAGAGAAAAAAGGACTCACCCTCAGCCCCACACCACAACTCCGACGTGTTTTGCCAGGAACAGCTTTTTCCAGGAGTGGACTGGGAGGGCCATAGAATATATATAGGACATGCGCCAATGAGGACAATCAAAACACACCTGTTCCATATTATAATACAGATCCAGAGACCGGACGTGACCAAAGATGCACGTAGCCACGAGAGCACAGGACGATGCTCGTGATCACGTGAACGGAAACATCACGGGAGCCACTGGCGAGCAACTGTCTGAATGCAGGCTGTTGCGCTTGGTCACGAGACCATACTATTTATATTCCGGTTATGGGAAGATGGCTTCCGTGTGATCAGCTTTATACAGAAAAAAGGTTGGATCTGCTGGGGAATCGATCATGCTACTGCTCACATCTCTGGCTTATAACTAGCAAACAAAGTGGGTCAAAAGTTTTTTTTTTTTTTTATGATAGTAACCTTTTTAAGAGGTTTTCCAGTTTACAATTTGTTTTAAGGGCCCAAAATGCTATCAAATAACAAATTAATGGTCTATCCAGTCTAGCAGTGATCCCCAGTACAATATTCAGTGGGTGCCCTGGTCTCTCTTCACAAGAGGATAACATGTGACCGACATAGTCAATCATTAGCCCAAGTGGTCATGTTCCATATGTCTGCATTCATGGCTTCTATGACTAAGAGGAGATTCCAGGAGTAGGGAACATGAACACGACCATTGAGTCCACTGATTGGCTGCAACGCACATGTGTTGTCAAGAGAAGCCAGGGTGGTGACTGGAGCTTATAAAGGGGATCACCACTGGATCTTAAAGATGAGTAAGCATTCCTTTGTTATTTTACAGAGTTTTGAGCCTAAAAAAAAAAAAAAATGAATTACCCCTTCAACGCCCTAAGACCCACTATGAAAGCCACTGTTTGCTTTGAGAATACCAGAAGTCTGTCATTGCCAGGATTTGGTACTTTTTACAAAATTATATTATTTATTATTTAAACTAATAAAACATTTTAAGACAACGGGGCATAAACTGTCAGGCGGCTTATATGCAATTACATATTATGATGCATGCAGATAAAACGCATTCAGTGAGTTATTGTTTATTCCAAAAGTGCTTATTGTCTGTCTGTTTTTAATTCAATAATATGAATGATCCATCCTTATGAAACACTCTGTGAACTTTAGCTATAGCATTATATCACAAATACTGTTACAGGGAAAGTAAACAAGCAAAATCATATCCAACCATATCCAGCTTGTTGTCTGAAAAATCTATCTATCTCTCTTTATATCTATAATAAAAGGAATGTGAGCGCTGTAAACATGGTGAAAAAAAATTAAAACAGTTGGGGAGATAAACAAAATTGTATGTTATTAGACATATTTTTAGACCAAATGAGCCAAAAGGATTGCATTTATACCATGCTCAAGAAGGGGGGGGGGGCGACTTAGTGATAATTGGGCATGACTTTTGTTAAAAGGGTGTGGTTTACATACATGCACCATTTTTGGCACACCTATTTGAAAGAGGTCTAAAGTTCCTCCAAAAACAGCACCACACTTGTCTGCATGTTTTGTATAGATATTTACCCTATTGGCAAGACCAGTATATGGAGGGTTAAATATGAAATGTTCCCCTAGACCACCTGCTAAAGGTAGCCCAAAAACATAATCCTATATTTCCCATGTACAGGGCCGGCTCTTGCCATAGGCTAAGTAGGCAACCGCCTAGAGCGCCCCCTTGAGGAGGGAGCTGCCTGTGGCCTTAATTATAATACTGATGGGCCTGCGGGCAATGACATACAAAGTTATCATTGTGCTGTGCCCCACGCCAGTCCCCGCAGTATACTCTAGCCACGCACATTGAGAGAGTTCCTGCACTAGCAGGAACTGACAAGAGTTACTGTAAGTCTGTCAGCATATACCGGGACTTGAGCCACTGCAAGCCTGCTCCATTCTGCACTGTTTCACAGTTACATTTGATCTGTGCTGCCCTGTGCTGTTTTCTTCTTCTTACTATGTGTCCCCTTCTCTTCAGGAAAATAGGAGAGAAGATTGGCCAGGACAGATCAGATGTAACGAAATACAAGTCTGATCCCCTCAGAGATACAGACCAGCACTGGAAGTGCTTTACAAGCACAAGACAGGGACCACTGGGCAGTGTCAATAGATTAATACATAAATTTAGGTGCACTACTGTGGTAGATGTAAACAGTGACATTGGCTAACCCTCAACACTGATGTTAAAATTGAGACATTTGCCAGTATAGCCTTATATGAAGGACATACCTGAGCCTGCACATCATGCCAATGTTTCTCAAGTGGCACGGGACCTAACACTAAACCTACATGTGCTGTATGGGCAAAACCTTTGGGGGCTCAGGTATGTCCTTCATATAAGGCTATACTGGCTAATGTCTCAATTTTAACATCAGTTTTGAGGGTTAGCCAATGTCATTGTTTACATCTACCACAGTAGTGCACCTAAATTTATGTGTTATTCTAAATGTTACACATCCACATCCTCATCTGGTGTAGGATTCTATTGTGACACTTGTAGTCTGCTGCAGGCATCCTCCATTGTATGCATTTTATGCTGGAAATTTCCCCTAGCAACAGACCCAAACTATGTTTTCCCTCCCCCAGATCTGTACCCCCTCCCCCAAGCTCTGTACCCCCCCCCCCCCCCCCACCAGCTCTGTACTACCCCAGTTCTGGATCCACTACTGCAGCATCCGAACAATATAAAAAAGTAAGTGACCAATATGTCTATGTATGCGTCTATATATATTTCTACTGTATATGTGTGTGTGTATGTGTGTGTGTGTGTGTATCTGTGGAAGGCACAGAGCCAAGACTGCTATTTTCATAGTGTCATCCACACTACAAGCCTGTACAAAAGGTAAGTGCAGGTGACATTGATGACAGATTTCGTATTAGGGAACATTCACACAGGCAGATCCACAGCGTATTTTACGCTGTGGATCTGCCGCTAAAGGACCGCTACAGGGTGCCTTTAGATGTGCCTGCTCGGAGCGGCAATATGCTGCTATAAGCAGAAACACTGTGAAGTGCGAGTCACCTTGCTCATGCGCAGTATACTCGCACATCGTGACTGCTCTCCGCCAAGCTCATGGAGCAGGGGGAGCAGTCGCAATGTGTGCGAGTACAACGCGCATGCACGGCGACTTGCACATCGCATCAGTGTGTCTTGCTCGTAGCGTCGTATTACCACTCCAAGCATGCACAACAAAAGGCACCATGTAGTGGTCCATCAGCGGTGGATCCACAGCGTAAAGTACACTGTGGATCTGCCCTTGTGAACATACCCTTAATATAGCCAGCAAGAAAGAAAGTCAAGCACACTCACCGCGTTAGTTGCTTCCTCTGTGCTCTTTATTGAATTCCGTACAAAGAAAAAGTGCAGGGAGACGACATAGGGAAGAGGTGTTCGTGAGCTGTGGAACCGTCTTGCGCTACAAGCGTTTCATAAGGCCCCTTACAGCCCCTCCTCAGTAAGGGGCCTTTTGAAGGGCTTGTAGCGTGAGACGGTTCCACAGCCCACGAACACCTCTTCCCTATGTCGTCTCCCTGCACTTTGTATTTGTATAGAATTCAATAAAGAGCACAGAGGAAGCAACTAACGTGGTGAGTGTGCTTGACTTTCTTTCTTGCTGGATATGTTACAAGTCTTATGCTCATACAAGTATAGCACCACCACCACCTGTGCATGAATTTGACAACTTCAGTACTGTGTCAATGTAAGAGGATTGTAATAGGTGCAAAAAGTAAAAGTGGTCTGCTGTGTCGCTGCCTTTCAGAGATCGAAATGCGGGTTCAGTCTTTTTTTATATAAATTCTCATTTATTGTAACATAAATTGTGACATCAATTGAAAAAAAAGGGGGAACTTACCCCCGAAATGCTTTTTGCATGTCTGATATCTCAATTTATGTTACAATAAATGAGAATTTATATAAAAAAAAGACTGAACCCGCATTTCGATCTCTGAAAGGCAGCGCCACAGCAGAACACTTTTACTTTTTGCACCTTTTATAAGTCTCTTGCCGACCTCTTATCGAGTACCCGGCCGGATCCTGCAGGCTGCAGCCCGAGATCATCTGACCCCAAACGGAGGGGTTATATGCATATACCAAGATATACCCCAGGTGAGTACCACTGATATTGGGGTTTGTGGCTTGGGATTATCCCACTGAATTACATGAGGCGCTATCCTCTCCTTCTCTTTTTCTCCTCTATCTACAATGTAAGAGGAATTACACTGGTGTGTGAAATAGCAGTGCCAGGTTGTCTGCCTCTCCATTGCCATTGATACCCTTAATATAGAATGTAACTCAGGATCAGGAGTATTTTCTTGTTTATTCCAGAGCTGCATTCATCCTGTACTGATCCTAAGTTATATCCTGTATACACTACAGAGTTGTACTCATTATTCTGCGGGTGGGGTTACAGGGGAGATTTATCAAAACCTGTGTAAAGGAAAAGTTGCTGAGTTGCCCTTAGCAACCTCTCAGACCACTTCTTTCATTTTGATAAGGCCTCTGAGAAATGAAAGAAGGGATCTGATTTGTTGCTATGGGCAACTGGTCAACTTTTCCTCTTTACAGGTTTTGATACATTATGATACTTATCCTATACTGATCCTGAGTTCAATCCTGCATTATACTCCAGAGCTGTACTCACTATTCTGCTGGTGAGGTCACTGTGTACATGCATGACTTATCCTGTACTGATCCTGAGTTATATCCTGTATTATACTCCAGATCTGTACTCACTATTCTGCTGGAGGAGTCACTGTGTACATACATTAGATTACTGAACCTGAGTTATATGCTGTAAATCTTTTTATTATAAAAATCTAAAACATAACAGACATAATCAATAATACATAACATAAACTCAGCTTACATGCGCCATAAATATGAAACAAAATAAGACAAATTGTCATTATAACAAAAACTAAACTTTTACCAGCCAGTCCAGTTTCAACTAAAACTAATTACGTACACGTATATATAAACTAATGAAATAATATGTGTACCCCAACACCATACATCACACCAAACTCACACCAAATACACAAACAAAAACTCTGCCATGCCCGGCAATAGGAAATAAAAGCCGTCCAAACCTGGACATAATGAAAATATTGACTAACAGGCAGCAGATACATTACAGACAAAACATACATATAAACATATATATACATATAAACATACATATAAACATACATATAAACATACATATAAACATACATAGACTTTTTTTTCCTTTTCCTCTCTCTCTCTCTCTCTCTCTCTCTCTCTCTCTCACGAAAGGTAACTAAACATTAATAAGCATACATATACGGTAATACAGAAATACAGGTAAATGAATAACAATAACAACTCTTTCACTATCTAATCCCAAAGCCCCTCCAGCCCCTCTTGCCATGAGATGGTATAAATGTCCAGTCCATAATCCACACCAGGAGCCGGGCATCATGGAGTCCAATATTGTTCATCAATGTCTCCACCCAGCTCAACTCTTACCCCCCATTCCCCCACCCAACCTATTCTATAGCCCCCTATATACATATATACAAGAAAGTAAAAGCAAGGCCTATTCAGCCATGCCACCAAAAGGTTTGCCACACAACATAATTACTTAAAGACATACTATACACTTATTAACATAAACATAACTATATACATAACATAACTATACATATAACTACATTACTATATACATAACATAACAATTGTAAGGCCCAAGTTCAGTTACCTGCAAGCCCTTCATACACTCATTTCTCTAAAACAAAACAAAAAGCTAAAGGTGACATGCGCCAGCCCTCCACCGGGATCAGAGTATGGCAGACCAGATACCAAATAATTTTTAAACCTATCCCTCACCTACTTTCCCTAGACTCACACTATCGCTGCCCCTAAAGTTTAAGCTGTCCCTACACACTGACCCTACACTGACCCTACCACTCTATCCCTAACCAGAATTAAGGTGCCTCCCCCAAAGGGTTCAGCATCTAGGGCACATCAAATGAAAACCCTCTCCATAGGAGAGAAGCCCTACTTGTACCCAATCTGCCATACTCTAAAGACCTGATCTTCCCGAGGTCACCAGTGATATTCCTACAGACCTCCACCTCGGAGAGGACTTTTCGCTGTGTAGATATTAAACACCGTGCATTCCACGTGTGGTACCTAACCACTAAGCTAATTAAAAATAATGTGCACCGATCTCGGCCACCCAGGATCTTGAATGCTCCATAAGCCCACTCCGGATAGGCAAGGCCGGCAAGTTGACTCCAGCCGATGGAAGCGCCCACCCGGTTGTAGACCCCTATATTAAAGGGACAATGAAGCAGGAAGTGGTCCATGCTTTCCAGCGTGTTCCCGCACTCTTCTCGGGGACAGTCCCGGTTATCAGAGCTCCTACACTTCAGGTTGTCCCTTACACATAGCTTCCCCTGAAAGCAGCGCCAGGCCAAGTCCCAAAACTTCTGGGGGATCCGTTTCGAGTTCAAAAGACTTAAACCAACCCTCAGATCTCGACCTGGGCAGTCCCTGAGCGCCAGAGGCTTCTGGAAGTGGGTCAACAGAACCCGTTTGTCAAGGGAACGCCTTGACTGGGTCCTGATCTCCCACACTCCCAGACCCCACCGACGTAACGCCTTCAGAGTCGGGGTAGCGTAAGCCGGAAGATATCCATGTGGTGTACGGAGGTCCTTCACTTGCCCTCCTGTCTCCCATTCCTGGAAGAAAGGCCGAAATCACTCCCTGCAGGAGAGTACCCACGGAGGAGCCCTCTCTTTCCAGAGGTTTGCGATGTTGGCTTTCAAGAAGGTGTTTGTTAAGAACACCACAGGGTTTACCATAGATAAACCCCCTAGTCTCCTCGTGCGGTACGTAACCTCCCTCTTGACTAGGTTCATCCTGTTCCCCCATAACAGTTGGAAAAACAGGCTGTAGATCCTAGTGTAGTAAGCCTCTGGCAAGATACATACGCTGCCCAGATAGATAAACAAGGGGAGCAGGTACGATTTGATCAGGTGTACCCTTTCCCTGAGGGTCATAGACCAACCCTTCCACTGGTCCACCTTCTGAGTGGCATCCTGGAGCTTACCATCCCAGTTTTTGGTGGGATAATCATCCTGGCCGAATGTGATGCCCAAAACTTTTGCTGACTCTTGGAGCCCTGGAAGGGTGTCCGGGAGATCAAACATGGGATCCCCCCCTCCCAGCCAGAGACTTTCACACTTATCCCGATTGATCTTGGACCCGGATGCCTCCGAGTAACGATCCACCACCGACATCACCACCTCGACCTCCACCCTCGAGGAGACGAAAATGGTGACATCATCAGCGTACGCCACCACTCTCTGGGCGACATCCAGCTCCGCCAGACTCATCCCGACTCCCGCTAACGGCCCACAATCTACCCTCCGGACGAAGGGATCGATTGCGAACACGTATAACAGCGGGCTCAAAGGACAACCCTGACGGACTCCGGACCCCACCTCAAAAGAGCGGCCAGACCAACCGTTCACCAGTGGGAAACTCTCTGCCCCTGCATATATGGTGACAAGCCAATTCACAAAAGTACTCGGTAAGCCATATCTCAGGAGGACGGACCAGAGGTACTCGTGGTTCACCCGATCAAATGCTTTGGCCTGATCCAGGGACAACAAGTACCCCTTCCAGAGACCCGCACTACTCCGCTCCACTGCCTCCCTGACACTGAGGACAGCACTTAAGGTGCTTCGGCCCGGAACAGAGCAGTGCTGGGCCCCCGAAAGGAGCCGGGGTGCAAACTTCACCAACCGATTAAACAGTATCTTGGCCAGAAGCTTCCTGTCCGTATTGAGAAGAGCTATGGGTCTCCAATTCTCAATCCGGCTAGGATCTTTACCCTTTGAGAGAAGAATCAGGGCCGACCTCCTCATTGACTTTGGCAGAGTGCCCGAGGAGAGACACTCATTAAATACCTCAGTCAAGAGGGGAGCTAAAGACTCCTTAAAGGTCCTGTACCACTCGGATGTTAAGCCATCCGGACCTGGAGACTTCTTAGGGGCAAGCCCCTCGATCGCCAGTCTCACTTCCTCTTCCCTGATTTCTTCTGCCAAAACATCAAGAGAGGGGTCTACCCCTGGCTCAGGAATGGTTTCAGCCAGGAAAGCCGACATCTTGTCCCGATCTAGATCCTTCCTCCCCAAGAGGTGTGAGTAGAAGGATCTGACAACCTCCAGGATCCCTGATCTGGACCGATTCAGAGATCCCGTACTATTGATCAGTCCTGAAATGACTTTACTACTCACTGACATCTTACAGTTTCTGTAAGGGTCGGGCGAGCGGTACTTCCCGAAATCCCTCTCAAAAACCAAAGATGCGTGCCTATCGTACTGACACCTCATCAGCAAGGATTTCACTCTGGAGATATCCTCTCGGCTACCTCCAGTCGAGACGAGAAGCTCGAGTTTCCTCCTCAGACCCTGATACAGGCGATACCTGTTCAGGGACCTGAGGCTCGAGAGCTGGCGGAAGAACCCCGCAACCCGCTTCTTGAATATCTCCCACCACTCTGACTTACTACTACAAAGGCCCAGTAAAGGTACCTGACTCTGAAGAAAATCCTCAAAGGACTGTCTTATCTCCGCTTCCTCCAGGAGGGACGAATTCAGCTTCCAATAACCTTTACCCATCCGGGGGGTCTCTGAAACATTCAAGGAAAACAAAATCATACAGTGATCGGAGAACTCCACCTCAATCACGGACACTGCGGAAGAGACGGCTTCCTCCTTTAAATAAAACCTGTCTATCCTAGACCTGCAGCTACCTCGATGATAGGTGAAACCCGCGTGGCCTGAGGGGCTCCGGATGTGGGCGTCCTCTAGGCGAGCTTCCCTAACTATGCTATTGAGGGCTGTACTATCATAAGCCAGCGGACCATTGGAGCCTCTCCTATCTTGGGACCTCGTGACAGTATTGAAGTCCCCTCCAAAGATCACTTGCCGACTTGTAAAAAGGAAGGGCTTGATCCTCATAAAGAGGCTTTTACGGTCCCACTTTGTTTGTGGGGCGTAGATGTTAATGAGCCGGAGCTCTTGCCCCTTCATGAGGACATCTAAGATCAGGCACCTCCCCATTTCCAACTCGATAACCCGTCTGCATTCAACAGGAGCGGTAAAAAGGACCGCCACCCCACTATATGGCTCAGCCGCAAGAGACCAGTGGGAGGGGCCGCGCCTCCACTCTCTCCTGGCTTTTACCAGGGAGGCTAGATCTGACAACCTGGTCTCTTGCAGATACAAAATGTCGGCTTCAACTCGGCCGAGAAAATCAAAGGCTGCAAATCTAGCCATATCAGACTTAATGCTGGCACAGTTAATGGATGCCAGCATCAATGGGGTGAGTGCCGCCATCCTGAGTGATCGAGTTGGATGGCCTATCCCCTTTACCTCTTACCCTTCTTCTTCCCCCCTTCCCCATCAGAAGAAGACCCCCTTTCCTTCTTTTTAGACCTCTTTAGGGATGCTGACATATCCATCCCACGATCCTCATCTCCTGACCCAGGGGCCATCTGCCCTCCCAAGGAAGTTACCTCAGAAGGAACAGGCTCAGCACCTCCCGGAGGTTCCTCCGCCTCTGAACAAAGACTCTCAGCCTCCCCCTCCAAAGAAAGGGAAGAGTCCTTGCCAAGGGCCCGATACCTATTGGATAGAACGATCAGAGGGGGGTTGGTCAGGCTTTTCCCAAGCACTTGGCCTGCAACACCGGAGGAGGAAGATGATGCCCTGAGTACCCTCTGGCCCTGCCTCCTTCTGCCGCACTTTTGTTTTTCCTTTTGCCCTTTCCCATCTTCCTCATCCAAACTTTCATATTGAGAGGAACTTGAGGAAATGGCCCTATTTGCCTCCTCTTTACGAAGTTTCCTTATCTCTTCACCTAACTCGGCGTCCCCAAGAGCCTCAGCTGTCTTCTCTGAGCCAGCGTCGGGAGCAGGATCCCGGACTACACCTTCTACCAGGGAACTTTCAAGATCCCTGCTCCTTCTGCGCCTCTCCTCCCTCCTAAGCTTAGAGGGGCTCTTGTTCTTAACTTTCTTCATTGGCTCTAGTGCCCCTTCTCCTCTGCTGGTCCCCACCCCAGATGAGGCAACCTCACTGCTCTCCCCATCCCGGGTGGTCACAGCATTGGAGAATGAGCGGGGACACCGGCTAAATGGGTGACCAAGGTCACCACACAGGTTACAGCGAATCTGGCCACAGGTGGCAGCCAGATGACCCTCCGCACCGCACAATGCGCACATCTGCTTAGTGCAGTTTGCGCTAAAGTGTGTGGGATCACCACACTTGTGGCACAGCTTCGGCTGTCCCTCGTAAAAGACTTGTATCCTATTGCGGCCGAGAAAGGCGGCTGATGGAATGTGTGCGACAGTGTTACCTGAACGGCGGAGGCGGACGTAAAACGTCCAGGCTCCAGACCAAATGCCATGTTCATCCAGATTTTTCTTGGGGACGTCCGTCACCTCCCCATACCTGCTCAGCCAGGTCATGATGTCATAGCAAGAAAGAGACTCGTTACGTGTCAGAACGGTCACTTTCTTGACAAAACTCTGGCGGGATACCGCCTTCACAGCGAAATCCTGCCAGACAGGCTCGTCCTTCACCAGTGCATGATTAGACCAAAAGAGCTCAAGCCCTTCTGGCTTCACAAAACTGATGTCGAACTCAGAGGTACCGAAGGGGTGGATCAGAGCAAAGATGTCATTAGCCCTGAATCCCATCTGGAAAAGAAGCTCCACAACTTTTGCCCTAGAAGGGCATGCATCACCGCCTCTCCATACCAGACGGGCCACATTCCTCCGACCACGCTCCTGCCCGCTTGTTGGAAGGGACCAGACCACCTCCCCATTATGCTCTCGGAATGCCCCAAGTCCATGTCTTTCTATCCAAAAAGACAAGTCGACCTCCCGGTCCTCTACCTGGAGCGTTCTATCCCCTCTCCTTAAAGCCTCCAGGAGGCGCTGTTGCAAGTTACCTTCCCCTGGATTAAGAGATGAGGATCCCCTGGGACCCCCAGCAGCGACATTAGCATAACTCCTTATTGGAGCAGTCGCCGCCGGGGGGGCAGCCGGACCGACACCACTCCCCCCAGAAACAACAGTAGAGGCAGTAACATTATACATAACACTTGTGCCTGTCCCCTCCTGCCTAGCTGCACTGGACTGGCCGGGATGTAATCTTGCTGGCTTTATGATGCCGGGCTTTACACTTGCATCATTGGCTTCATTGGCTTCATTGGGCACACTCAACCTTGCAGCAGTCTTCCCTTTAGGAATATCGGAAGAAGCTGCTTTGTCGCATACTTTGCCCTCGGCCTCCGCCAATACCTCGGCTTCAATTTCTTTAACTGCTACTAACATTGCATGGGTTGTATCATGTCCATGTTCCTGTGGTACCAGTCCTCCACCGCCAGCTCCACCCACAGCAGCCCCACCACAGCGCTGCAACTCAAAAGAGCCAGACACCGCTGACTGGGCCGCCGAGAATGGCGCCCCGGTTCCAGACACCTGGACACTCCCCCCTTTGCCTGCAGAGGAGTGCCCCGCAGTGCCAGACCTGTTCTGGGAGCTGCCCTCTCCCTTGTCTTTATAATTGCCCGGCCGCCCGAGCTCCATACCAACCTCTGTCACCTGGACACTCCCCCCCTCACCTGCAGAGGAGTGCCCCGCAATGCCAATATCCCCTAACTGGGGACATGCTACCTTGTCCGCAACACTGTCCGGCCCCTTGGCCGTATCTTTGCAGGTGCTGGCCCCGCTACTATGACAAGCGAGGTCAGCGCTTTCCCCCATCTTTACTGTATTATCCCCGGTGTTCTGGCCCCGCTCCACATTTGCAGAAGGGGGGACAGGCAGATTACCAGGGTCTGCACCCTGAACTGACTTTGCAGCCGGCCCAGGGTGCACAAAAGGAACATAAATCAAGCTTACTTGCTCAGATGTTTTTTTCTGTCTTTTCTTCTTCTTTTTTATTATTTGTTCCTCTCCAAGGTCGTCGCCAAAACTAAAATTATCCAAATGCATGGGGGACTCCATCTTTACAATTTGTGCCAGCAGGGCGCCACCACAACCCTCCTCCTCCTCGCCAGCACTCTCGCACGATGTAGGTGGTAATGCCACTTGTCCTGCAGGTAGACTTGCTTGGGACATGTTCACACCCCGCATTGGCTGCGGCTTGGCTTCCACAGCTTCCCCACTTGCCAGCACCTCAGCCTCTTCAGCCTCCATTTCTTGGACCTCATCCTCACTACTGCTCTCATCTGCTGAACAATCACCCCCAATCTCCTCTTCTTTTACTGGGGATTTCATCCTGGAGGAGCGATCCTCATTAAGAAGTTTCTCCCTAAATAAATCGCTCCCCTCCAGGACAGCCATTCTCCTCAGCTCAGTCTCCTCCAGCTCCAGCCTCAAGGACTTAACCCTTGCAGAGTACTCTGGTTTCTTCCGCTTGGTAGTTGTGCTCACCTGATACTTGGCAAACTTTAGCTCCTCTCTCAGCTCCCTCAGCTTCTTCCCAAGGAGTTCGTACTCACCAATCTTGGCAGCAAGTCTGGAGCTGTATGTCGCCATAGACTCCTTGGGTCTTCTCTGGCCCCACTGCTCCACAACCTGGCTCTTGGAGGAGCTCTTCTGTGCTGCAGAGACCTTCTTTAAACTTGTCTTGCTTGCAGGCTTTTCTTCCTGGCTGAGAGCCTTGCGGCTTCCAACCATTGCTGGAGGGACAGAATCCACATCGCTGCGGACCCTGCCAGATCTTCTAACCCCTCCAGCCGGGGCACTGGCTGGTAGCTTTCCCTCTACACCCCTCGCCAGCCTGGACCGAGGAGTGGAGGTCAGCGGATTCATGCTGATGGCTCCCCCAGGAATCTGCCACCTTCCTGGGAAAGCAGGTGGAAAAATCAGCCTCTCTCCTCTGGAAGTCTGGAGTCTCAGGAGCTCAGCAACAGACACACCTAGTGACCACACCCTCCAGAGCTGTACTCACTATTCTGCTGGCTAGGTCACTGTGTACACATTACATAACTTATCCTGTACTGATCCTGAGTTAGGGTACGTTCACACGGCCGTCTGTCCCAGTTTTTTTCCCTCCGTTTCGGTTCTGTTGTTGCTGCTTGTAAACGGATTACAAATGATTGTAAAATAATCTATTTGATGTCAATGGGATTTTTTTTACAATCCTTTCACATCTGTTTGCACCCGCCTGCGCTCATTTCCGTTTTTTTTTTTCTTACGGGAGGAAAGACGGTGCATGCAATATTTTTTCTCCTGTCAAAAAAAAGAAAAATGGAAAAAAAAGCAGATACAGTAAATTTAACATTGAAGTCTATGGAAAATGGATGAGCCTTTAATGTCATCTGTTTGCATCTGTTTTTGCAATCCGTTATTTGATCCATTTTTGCTTATCGGTTTTTGCTCAGAAAAAAAAAAACTGAACAATAACGGATCCAAACAGATCCAAATGTATAGCATTCATTTGCATCAGTTATTGTCCGTTTTTTATTAAAGCCAGTTTTTATTTTTGATGGGAGAAGAACGGTACGGGTCTAGAAGGCCGTGTTAACGCAGCCTTAAGGTGCATGCACATCATTTCTGTATCTGGCAGCTAGATCCAGGGGGAGAGTTTCAAAACTGCCGGCTGCTATATCAATGAGCCAAACAACTTTTGACCCGGACTGAAAACGGCAGTAGACCACATTTTTCAGTCTGGGTGAAAATCTGCATATGGTCACTAGCTGACTTAGTTTGGTTCATTGAAATGAATGGGGTATGGCACGGGCCTGCCAGGAATAGCAGCAGGCAGTTTTGAAATTCTTCATTTTGGTTCCTGCTGCACGAATTGTGGTGTGCATGTACCTTTACATCCGGTATTATACTCTAATATATGAGGAGGGGGTTGTTACAGTGTGTCACCCCAGTAGTAAGGTGGGGCGTGTCAAAGGGTGGAGCTAATCGGTGGAGTGAAGGGGTGGAAAAATTAGCTTTTGCCTAGGGTGGCAAAAATCCTTGCACCAGCCCTGCCCATGTACCCCTTTACTCATATAAAGGGTACATAGGAAATATAGGGTTATGTTTTTTTTGCTACCTATAGCAGGTGGTCAAGGGGAAAATTGGGTATTACAACTTAGCTCTGTTTACTTCTATGAAACAGAGCTGCAATGCCAAATAAAGACACCATTTTATTTATTTATGTATAATTTTTTTTATTTTAACCATTTTTGGAATCTGCTGTTTTTTGCTTTTATATTATGCTTGGACCCACGTCAAGGCCCAAGACCTCCTGGCACCTGTCTGGTTCTATAGTGGTGATTTTCTAGGATATCTCATTGCTATACTGTATATTATTTGTACAAAAATGCTACAGTCAGTAGTTACCCTAAAGTAAAATGTGGCAAATTTATAAATAGGCCCACTGTATTCTATTTCACAGTTTCATCTATTCTTGCAATACGCAGATTTATTCCCCTTTTTAAACAATTTCCTTGTTTAGAATTTGATAAATTTGTTAAACTGGTATTGGACATATGTCTGCTCCAGTTCAACCGCCTCCACTTTTCAAAAGCAATTTTAGGAGTAAAAACTTATAAATTATATAATTTGCTACTTTCTTTTACGCTGCAAAAGTGCCACAAATGTCTTGAAAAAATTCCTCACTTTTTTTCTGTTGTTTTTCTCTAAAGATTTTTCTAAAGGACTTCAAAACACCAGATGAAATGGCTGCACCAATATTTATTAATAATAATAATAATAATAATAATAATAAAAAGGCTTGTTTAAAAGAATGTCAGTAGAAATACATGCCATTTTTTACATCTTTTAAAACACTGAAAAATATATTTGTGTGAGGCTTTAAAGATGTTTTAGCCATGCCAACGCCAATTCCGATAGAAATATAGTCTTTAGAGCGTGAACCAATTTGTCCGGGCATCTGTGTGCTAAATAAATTGTTCCAATTATCTTGTAATAATCTTGCACATTTTCCCAATGCTCAGCGATATGAATCATCTTTTAAAATTAAATTGATTCTGTCTTCTACTGTTTATCATCTATCAGCCTTACAGGGGAGGGTTCTTGTTGGAGATATCATAACAAGAGTTTACATCAATACTATAAAGCTGCTGAACATTGACATATGTCCGGAAAAATCTACTGAATACTTTTCAGAACAACCAGTTATTAGGAGCCTAAATAGAATCTGTAGCTTATTGAGAAAAAGTGACCAGTCGAAAATTTTAATCCCATAAGCGGGGCTGTTGTTCAATGTAAAGGTGCCTACGAGGCACATTGATGTGTATACAATGTTTGCCTCACTGTATGTTGCAGTGTGATTTACAAAAATGCTCATTCTCTGTAAAATAGTTCCATTTTTGCAGCAATTTTGGAAAATGCGAAAAGTGTGGGACAATAAAATACAGGAAAAATGCAGTGTGTGAACATAGCCTAAAGGTCCTTATGGTGACATCGTTCGTTTAAAGGAATTTACAGCCTATAGTAACCTTTCATTATTTACATGGGCTAAATTTACATGGGCTTCTCTCTAGGAAAGACATGCAGCTTGTACATACCTATTGTCACGATTCGGCTTACAGGTAGTGGATCCTCTGTGTCAGCGAGGGATTGGCGTGGACCGTGCTGGTGGACCGGTTCTAAGAGGCTACTGGTGTTCACCAGAGCCCGCCGCAAAGCGGGATAGTCTTGCTGCGGCAGTAGCAACCAGGTCGTATCCACTAGCAACGGCTCAACCTCGCTGACTGCTGAGAAGGCGTGGGACAGAAGGACTAGGCAGAGGCAAGGTCAGACGTAGCAGAAGGTCGGGGCAGGCGGCAAGGTTCGTAGTCAAGATGGATAGCAGGAGTTCAGGTAACACAGGCTTTGGACAACACTAAACGCTTTCACTGGCACAAGGCAATAAGATCCAGCAAGGGAGTGCAGGGGCAGTGAGCAGATATAGCCAGGGAGCAGGTGGAAGCCAATCATTGGTGCACTGGCCCTTTAAGTCTCAGAGAGCTGGCGCGCGCGCGCCCTAGAGAGCGGAGCCGCGCGCGCCAGCACATGACAGCAGGGGACCGGGACGGGTAAGTGACTTGGGATGCGATTCGCGAGCGGGCGCGTCCCGCTGTGCGAATCGCATCCCCGACGGCCATGTCAGTGCAGCGCTCCCGGTCAGCGGGACTGACCGGGGCGCTGCAGGGAGAGAGACGCCGTGAGCGCTCCGGGGAGGAGCATGGACCCGGAGCGCTCGGCGTAACAGTACCCCCCCCCCTTAGGTCTCCCCCTTTTTTTGTCCGACAACTGCTTTACCTGGGACGAGGACACCGGGAGTGAATGGAGGGTTTCCTCAAAGGCAGGCAGTACAGCAGGAGTGGGAATGGGGAGGGAGGGCAGAGGGTGAAGCTTGGCACGGGGCAGTGTGTCACCAGGACGGGGGCCATGAGGAGGCACTGAGGCTTGCCTGACGGGACTGGGAGGGGGGGAGAGGCATTTCTTATGGCAAGCAGAGTCCCAGTTCTTGATCTCCCCGGTGGTCCAGTCAAGGGTGGGAGAATGAAGCCGGAGCCATGGCAGACCAAGGAGGACCTCAGAGGTACAGTTGGGAAGAACGAAGAATTCAATTCTTTCGTGATGGGGTCCAATACACATTAAGAGGGGTTTTGTGCGGTAACGCACGGTGCAATCCAATCTGACTCCGTTGACCGCGGAAATGTAGAGCGGCTTGACGAGACGGGTCACCGGGATGCAGAATTTATTCACCAAAGACTCCAAAATAAAATTCCCAGAGGCACCAGAGTCCAAGCAGGCCACGGCTGAGAGGGAGAAGTTGGCAGAAGGAGAGATCCGCACGGGCACCTTGAGACGTGGAGAAGCAGATTTAGAACCAAGAGACGCCACACCCACGTGAGCTGGGCGAGTGCGTGCGTTTCCTAGACGTGGAGGACGAATAGGGCAATCCACCAAGAAATGCTCGGTACTGGCACAGTACAGACAAAGATTTTCTTCCCTACGGCGATTCCTCTCTTCCTGGGTCAGGCGGGACCGATCCACTTGCATGGCCTCCTCGGTGGGAGGCCCAGGTGTAGATTGCAAAGGATACTGTGGGAGAGGTGCCCAGAGATCTAAGTCTTTTTCCTGGCGGAGCTCCTGATGTCTCTCAGAAAAACACATGTCAATGCGTGTGGCCAAATGGATAAGTTCTTGCAGGTTGGCAGGAATCTCTCGTGCGGCCAGCACATCCTTGATGCTACTGGATAGGCCTTTTTTAAAGGTCGCACAGAGAGCCTCGTTATTCCATGATAATTCGGAAGCAAGAGTACGAAATTGGATGGCGTACTCGCCCACTGAAGAATTACCCTGGACGAGGTTCAGCAGGGCAGTCTCGGCAGAAGAAGCTCGGGCTGGTTCCTCGAAGACACTACGGACTTCAGCGAAGAAGGACTGGACTGTGGCTGTGGCAGGATCATTGCGGTCCCAGAGCGGTGTGGCCCAAGACAAGGCCTTTCCTGAAAGAAGGCTCACTACGAACGCCACCTTAGACCGTTCTGTAGGAAACAAGTCCGACAACATCTCCATATGCAGGGAACATTGAGACAAAAATCCACGGCAGAGTCTAGAGTCCCCATCAAATTTGTCCGGCAGGGACAAGCGGAGGCTAGGAGCGGCCACTCGCTGCGGAGGAGGTGCAGGAGCTGGCGGAGGAGATGGTTGCTGCTGTAGCAGAGGCAGAAGTTGCTGTAACATGGCGGTCAACTGCGACAGCTGCTGTCCTTGTTGGGCAATCTGCTGCGATTGCTGAGCGACCACCGTGGGAAGGTCAGCGAGACTTGGCAGCGGCACCTCAGCGGGATCCATGGCCGGATCTACTGTCACGATTCGGCTTACAGGTAGTGGATCCTCTGTGTCAGCGAGGGATTGGCGTGGACCGTGCTGGTGGACCGGTTCTAAGAGGCTACTGGTGTTCACCAGAGCCCGCCGCAAAGCGGGATGGTCTTGCTGCGGCAGTAGCAACCAGGTCGTATCCACTAGCAACGGCTCAACCTCGCTGACTGCTGAGAAGGCGTGGGACAGAAGGACTAGGCAGAGGCAAGGTCAGACGTAGCAGAAGGTCGGGGCAGGCGGCAAGGTTCGTAGTCAAGATGGATAGCAGGAGTTCAGGTAACACAGGCTTTGGACAACACTAAACGCTTTCACTGGCACAAGGCAACAAGATCCGGCAAGGGAGTGCAGGGGCAGTGAGCAGATATAGCCAGGGAGCAGGTGGAAGCCAATTAAGCTAATTGGGCCAGGCACCAATCATTGGTGCACTGGCCCTTTAAGTCTCAGAGAGCTGGCACGCGCGCGCCCTAGAGAGCGGAGCCGCGCGCGCCAGCACATGACAGCAGGGGACCGGGACGGGTAAGTGACTTGGGATGCGATTCGCGAGCGGGCGCGTCCCGCTGTGCGAATCGCATCCCCGACGGCCATGTCAGTGCAGCGCTCCCGGTCAGCGGGACTGACCGGGGCGCTGCAGGGAGAGAGACGACGTGAGCGCTCCGGGGAGGAGCAGGGACCCGGAGCGCTCGGCGTAACACCTATCTTTTCACAGCAACATGGTCTCTAAGCACTCTCACTAAGTGTGAACACTATGTAAAGGTCCTTTTTTGATTGGTGGATTCATGCCAAATAAAAGCGATCAAAAATTGTATTGGTGCTCATATATATCATACCAAACTTCTGACAAGTCATAGAGACAATACCCGACTGACTTAGGGACAACTCTGTATATGTCCTAGAGTGGCCCAGATAGACTCAACCACCATCTAACCTGACAGAGTTTGAGAGGATTTTCAGAGAAAAATGGAAGACAATCTCCAAATCCAAGTGTACAAACCATGTGGCATCATGCCCAAGAAGACTGGAGTCTGTAATCTCAGCAGAATATGCAAATTAGCACTGTGAACAAATTCATCAAGTGCTATGTGACATTTTGATAAATTTGTCATACGTCCGTCATAATCCCCACAACAAATGTGTTCTAACAATATACTGACAATAGAACATAATTGATGGTGTAGCCAACCACAGGCTGCAGACTGGTTATATGTAGCCTGGGAGAGGAAACGGAAGTGTTGTCACAGGAGCACCTAAGGACTGATACTTTGATGAGCAGACAAATAATTAGAATTGTGATCAATATTCAAAAAACTAACATACATCATTGTGAACAAGACAAAGAGAAGAGTGAGAGAATAGGGAAATAAAAGCACCCATTATCTATAGCATTTTATGTCTGTCAGTTTACTAGTAATGCAATTGTTTCATCATTTGTCTTTAACTTAAAAGTGAGTGTTCTTTATGTTTTAGAAGTTTAGAACCAATAAAGTAAGATTAAAGGGCTAATAAAACTGTAAAAGTTATATTAAGGTATGCAATGTCAAAGTAACCTACAAAAAATCCCACTATTATTATGTGTAATACCATCTTCTACCAAGAGGTGTCTCTGTATGACTTTTTATAAAACAAACATCATGTTGGGAGTGTTTTGGCAGAATTTCACTGTTACTGGTGGTTAATAAAAGTAAAATACTCTTTGTGTGGTAGAAAGTGTATAAATACTCACAGAGTACAGAACATGAAATGCTTTCAGGACTGATGATATATCTATCACCCTTTGACTGTGATGTCTGAAAAGACTTAAAGGCTCCTCTGCCATGTTAGAAGAGTCTAGAATTTTCAAAGGTACATTTTTCCCCCATGGGGACCATCTCTGTGTCTGCACATTAAATATGGTATTAAAGTTCTTTAGCATTA